>NW_017277774.1:3265509-3383347 GCF_001594065.2 Cyphomyrmex costatus
AGAGAGAGAGAGAGAGAGAGAGAGAGAGAGAGAGAGAGAGAGAGAATTATCGTCCGCCGCGATGAGTTCGCCGCAAAGTAACAATCTTATTCTTCGTTTATTTCCCGCGCGGACAAAGTCTATCGCAGAACGTTTCTATGCCTCGAGTTTCTATTGAATTCTTCGCGACGTGAATCACAATTGGAGCAAATCCCCGCGGATACGAACGTTCATCTTTCAATCTGATTATCAAAATGGATCGCGCGATTATTTATTCGATTTGACCTCTTAGGTCTTGCAACGTTAGCATATTTATAATAACGCAGAGTACCTATAATATTAAAGAAGAAAAAAAACAGTAATTAATGGAAACTGTGAGTAAGATGCACGAAAATTCGCTCGAAAAGCGTTTGTTACTTCCACTTGATAATGAGTATTAATTGTCTTCCTAGTTCTTTGTCATATTCTTCGACATCTTCTGAGTAAATATTTCTGAGTGTTTTAATAAGCGAGGAATATCGTGTTACAAATCCGTCGAGACTGCGGTACTCGAAATTTCTTCACGAAGTGAAGAGCAGATGTTTGTCTTTTAGGAAGTGGCCTCAGAGAAATGTGAGTATCTTCTTCTCATTTATTTAGGTTCCTGTTCCCTCTAATTTGACTAAATCTCTCTTCCATCATATTCTCTCTCTCTCTCTCTCTCTCTCTCTCTCTCTCTCTCTCTCTCTCTCTTTCTCTCTCTCTTTTAAGCATAAGTTGGCAGCAAGTGATAGTACAATGCCAGTCTTACCCACGATGCTCTTCGTTCTTCCTCGAATATTCCTCGGAATAAATCATTTATGGGAAACGGCGAAATCATACGTTTCGATGCGCAGCTATAGCCCGATATCGATAAAGTTGAAATTGGTTTCGTCGTGTGTACGAGATGAAAATTCATTGCACCGTTTCACCCACCGCACGGCCGAGATATCGATGTAATTAATGAAAATTTGACGTTGAATGCGAGGCGCTGCGAGAGCTTCGATTACCACAGTGGGAACGATGTCGATTGCGTATTTGTAATATTAAATGTTACATGCTACATGTGCATCGTGTACGTACATACATCAAACGCGATATTTACAGAAAGGTTGGAGTGCACGCGCGAGAAATCAGCTCATTGCCCGCACCACCACCATCGCTATCATTGGCGCGCCGCGCCGTTCCGCTTTGTACTATACCCTCTCGCGGATATAAAGATAGCGGATAAAGGCATCGCGGAAACGGAAATGGACTTGCAAAGCGTGCTGCGAAAAGTTGCAAACTTCTACAGCGAAATAGGCTACCGCCGGCGCTCTATAGCCGAATTTAGAAGTGTATCCGTTCACGTTTTGCACGACGTCGAAAGACTTAAAAAAGCACGCACGAGTGCCTCGAAAATTGCGATCCGTATCCGACCAGTCGAAAAACTGGCATCATGTATATCGCCACGGTGCACGGTAAACTACATACTACACATACGGTTGAATTTCTTGCGGGGTATATAGAGCGAGTTTAACTTTTCTCCCTTCGCAGATGTATGATCTCTCTATGTGCCATGGAATACTTGAAGAGTAATTCGATATGCATCATATATATTGATCGGCCAATACATTCGTAAAAAGAGAAATAAACGAAATACACGTATTAAATTAATTTCTTACATATATGTATATTTAAAGTTAGACTAAATTTTATAATTATTTTAAATTTAATAATAATAACTTTGTTATAATGCAACGATTAACAACGACATAGATAGTAATATATGTGTGTATACACACGCACACTAATAAAATTGAAAATATAATATCAGTTGCACGCAGTAGGTAGCTAAAAATCTAATTGCTTAAACAAAATTATATAAATATAATTGTATAATAAATAAATATAAGTACTAACAGAAAACAAAAGACGTATTATACATTAACTACATATAAGTTAAATAAAAATATTTAATGTATACATGCAAACAAAGCAAGTATAATAATATAGATATGCAGAAAGTAATGTGATATTATAATATAAATTTTATGTATATAGTATTTTAATAATAATAATAAATTATTTTGTATTATATTATAATATTATAACAAAAGTAAAAATAGAACAATTATATATTTATTACATTTGCGTATATAAAACGCGAAAGTTAGAGAGATAATCAGTCAGAGAAATAACTCGCGACGAGAGCTAAAGATTTATGTTCCATTAGTTTATACGGCGGACTTGAATTACGAGAGACAGTTAGTCGCCTCAATTAAATCAAAACTGGCACAGAGTTAACCATAGTTTCCCACGGTCTGTCAAGATCCCTGCGGATATCGTGCATTATGTCCATATATCGGCGGCCAACGTCAACGTGACGTGGACGTCCTGACAATGACCTGTACCGGATGCCAGCCGATAGCCACGTGACATCCTTCCCATCCTTCCGCTTGAAGGGACGAATGAAGCTTATTCCGGGGTATGAGCAAGTGATCTCTCGCCAGGCTTAATTGGACGATTTCAGAATAGAGAATCAGTTCGCGTATCAAAGCAATATACGTCCCCTTACTTATATACGGAATAAACGAGACTCTCACCAAGACTTGAACGAGACGAAACGCGTTCGTGATTTACGAGCATTGTCGTCAGATGCTCGTGACGCGAGTTACGTCCGAACAAAACGATCGATTTCTGTCTCGACAGTACTCGTGGCGATTACTTACGGCTCCGTCCGCCGTCTAAGAGGAAAAACTCTAACGGGAGTGACAGTAATACGCAACTTGTTATAAACGTTCCATTTATTTTGATCCTACTACGGCGATACTGTTGATGGACGAACGCCTTATATATCGACGAGCTAATTATCCGAACTTGGGAACTGCATTAATGTAGAAAAGGAGGCAAAGCTGTCTCTTCACGTTATTTCGCGAATTACATGGAAATGCGAAATTTCATTAAAACAAGAGAGTGCATCGTCTCTTATCGGATCTTATAATAGGATGACATTAACGAAGATCAAAGTGTACTCCCAACGAATAAGAATCTCTCGATCTATTTTCTTCCTTTAATTCGCGATCTACCGATACCCACCTTCTCTGTCTAATTAGCATTTTCTCTTAGATTCTATAATTAACTATGGAACTCAAAGAATTCTCGACAAGGTGAAAATACAGCTATGTTTTTTTATGTGCAAGTTAATATCTATTGATAGCACACTTTTTATTCGATATCTAAAATATTGCTTTTATATACGCAAATGTAATAAATATAATTGTTCTATTTTTACTTTTGTTATAATATTATAATATATAATACAAAATAGTCATTTAAAAAAATGTTAAAATCGTCATATTTTAAAAAGATTTTTTAATGTTTGTAGTAAAATAAAAATGATAAAAATGACATATATAATCATTAAGAATATATTCTTTTTATATCTCTTATGTGAATTATTTCAGCGCCTCGCAACCGCTCGTGACTCGTATTTGACATTTCTATATTTACCTACTTATCATTATTGCCTGATTTTACAGATATTTTTATCGATATTATTTGATTAGCCTATAATTTTCTGTTTAGTTAACAAATAGGTTTTTCTCTTTTCTAGGAAATCTAATTTTTTTTACATCAACCAGAATACGTTTATCCATTCTGTCATTATCAACCATAGAATATAATTTGACTATGACTTTGATTGGTATAATGTAAAAATTTTGGATGTAACACATTACTTCGATTTAATATCCGAGATGTTATGTGTATACCTACTATATAAAAGACAAAAGCATTGAATTTACAAACATCAAACGTTTAAATCATCTTTTAAACAGTCGGATAATATTAACTTAATATCGGATAATATTAACTTAAAATCAAAGCACTTTGTTTGACCTATATAATGTCTTTCTCTTTGAAATATTTGTTCAATTTACTGACTTCGATCCGTGTTGACTATTTTTGTAGTTCATTCTTTATATTTATTATTCTTTAACTTCTTTTGATCCAATATTCTTTAATTTTATAATTTTATTCTGCTTATTATTCTTTTGACTACAATGTGGTTTTTATAGCAATTTACTCATGCGGTAATGATAAAATTAACTGATTTATATTCGTGGTTTTGAAAAATTTTATCTATTAAAATACGTTTTATAACAGACAGTACATTATAATTATAAATATGTATTCATATTCATATCTTTAGATTCTAACGAAATGTATCATGCAATCGACGTGGTTAATTTAAGCACAATACGTACTTTAAATACTGCAGTCTAAAACCAAAAAATATTACGAAAAAATGCTCTCATTTTTTCTTTTATTCTATGTTAAAGATGATTCAAATATGAGTCAAAACGTTTATGTTTTATGTAATTATTAAATATGCATATATATTTAATAAATTTTGTTGAATTGAATAATCTACGCATCACTTATATTGCGTTTGTTCCCTAATAGCTTTTGTAGTAATTGAGCAATATGTTCGAAAAATATACAAGGTATAACTTTCGAGTGTTTAACTATATGATTAATGTCTATTTTACCCACGTACCGACGATCCACTATCATTGTTCATGCAGGTAATTCAAGATTTAGGGAGAATCCTAACAAATTTCATTGAAGCCCGCGAGATTGGTTCGCTATCGTGATAATTGCGGCTCGTCGAGTTCAAAGATCAGGCATCGGCACTAAAATGGGCATAAAGCCACGCGAAAGGTCTTTTGCGTCCGCTTAATTTGCAAGGCATTAACCTTATTATTATGGCGGTAATACGGCCGCGCGAGTTTGCCGGGAACAACGTGTGGGCCGGGGGAGGGTGGTTGCACGCGAGCAATCTTTACAGCCCTTCTCGGAAATGAAAAGTCGTGTACCCCTTCCTTCCACCCCTCAGTCGCGAGCGCACGACACTCGTTCCTCATTTTTTTCCTCTTTTCTCGTGAACTCGTGCTCCTCCTTCTTTCCTTTCTTCTCTTCCTTGCCACTCAACATGCTTTTCTTTTTTCTGAATTTCTCTGCTCGCCCCACGACTGCACGTTAAACGCGATTTTTAAAGCAACCGATGGTAAAAATTGCTTCATTCGTAACAGTTGACGCGATGCAGTCATATAAGTTGCTTCTATCGCTCACTATTGAATTGTTCACATCGTCATAAATGTTTCACACAAATCGATTTTGTAAAAATGTACAATTTTTCATTTTTAGAGTTTCTCGAGTAATATTGATTGTTTTACGGTTATTGTTATCCATGAAACAATAACGTCTTTAAAGGAAGCATAAATTTAATAATTTATACGCTCATATATGTATAAAAAGAAACTTTAAAATATTAAAAGAAAGAAATGTATGAGTCTAACGCAATATTAAATTATCTTTAATTAAATTATAATAATATTCTCAATGATAATGTAATAAAATACAAACGTTTCAATTCTATTTTGAGTCGTCATCATCAGCGTACAGTTACAAATTTAAAAACCTCAAATATTTATGCGATATTAACTGCATTAAACTTGCATAGCCCTTCTTATAATGTTTGGAAATAACGATATGATATAAATTCATTATCCCGAAAGGCTTTGACATTATGAATGAAGAGATTAGATTTACTCATGAATTTTTCCAGATAAATCCGACTTACTTAATATCACCAATGCAATGTATACCTACGTATATGCATGCGTTGACGGAAATGTTACGGAATTCCCGATAATTAAAAGCTGAAAATATTCTCTGATGAGTTGCATTATCAAAGTATATGAAAGCTCAGAGTTTAATTACACAATAAGATCATTCAACAGCTAATCGATACGTGTTTGGATGATCAATCACCGAATAACATGATTTAACGTCGATGGTAGCATTGTAAAGCTATTATATCATATTAGACGGAAAATTACAAGATGGGAAGTCTATTTGGTAGTATTATGTTTGCAACTCGTTAAATATGTGTGTATTATATACAATGCAAAAATCGTATACTTTATATCTCATTGTCATTACACAAATCACACGATTGTAAACATTATCTTCCATAATAATTTCCGTGTTTAAATTCGTACTATAAAGAGATATTATAAATTTCTAAATAATATAAAACATATTAAATAATATGAGTAAATAAAAAAACGATTTAAATGGTGTAAAACGTACCCTTTTAATCAAAATAAAAGATACGCATGTTTAGCATTCATTTAAATTAAAGCTTCTAATTATACATGGAGAACCTCCTCCGCCGAAAATCAGTTTCCTCCTGTGTACTCATGATATACTACCAGCCACTCTCTTTCCTACACGCGAGAAGATTTCTCAAGTGTATTTGAGGTTTTCTCTTAAAGCTGACCTAAATGCGATTAATGAATATGCAGTCTTGTAAATTCTGACATTAGAATTACAGTAATAGTTATAGTGAATTACATAAGTGAATGAAATCATCCAATAAGTGACTTCTTTAGTCATACATTTTCTAAAATTTAATTAAATTGTAAAGCGTGTTGGATTAATTTAGCTGATAAAATGTTACTAAGAAATGACTTTCTATGACCACTCTATAAGATTACAGTAATATTGCAGACTAAAAGGCACACAAATAAACCTTACATTTTCGTTAGATTTGCTAGAGATCATTCGTTCTGCATGAATGTGCAAATGTTCCATCGAACATAGCGCTAGTTATCGTACGGAAATAATAATTTTGTTAAAGAGTATCTAAAAATTTAGCTAGAAATACAAATCTGTGAAAATAACTTTGTTGGACTGTTATAATAATTACGTACGAATCTCAAGCAAAATGATCAATGTTAAAAAAAAAGCTTTGATATATATTGTACTAGTTTGAGAGTTCTATATAATTACTTTATATTTCAATAAAATTATTTTTAGATCTGTATTCAATTAAATTTTTTATTATTTCAAAAAGCTATTCTTTTTAACAAACACCACAAACTTTTGAACAAACATTATATTTTTGTTACAATTTCTATGGACTTCGTTTTACATGATCTCATTGAATATGGCGCTATTTACCAGATATATAACCGGAGGCGCTTCATGCAGTGTAAGGGCGAGTTCCCGAAGGAAAATCGGTTCAACCCCGATCTAACCCTCGCCTCCGGCAGCCTACTTACTCGCGGGGGATATTTCTTAAGCGACGTAAGACCGCGACGACGTAGCACTCCCGCGAGTTGTGCCGTGTCGTTAAAATAGAAAGCGCGGCGGTGCGGCGGTACATTTGCCGGGGACTACCTACTTCAACCGGACGAGCCGAGAGGGTGAGGGAATGCAGAATGATCTCACGAGGGAGACGAAGTTCCCAGTAAGTAGCCGGCCGGCTATACGCGCCCCGTCCGTCGGTTTGAACCTGGGAAAGAGGGTCAGGTCAGGTCGACGCGCGCGAGAACTAGTGCGCCGCCGCTGCCACTACTTTCGCCGTGCCGGCGATGAAGCTGGAGCAGACTCTGGAGCGCGGGATTAGATTGCTACAGATGGGATGCGAGAGTCTGGCCGTATCTCGAGAATGCCAATTTGATTTCAGTACGAAACGGCAGAAGACCGTGCCGGAAGACCGTAAAGTATACAACAAACGCTATGGGAGCAGCGAACCCTACATCGCGACTGGGAGCCGGTCGGTCGGTCCGGTCTCATCTGGGTGGTTCCCTTCAAGAGAGAATGCGAAAACGTTTATATTACGTATCTGTCCTGCTTCGGTGTGCAGATACGACATCACTTTATAATACGCGTAATATTTGAACAACGATCTTTGCATTTGCTTCTGAGAATTGTTGCCGCTTCGGTGACTTAACCGAATCGGGTTACTTCGTATCGTTATTGCATTAGCTTATTTAATTATCGTATCGATGAACAGATATAGATTCTGCAGATGAACGTCGAGAAGCCATTAAAGAAAGTATAACTCGTGAGAATATTTCAGATAGACGGAGAGAGAGAGAGAGAGAGGGAGGGGAAGGAAGGGAGGGAGGGAGGAGAGAAAAAGAGAGACCTTTCTTTTGCCGACTTTTGAAGCATGCGAAAAAGATTGGAGAAATAATGAGTTTTGAATCGCCCGCATCGCCGATAAGAGAATCTTGAGAAAAGAGCACGGATACTTATATTTCACTTCAATAACTACGATGTGCTTTACTGTAATATTGTATGATATATAATACGAGTTTTCTTCTTTCCGTTATTAAATAAAGAGATAGAATTTTGCGCTTTCCCGCAGTATGTCAAACGCATTATAACAAACTCCTCTTCTTCTTTAATAATAAAATAAATAATCACACTGAGAAAAATGTTCTGGTAGTACGAACAAGAAGTACAAACAAAACGAATTCTAATTATACCAATCAGAATTCTATAGTTATCGTAATTGAATTTCTGGTTATCTTAAATAAAATATAAATACATTTAATTATATAAATGCCTAATTTATATCTTTTTGGTTAAATCTATATAACAGATTTCAATTAATATAAGTCTTTTTTCATTGCTCGTATTATTGTTTACTTCAGTTACATTAAGTATCCGTATAAAGTACATAGATATTTGTGTCAAATAATACATTTCACATGTTTCAAATAGTTCATTCAAATTTTTATGTTAACTTAAAACAAGATAAATATGTTAAAATGTAACATAAACGTTATGTAAAATTTAACATAAAAAATGTAACATTTTTACACAATTTGTAAACAAATTGTGGAAGTATGTATATTTCTTCAGTAAAGTTTATAGTATATGAGTAGTTTACTAAGTTTTGAGCCTGGCAATGAAACATATTTTTTAATATAGTCTCCTTTTAGTTCCATATATTAGGTTCTTCTCTTTTTTCGGAGTAGATGACTGTTCCTTGTTCTTGTATATGGATTCATGTTTCATCACAATCACGCAAGAAATCCTTTGTATCTTGAACCGGTCCAAACACTCCTTTCCGGTCCAATATTAGCAATCGCGGCACTTATTACGTGGCTAGTTTTCTCAGATTGTTAAAACAAAACTAATTGTAAGAGTCACACGTGACTGATAATTTGCCAGCATTAAATATTAAAAAGATGCAGCTTTTACACTTTGCAACAATTTTCGACCAGTAATGTCATTTTTATGTCCAGATTTAAAACTTGTCAAACTATCCACGTATATTAAATTAACACGTATTTTATTCACTTATTTTAGAATTTACGTTTTAAAACTATATTTTTTAAATATTATAAGTACAATGTGTTTATATATGTATATTTGTTTACTTACTAATAAAAAGGTTAAATTACTACTCAATCTAACAATAAGTATAAAATGTTTTTAACTATGTAAGAGTCACTTAGCATAAAACCAGTAGGAACGCTTTATTGAACTTTATTCGGATAAAAGATAGTCGCAATATTCACAAGAAACTGTCTCAATTGAACAATTCATTTTGTATCTAAGAAATATATGCTGCTACTTCATTCAATATTATACCGACAGTAACCATGCTATTTAATGTGCATAGTCGAGCTCGAACTTGAATATATCTTGCATGCTCATGCACTCACACCACTGCAATCGCATATCTCCGACGCATCATCCTATTTCCGTACAATTACGAGTAACATTATCTATGGAAATTGCCACTTACTCGCGCACGATGTACGCCAGGCTTAATCCTTGCGTACTCAAACCTTAAATAGTGAACGGTGGTTTTGGCAATGACAGATTTCATCATTAATGTAATACGATGGGAATAACAAAACCACGACTTGAGAAACTTCTTTAAATTGGATGAGGAAGAGAGACGAGAATGAATGACACGCCATCGTTTGGACGGTAAACGAGGGAAGAAGCGAGAGAAGATTATGATACCGTAACACGAACGAAAGTGGAAGAGAGGAAGAAGGACGAGTCGTCCGGCGGTTTCCGAAACGAAGTCTTAACGACGCGACGGAACCGATGAAAGCGGTCTCCTATTAGCATTCTGTATAATCTACTTGCGAGTGCATTCGAGCAGCGACGTACGACTAAAGCTTTGCAGTTCGGGAGTACTCGCGGCAGTCTTCGAACTGCGGCAAGAGCCACTTTGTAAGTTGTACCAGCCAAGAGGCCAGCAGACTAACTTGCATTGCCCAGAAGTTCGCATTGGTTTGGTGGATTTCTGATTCTGATTGAGTGTGCTACCTTTTCAACAAACGCACGCGTTATACCCGTTATACTCGTGCGCATTCCAACTGTAATATCACGCTGTGATATTCAATCGGCGCGTCGCGTTCTCTCATTCGATATCAGCTTCTTGTGGCGTTAATTGAATATCTAGCGGTTGAGTACGAGGGAGCTATGATAACAACGGAGCGGTGAACGAGAATTGGTATCGTGAGGAAATGAAGGTGACTTTATTTCAAGTCCATTATTTCAATAACGCTTTTTCTATTTTCTGTTAATGCAGTTAGACGGCGATAGTAGTAAACGAATACGAAAATGTAATAATATAAACAGAAGAGACGATAAATTATATCAATCTTTCCCCGGTCTAAGTGCAATGGAGAGTAACAAAACATGTAACCACTATCAATATCCTGTGGAAATCTTTCTACGAGATGTAAAACGGCAGAGATAACAAAAATGATAGCAACCAGTTCGTTAATGAAGAAAAGTCAATGCAGTTTCTTTACTCACCGACCACTTCGAGATAACCGATCTGGCTTTTCATGGGATCCGTGTTTATTTGACACATGTACCAGCCTCGATCGGACTCTCGTACTTCCCGTATATGAAGAAACCACGTCCGGTGGTCACTGTGGGAAACCGCGATCCTGTGATTCTTCGTGATCACGTGGGTTGCTATCGTCAAAATAGTTTGCGTATCGACACGCAGCCATGCCACCTAAAAAACAATATATCTGTTGTTATTATGTATGCCACAAAATAACTATTATTATTATATGTATGCCACATTATTAATAGCGGTCTATGCAGATGAAATATTAAACATTAAATCTGTGTCAATATCCGAATCATTAATTAATAATAAGTTTATAACAGTTGATTATACATGGTGATGTACGATTAGGTATTTTAAATACCACAGAGCTATTCCTGAAAATTAAGGAAAATGTACAAAAAAAGGAAAATACGAAAAAAAGTTATAATTTGAAGAGGAATAAATAATGAAATAATCATTCTTTTTAATGAAGATTATCGTTACTTAAAGAAATAAAACTGTAAGGTTTTTCTTTACATAATATAATTTTGTTAGTTCAATGTTGTGTTCAAGATTATTTGTAGATTCTGAATATCAATTTTTGATATGTTCACGCCGATATTGCGTATATTGCCTTTTTTTAACTCTATATGATCATAGTGAATCAAAATGACCCAAGCATATTGTAAATTATTTCAAGAGTATTAAATAAAAATTTGAAAACATTATAAATTTAAAAAATTATAATTTTTCAAGTAGAAAAACTTATTTACAAAAGTTAACATGTTTACGATTATTTTTAGTGTTAAAATTAAATTTTTTATTACAACGCCGTTGCTCCATTTTCTTAAAGGATGAAATTATATACTTTAATTTTTTAAAAAGTCAATAGAACTAATACTATTGATTTAACTTCAAAAATGGTTTAGATTATTTTAACTCAAAGTAACCATCGTGTTTTTTGAAGTGTGATTATAAAGGGTTAACATAGTCTGGAAATTAGTAATAGTATAAATGCGATTAACAGTTAATGTCTTATCTAAATTAAATTATCATATTGCCACGTGAATTTGGTGTAAACTGTGATTCACATTACTTTAAAACGTTTTCAAAAATTTTATAGAATATATATAGTAATTAAATTGAAGTGTCTTTTTATTTCAGTACTTTAACATCATAATGCAACGCAGTTGTTAATCATACGTTAATAATAAGCAGAAACGTGCATTCTCGTTAAGGAAAAGAGTATCTCTTTTCCACGAAATGTTCCACAGCACGGTCGAGACCGACATCCTTTAATTCATAAGTCTCCAGCCGACTTTTGTATTCTAGTTCAACGGACCAGCGATTCTTTTCCCGCCGTCTACCTTTCCACGAGCATTCGCCTTCGGATTATTCCCCCTCGGTTTCCGGTCTGTCCATATCAATTATAATTTTTCATGGCGCGGCCGTTCCGTTGGAGAAATAAAACGTCGCGCGGGATCATCCGGGTGGCCATTCCGTTATTATATTATTCCAACAGTTTAATGCTCTTTCATTCGCCCCATGTTCTGTATAACGAAGTTTCGCAGATAATTGCCCCTGGTTTGTTGCATACTGTTCGCACCCCGGGGTAGTCGATCAAGTAATTTATAGTAATTTAGCGAGGCGGGTTTGCGTATCGAGCCATGCTACAAAATAAACCGCGATGAATTATGGCGTTATGGAAATTATATATAAGTCACAAAGTTACGACAAATTATAGGAAGCAACTTAGACTTGCGAAAAATTTGCGACGTTCATAAGTAATGAATCTGTATAAACCCAAATAACACAACTGATCTATTTGATCTCGAAAAGCATTCATCTTCTTAAGTTACTTTATGAATTTAGCTCTATTTACTAGAAATAAATTAAGAAATATATAATACATGTAGTATATTTTTATGATTGTGAAAAACTGAAAATTAAATTTAAAAAATTTATTTTATTAGAAGATTAATTACTGGTACAATCAATATGATATTGATTGTACCAGTAATTAAACTTCTAATAAAATAAATTTTTTAAATTTAATTTTCAGTTTTTCACAATCATAAAAATATACTACATATTTAAATACACATATAATAATTTGGAATCAAATTTATCTTTTTATTATTTATTTTAATACAAAATATTTAATTTTTTCTCTTTAGTTTGTTATTTTTACTGTTATTGACAAATATCTAATTACAAATATATATTGTTGATTTTCCAATCTCTGGATACACTCAATTATTGAGACATTTACCTCACAGATAAATACAGAAAGTGTACAATATCATTATCGATTAAACGCTTTTTTATTGTCGTCACTTTTTGCGAAGTACTTCGAGTATCAATGTGTTGTACACAGAACATGTTGTACAACAATCGACTAGTTAATTAAGATAAGTCTATGTAACGTTGTTGCATCGTTGCGCGCCCTTTACATTACACCATGCGAAGAATCGAGGCAGACGTTATTGACATTAAATAAATCGACGAAGTATTCTTAACATTTTTCCGCCACTGTTTGCGCTTCGCGCTGCACGCTCTTTCTGAGTGTAACATTCGATTACGCGATCGGCGCGCTTTCTTTGTGGGGCGAGTTCGCGAATGACGGGGAAAAATTAGGAAGGAAAAAAAAAAGCGGAAAGTTGCTTCCGGCGTTCTTTAAAGTAATCATCCCCCTCAGCCGACAAAATACGCGAGTTCACCCCCGGGGCACCAAACATCGCATGCATGTCATCCCTGAAATTATAACGTGAACGGGTATCCGCAGGAATAAATGTTTGTGCACTGAAATAGCAATTCCATTATCCTGTACCTTTGAAGATAATAGATGCAACGGGCGTTGCGGGGACGCTGGTGAATGTTACCGCGAGAATACGGCAGGAATAAACGCCGACTGTCCGGCCGCGAGCGTAACGTGCATAGCGTTCGCAAAAGGCGCGCAAGAAGTTACACAAGCACGCAAATCGGCAAAATGCAACCACCTCTCCCTTGCCATGTCGTATGAATAGCCCTCGTCCGGACTTTTCAAGCGAAAAATCAGATTTTTCTTTGTGGACCCATTTTGGCACACCCGCTCCCCTTTTATTTTGTAAACTACTCGCTCGATTTTTATGAAACTTGGTCTCTGTGGGGTAGTTTGATAATGTTTTATTTGAATTCGAGGTCTCAAAACTAAAGAATTCAAATTAAGAAATCTAATATACTATATGAGGAATAGAATTTTTTTTAATTATCTAATTGCTAGAAAACTTGATTTTAAGGAATTTTAATTGTGAAATAACATCAGGTTTCCAATTTTGCGTTATTTGAAGATCATTGGTGTTATGTAAACTGCAGTTAATTTTGATATCCAAATTGACTTTCGAACTCTGATTATGAGAACTCTGTGATATTTATAGATTTTTCTTCAACTAAAACCGAATTTTATTCCATACAGCACAGAAACGTTCCTATATTACAGGAGATCTGTCCAGAAGATGTTCCCAGGATATCTCTTGGATAAAGTGTGCCGTATGGGATGACAATCAGATTACTCTTTTAATTTTAAATTTTAGAATTTTAAGTTCAAAATTAAATTTAGTAATAACCCCAAAAACCTTTGGAAACAAGATGTCTATTTAAATTTCTTTCTTAAAAAAGAATTAACGATCAAATTAGCTGCATATAGGTGTGATAATACTGTGGCTGGTCAGCTCGTTCGCGGATTTGCTTATTGACGGACTTGCTTGGGCGATTGCAACTTTAATGATCTGCCCTTTCTCTGCTTCAGGCGTGAATAAATGTCGCACCGGAGATGTTATGCGCTGCCATAGCAGCGCTCAGATATCAACCTTTTATAGGGCACTAGAGCATGATATTTTATTTATCACTCCACGTGGCTGATACACGGCTAGGATGTCATCTGGAGGGCAAGTGATACTTTATCACTTAGGAAGTGTAAAAAGGAAGAGAACTTTCATCTATGATAAAAATTATATGTTTCACATTCCTTCGATGTAAAAGTTGTTCAAAAAGCGTTAAAAATTTTAACTTTTTTTTCTCTTCACCAAGTGACGGAGAAAAAACAAAAGACATGTAATAATCATTAAATAATCAGCAAATAAAAACATATTTGTTATTTATATATCGTAGTTTGCAATTATGTATTCTAATACTATTAAGTAAAGATTGCAAATGTGGGACTAAAGCCCGTGCATGTTACGCATCGGAGATTCAGGATGCAAATTCGTCCAGTCAAATAATTTTAATTTTAACCCATTCTGATTGATCGAATTTTAATCTTTAATTCGCGATTTTTCATTTTTAATGCATACACTCTTAAACCTGTATCGCGTTGTATCTCTAAATTCGAGATACTAATTTTTCTGTTTTAAAATGCAATCTTAAGTTGAAACTGAGATATAGCAATATTATAAATTAAATTAACAAATAATTTAATGATACTGATGATAATAAAAGCATTTTTAAAAACTATAAGAATTTATTGCAAAAAATATTACTTGAACTAGGGGTCTTAATAATTAAATTCCATCTTCAAAACTTTTCAAAATTACTGTCAGTTTTTACAGCTAGAAAAATGTCAATTATATTATAAAATAAATAAATGATAAACGTATTCACGAAAATGGAAGAAGATACGAGCATGCTAATGGTTGATACATCTCGTTAATCTGAAAGATACTCGAGAATGAAAGGACCACGAAGGTTCATTAGCGAACCGTCTCTCAGCCGTCCGTCGACCTTTAATCCCACATTCGACCACGTCGATTACTCAGTTAATTATCTCAGATGACGCTGCTTCAAAGTCAGCGAGGTGATGGAAAGTACATGGAGAGGAGAGGAAGGGAGATAGGGGAAGAGAGGAGATTCGGAACACGTGTGTCTAGTACGGGCGACTCTCGGATGCAGATATCAAGCAGGGCGCCTGTAAATCTGCCAGAGACCGGTGTGAAACGCTGGATGGTTGGATTAGGAGAGGAGGTAGAGGTTGAGGACTGGTCGACCACCTAGTCGGAAGCACCGCCATGAACTATTGCATTTGATATCCACACCGATGAATGGAAACGTTGAGCGCGCCCTGTCCAGCGTGGCACCGCCATCTCTGACCACGATGAACGTGAATGCAGGTATAATGCCCCCGTCGTGCTTCCGCCGACTATGATAACCAAGTATTTACGGCCGCGAGACCATCGCGCGAGTTTCTGTAATTTACGGAGACCCCGAGAACCCGGCCCACGTCGGCGACTATGTGTCACACTCCATGCTTTCCTCACGCGACTTTTCCGGATGAAACGGTGACGACGTGAGGTAGCACTTTGTGCTCACTAGAATTTTTGGGCCCCTTATCTTAAACAACGCTCCCTTACTTTTGAAAGTGATATAACTCATAAAAATTAAATTTTTCAAAGGGGGGAAGCTATTTTTCAATTTAACAGAAAATTATTGACCAATTAAATAAATACGAGCTAAAAGAATATATTTTTAACATAATTAAAATTTTTATTATTTTTTATTCTAAAAAACTATCTTTTTTTGAGTTTGATGATTTTTTTGTTAAACTCTCTCTTTTTTAATTTTTTGTTATGATTTTGACAACTTTTAATGAAGTTGAATTGATTCCATAGACTTCTGAGTACATATCATGTGACCATGATAACGCACTACAATTTATATATATGCATCATGTGAGAGGTGGATATAAAAATTAATAATAGCCTTAAGGATAGCCGACTGCTTGGCAACAAACAGCGGCGAGAAGTGATCAGTCTAATTATAAAAGTCTGTAATTATACAGTGCATTTTTTTATGATTGATGGAGTAATGTTTACTTAATCCTCATCAGATGTAATTTTTCATTTGATGTAACTTTATATTTATAAGCTGATAGATTAGAAGTAACTCCTTGATCTTTTAAGGTAAACTAGTGACACAATTCTTTTCCAAAATTAAATTTTCTTTCAAAACTTAAACAAAGTAAATTTTTTGTTAGTACAACTTTTTTTTCTAAATAGCATGCAATCCTGTCATTGTACATTTTATCGTCATTTTTATAAAATAGTTTTTAAATAGGTGGCATATTCTCTCTCTTAACGCACATGAAATGTACCATCTATCTCATTTCTAACAGCACTAATAATGTCGAGTACATCCAGTACGACCACATTCCCGCAGAAATCCTTTGGATGTTCGTACACACAGACCGTACACACCGCTGCATCTAGCATAAACTTGTTTTGGGCGACGGTTTTCCCGACTTTCTCGACGTCCGCGACGTGTCCCAGGAAACATTCGGCTCAATTTCTACTTCTCAATTTCCGGCTACCTCCAAGTTGCTTCCTCCAGAATCGCGGTCCGTTCGCTCGCCATTTCTCGAACGACGGACCCCGAAGTTTTTGATAGAACCGCTCGGACGGGGGGACATAGGCAGAGATTTCGACGAACTTCGTACGAACTCGAGATCGCAATCTTACGGTCATCGACAATCGTCAGGGATCAGAGAGGAGAGTCGAGATTATATAGACTCGTAAGATTAATTTTCAAGGAGTCGTACCGGCGAATACATGATGGTCATAAAAACGACAACGACAGTTCGGAAAAATCGTATATACTAGTTTTATGACTTTACATGGAGAAGTCCATCTTGGATCGTATATTTTCACACTCGCGGCAGTTGAACCACGTGGCAAAGAATTTCGTGCTTCGCGCGTCTTAAATCAGTGCCAGCACTGCCAGCCGTCATCTTTGATTTAGTCGGCTGTGCACGATTTCATAAACTCTTGAACAAGATATAAATTACGAACGAATTTCTGTTGCGTCTTTTATGTTTCTATATACATGGCCTGGTTTTTCACTTTCTAGTTAATTTGTGATTAGATTTAACTTAATAATAATATAAAAATTGTAATTCTTTAGTTATAATTAATTATTAAACTGACGGTTTTGTAATAAATAATTTAAAATTATTTCTACAAAACCGTCAATTTCATGATTAATCACAGTTTTAGAACAATATGAAGTGACTGTGTTAGATCGATATAAATAAATTAAATTTTAAATAAGAAAAGATTTGGTCGAAGCGGATCTTAATGCTTAATATTTTACATTTCTTGTGTGAATTTATATAATAAATAATACTTCAATTACTCTCGTAAACATTAATTTTACGCTGCTATTATAAAAAGTACCAAATGCAAACCTTTGTGCCAGCGTCAGATAAAAACTTTAAAATTTCAGAGTACGTGCACGCAATACTGTAATGTAAAGCAGGTATTAATGAAACAAGTTTCAGAAATTTTTCCATCTCGTGTGATAAGAGTGGGCTTAATGGAAATTTTCAGATCGCACAGGACAAAGAGTTCCGAGCCACGACAATCGTCTGGCAACGATCTGTCGTAAATTTGCGTCTTCACGCGAACGTTGCGAGATACCGTATCGTATACACATACATACGTATGCGGACGAATCCGCAATGCCGAGTTCAAACGAAATGAAGCCGCGGGTAATTCCAAAATTCGGGTTTCTTGCTCTCACGCGGAATATTAACTAAGCCCGCGTGCAAACAGTTGCCGCACGACGATCCGCGCCCGATATAATTCCGCGCGGAATTGAATTCCAATACGCCACTTTCCCATCCCGCCGTTATGAGGATGACATTTTCTTTTTTCTTCATTTTTTTCCACCGGGTCTTACCGCGAGCGCGGATAATCGGCTCGAACGACGGAAATGCATTCTACGACGATGCACTTTGGGGGATCGGGATTTCATCACCGTTAGCAGACGTTCCGCCTCGTTCCCGGGGCTGCGGCTGCATTGAAATAAAGTTAGCGAAACGCTAACCACACCGTTGAGCCACTGTGGTCCTCCCTCTCTTCGGACGTTGAAGTGCTCCCCCGTAACCCTCCGCCTCACTTTTACTCTGAGTAAAATCTTCTCCAGATACAGTTCTTCTATACGACGCAATACGAAGTTATTTCAATCTCGGCGGTGGTTTTGTTAGGATAAAACAAGCTAAAATGATACGTGATTTGTAAATACAATTTCAATTTATAAGACGCACACGATACGCGCGTTTTGCATAGTGTTATGATCATCTTACTTCTCCCTTTCAGTGTCTTGTCTAAAAATTATAAGAAAACTGTAAGAGAAAATAAGAAGCACACAATAACAACAATAATAACTATAATTATAATAATAACAATAACTTTATTAAGTACAGCAATTAACAACAATATAGAGAGTGATGTATGTAGAATAATAAAATGGACTATATCGGTTGCACGCAATAGGTGAGACTGCTGCAGCTGAGGATTAATTGTCTTTTATGTAAATATACATAATAGAGACATCAATTTAAATAAATAATTGCCAATATAATTATACAATGTATTTAACGAATATAAATAATGCGTCTTTCTCTAGTATTCTGTATTACATTGGTAATTATTTATTTAAATATTTATTTAAATTTATCTATTGTTCATAGATGAAGAATTAAATCAGCTCTTCAGTCTCGTCTGTTGCGTGTAACTAGTATTTTCAATTAAATGATTGTAGATACGTCATTCTATACTTTTACTAACTTAATTAAGTTGTTATTATTATTATTGTATGCTTCTTATTTTTTGCGCACACAGTTTCGTTTCCGTTCAAAGTTTGTAAATTTTATTTAAACGGCAGAGTAATTATCGAAAGCACGAACTGCTGCGCCGCGTCGAGTTAGCTTCGTTCTCATGAATAATATTACGTCACTTTAAAAAACTCGTATAAAATTCTCGGAAGAAGACCAAATGATGACACACACGTGGAAACCGGTAGTTCTAAAGAACAAGCTAACAGCTGACGAAACGTGGTTGGCGCAATTGGCGCAAAGGTTTAACACGCGAGATATAGTAACCTAGCATAATGATGGGGATATTAAGGTAATTAAGGTCTCCAAAGTAGTCGACGAGTGTTGCAGCATTAGGTAAAGTCCCTCGAGAAGCCCTTTTCGAAATGTCAGTACTAAATGTCATACGTGTACAATTCTGGCAGATTGCTTGTCTATATGCTGGCGGTTCGATATTAGTCCCCGTTATTATCAAAACTCCCTTCGTTCCGCTAAACGCGCAAAGGGATAAAGTTCAAACTTAATTGCGCCGCTAATGCACGATCTAAATGCATGCGTGATGAGGGCAATGAGATACTTCCTCTTCCCTTGCCCTGCAAAGCTTGTGGCATATTTTTAACTTAGGTCGGAAGCTCCTCTCTTTTTCCTCTCGGCAAGTGGAAAAGAGACACCTTTGCGAACTTTAATTAATATTGCCGTTACTATACGCCTTTGCATTTTTCTCTCGGAGTGCAATTTTAATTCGACGACGCAATTTAATGGATGTAAATGTCACGAACGCAATTATTATTCGCAATTATTTAAATGGGACGTACCGTAAATTAATATTTCCTACTGGATAAAACATCGTGTGGAATCAACTTTTGGACCAGCTAGCCTTTAGCTCTCAGTTAATACAAAAGGTCGAGAGGATTAAACCTAATCGTCCTGTTAATGTACGATCTAAATGGATATTTGTCCCGCGGGTATCCGAAAGAAGGCCACAACAACGCGGGAACGGCAAACAACATTCCCTGTGTTCCAAATCTCTCTAGCAATTATGCAGCAAATTGTGCCGCGCCTGTAGCAACCATTAGCCACGGCAGAGATTAGACACGTTTACGTTTTTGCTAAAAGAGCTTAATTAATCGAAATGCAAGCAAAGGCGAAGGCACTTCGCATGAAAGGTATCTTTCGCACAAAAATGTATTATATACGCGTATATAATACGCATACCGGTTAACGCACGGTGAACATTGCCTCGATTTTGAGTATCCCGCAATTTGCATTAAACCATATTCGTCTGATGATATTCAAATTTAGTTAATTCTACTGACTGATTAATTGCGCGCGCGCAGTACAAACGTGATGCGTATATATTATGAGAGATCGCGCACTCGACTCCGATATTCATTCATTTCTAACGTGAAACAAATGCGAAAGATCGGAAGTACATATAAAGTCCATTTCTAACCAATGTACATTAACTTCAATTTGTAACTGGGACATATGGATTTTGGAAATAATTTAAAAACACAGTATATTTTTTCTGAAAAAATTTTCAACACATGTTTGTATCTAACTAAATTAGCAATCAGTTTTATCAACAATATTTTTTAAACAATCTTCTATCATAGACGATAATTGAATTTGAAAAATTACGAAAAACACACATAATTTATTAAGCTTCAAGGCCCCTTGTTTTTTTAACGTAACAAAAAATATGTGTCCTTGTTATGAATTAATCTCAGTTTAACTATTTTTCCTTCATACCTTTTTCTAGTTGTAAGCATCAGAGAAAAATAAAGAGTAAATTAAGGTAAGAACTACGTTAATAGAAATCTAAAAATGAATATAAATGAGTTTATAAATAGCTAGGCACGATCACATCGGTCGTTAATTCTTTAATTCTATGACATTGACATCGTCTATTGATATCACGTCCGCGGTCCCTGAAAATTACAGACACGATTCTTCAATTAACTAATTATTATCTGTCTTTGCGTAGCGGTTATGCACCGCGAAAGAATGGTCATTGGAGCCTGATAGTTTCAGTAATCTGCGTTCCAAATGCATATCGATCTCACGAGCACCGCAATTTACATTTTCTTTGCTCGTCCCGTTTGCCCTCCTCTCTTCCTCCGGTTAAATTACATTACAATGCCGGGTCTGTCAAATAGCGAAATAATTCTGCAAATGTTCCTTTATCATTGTCATTGAATTTACCCTCATGAAATATTTCGCGAATGCGAATCTTATGAATCTTCAGAGAATGCTCTAGATTCCAGCGACGTCATTCCTTTGTGCCCTTTTACACTCATTATACAACATGCCACAGACTAAAGGCAAGGCTAACTGCCACGTTAATTCTCTATCTAAATGCATATTTACTTCATGAATATCGGTCTAATATCGACTGCGAGCGGCAGTCGCAAAATCTCTCGATTTCGCGAACGAAATAGCCATAAATAGTACATGTGCTGTCCATCTTCAATTGCCAAACATTCATAATGAACAATTCACATACTCTTGCATCTTATACATATTTCAACCTTACATTACTCGCGTGGCTTGTTTTATAAACGTAATTATTCCCGTGGAATATTTTGATACCCCAACATATTGTACCTTGATTTTCATTATCCTCTTAGATAATTTACAACTAAATAAAGATTGATAATATTCAATAAAAATAAATAATATAATAAGCATTGATAATATTAGATAAAAATTAAGGCAATTTTTTTATTATGAAGCAATTTGCTCTAAATTTAATAATATATAAATAACATTCTCATATATTTAGCAAATTTATAAGGCGGGAACATCCCACGCAAGTAATAAAGAGTTAATATCTATGAAACAAGATTAAAATTGCTCACTCTTTTATGTACATTTTTCATTATAAAATTTATCCGCTGTAAAATTCAGACTACGACGTCGATAACATTATTTTGCCGAGACAGAGTGAAAAATTGTATGTTCTCCTCCATTAATCGCGTTTGCTTTCTAATTAGCAAGATCGATTATACGTTTACAAGGTTGCCAAGAGTTACGAGCTTGTGCCCTGTCACGGTTGAGAACAGCCGAGGGTCCGAAGGGGTTCGTCTCGTAAAACTTTTAACTTCATCAGCTATCCATTTAAGCAATGTAGTTAGTACATTTTACAAATTAATGCAATTTTTCATGCATCAAACGATGATTTTCTTTATCTTTATAAAACTAGATCGTCAGACGGAACAGTAAAAATGAATGTCAACGAAATATTTCACAACTTTTCATATGTGACAACTGTAACACGAATAAAACTCATAAAATATTAACTTTCCATTTTGGTCCCTTTTAATACAAACAAAATTTTAATCTCTAATTTCTTTCCCATTTTTCTACTTAAATTTCGATTTTATTAAATAAAAGATTTTAACATTTAAGTTAAAAATCTACTATTTAATAATTTACTAATGAAAAGTAACCTTGATTTTTTTACATTGATTGAAAGTTTAAAACAGTAAAACAAAATTTGGGCTAGACAAAAAAATCCATATTGCAGACAAAGAGAATAAAAATATAATTGCAGACAGAAAATTAACAGAGAAAGAGATTATACGCGCGCGGCGTTAACGGCAAATCATATTTTTTACGGCAAAAGTACGTGAGGATAAGTGCCTTCGTCTACCACTGTTTTTCGTCGATTTCCGATTGCAATTGGACAGCTGGAAACAAATAGAATCGGAGCTCAGCCAAGTACACTAGTACATTCGGGCAGTTACAGAGTTAATAGTTTGTGGATTTAATCCAGCGAATCCAGTCACCATTATATAATAGCACGGTAGATCGTTCCGGAGAAATGGTTGAATCGAGTGAGAGAGTCTCGGATTAGCGGATGCATCAGTGCTTACAGAGGACCATGATTAATCCAGCCCTATGGCCCGAAAGCCGATGAGTCGGGGGCGGCCTGCAGGCAGACGAGGCGGAACGCGGAGACGGCGGTGTTTGCGAATTCAGATTGATCCGCGACTGCCAGATGCAACTCCTCTCAGCGACGTGTAAATTCGCTTCCCCGTCGTCGGAATATAAATTGTCGGTGAAATGAGTCGGCGGGAAATACGGCGAAGAAATACAACGATCGCGATCCTAAGCGCCAATTAGAGCAGTACGTCGTCTTATCGGAAGAAGATTGGAACATGTCGATCGCTGAATATTGATTGCTGAACATTATTATAATGAAGTACCTATTATCTGTCGTTGAAGAATAAAACGATGAATGAGAAATGAGAAATATCATATCTTATACTCAGATGGTACATCTTGATTCATTTTACATTACTCCAAGTTTTAATTCATGCAAGATACAGCGCACCATTAAATTCATTGATAATAAACGTACTGTTATATTATAATAAACCAAGTTACACTGTCACGCTTAGTTATACTAAAGACAAGCGCAATTAGTTAGTTATTATCTAGTTATTTTAATGAAATTAACCTGTGCCGCGCGCGCGACATGAATCCGCTTGTCACGTTTTCGAACAATTGTACCACGCTTTGGCTCATAATTAAAATTGAATTACAGATGACGATTGAAAGGAAACGATCGTGGGAACCAAACAGTAATCGGCTATACGACTTTAAGTCCAGTTGGGCATTAATTAACGAGTCACGCTTATTCAAGTCAAGGAGCCGAATGCGCCAGCCAAAACTTTGCAATTAAAATTCAAGCAGAGCTGATAGCTCTCGGTCGCAACTGTAATCTCGCAAAGACTATGCTCAATCACCCGGTCAACCCATTATTATATCCTGAGGCCATAACTTAGTCCTGCTTTCATGAACACCTATTCATTATATTATAGCGTTGCTATACTGAACGCCCCAGTTCTGTCGCGTTACCTGTCGAATGCATGGTCGACCAAAAAGACATAATTGTTTCAAAAGCAAGACAATAATAGTGCGAGTTTTTAGGAATTAAATGTTCGAAAGTTTAGCAAAATAGATTCCAAGAGACAAAATAGATTAAATAAACAATTTCTTCAGCTAAAAACAGAACTCATTTCTTTATTATAAGAACAGATTACACTTATCGCGTCCGACTACACGGTCAAAATCGTTATTGCATGTTTAATATTTTCATTCTATATCGGTGACTCTAAAATAAGCAGTAAGCAATGTCTATCTACCCGCGATCAATGACAGGGACCATTTGAAATTCGGTACGCCTGATGCGATTGACGGAAAGCTCGGCGCTCGGTGAGGATATCGCGTCACCTAGCGAAGTAAAAGGGTTAATGTCTACGGTGCATATTACATGGGAAACCAGAAGCGGCGAGCCTGGAGAGGCGTCGTTATCTCCGCATCGTGACGATTCAAGCCTCCCGCCATAGCTGCGGCTGTTATCCGTCATCTTAATGCATAGCCGGAACACCGAGCGACGCACTGCTGGCTTATAAACGGCGCGATTATTCCACCCTATCCTACCCCATTGGACTCTCCCCTATCTGTCCCCTATGGCCAACACCACGTCGTCCCCCCACATAAGCAATGTCGGGCCGTGGACGGGTCCGCGTGGTCTCTATAAATGCATCAATTTGAATTTCATGTTGGGCGAGCCAGCGCGGGATGAATAGTTTTCAATACCTTTCCTCTTGTCGATCCTTCCCGCGATTCCAGTATGCCGTTCATCGCGCGTATAAATCTTCTTTCGATCTCGCAGATGCCGCTATTCTTCGTAGAATTCCATCGTAGTAACCATGTTTCTGCGATCACTGTGCGAAGGGCTGCACGTTTTAACTTATTTAATCCGATAGCAAGAACTAATACTTTTTTTGACGGAAAAAATATATATGGGTCTTTGTGATTTAAAAAAGTTTTCTGCTTGTTTTAAAAAGGTTATAAAATTTTCAACTGCATATTAAAAAATTGCCACACTTAATCTTATTAGCATAAATGTAATACGATTAGTCTAAATGGATAAAACAAAATGATGATAGGAAATAAGATTGTAAAACATAAAATTCTAAATCATAATGCTACTTAACAAAAAAACAGGAAAATATTTCACCAGAATCCTGCATATGTTCCATACCGAATTATAAAGATACACTTATACTTGAAATAACGATTGATTGACTCTGTCGAGGAAAGATCAGGAGACGCGGTAGCGTCTCCGGCCATGTTCAAAAAAACTGTTAATCTTATCCACGCTATACTACTTAAGAATAATGACTATTACTTATATATTACACTGAGCTATTTTATATGATCGATAATTAGAGACCAAATAACCTGCATCATCCCTTAATTAAGCGACTCTCAATTAATTCTCGATTGATGGAATGTAATTCAAACGGTGCGAAAGCCACAGTGCGAATGACAGATAGGTACATACATTCAATTGCAATTCGTGAGCATCGTGCATGAAACGATTGATACGATTTTACCCCTAATTGATCAGAAGAATAGAATATTTGCAAACGATGCTATTTAACAAAAATACTTTGCGTATAACGATAGAATTCTTGTGATGTGCAACAATAATCTACAATTAAATTAAAATACATTGCGTTAAATGCCAGATATTATTATTAAACAGTGAACTCATTTATCTGTTCGTGAACACAATTATCATGCCTTTAATGCGAGAGATATGAAATATTAATAATTATATATGCTAAGGACGACACCACAAATGATTATAATGATACCAGGATATTGTCTCTCTCACGCAAGATATAATACGCTATAATATTTACTATAAAATTAAACATATAGCGAGCTTGTGCCTCGAATATCAAGCTTGTGGCTTTCATATCTGTAGCTTACATGCTGTGGTTACCTTAACGAGCTCTTTAAATTATGTAATTAAATTGTGTCAAATAAAATATATATATATATATTACATATATATATTTTTTTTTATATTTATACCTCATGATGTACAAAATATAAATAACTTTTACGTATAATTTATTTATACGTTATTTTACATATGTACATGTATACATATAAATAAATGTTATTGTATATTTATATAAGTAAACTTTTTTACAGATGAGTGCGGTGAAAATATAACAATAATGAAGAATAACTTAATATGCCGACTGCTTTTTACAGAACTTCGTCAAAAGCATTCCTTCGTCAACATTTTTCAGCAATTATAATTCATTGTGCAGCGCGTAACACAAGTAGTATTTAATGTGAACAAAGTACCCAGCATTTTCATTACAGTTCACAAAGCTAATGCCCTATTGTTTGAGATGCCTTTTCGTTTACACTGCAATGGTGCCTTTTTCTTCGCGACTTATTCTTATTGGCTACGCTTTCCTACTGACTCGAATGCCAAACAAATATATGCTCGGAAAAATTTCTTCATACAAAGCTTATTTATACCCTAACTTCGTGAACATACCAACCAGAAAACGGATAAAAATGTAACCTTTTATTCTAATGAGAGTTTATGCACCAACTTTGCATGACAGTTACAGTAAATTTGTGAGAAGTTTATGCTGGTGCATATTCGTTGAGAATATGTTAAATCTGCGTAATTGTTTTAATGCTTATTTGACAAACAGAATTTATACTAACACAAAATCAGTTCACGACAAAGCAAAGACAAATATCGCCGTTTCAATATAGAAATTTTGCATTAGAATTTGATGTATTTAAGTAATATATTATTATAATCATTCAAGTATTTATACAGATTTGTTACATATCAATTGAAGAAACAGGAGAGGCTCATGCGCAATCGATTCTCGAGTTGGAAACTTTATCAAATTCCTCTTTGAGACGCTGTTCTTACTTCACGCGGGTTTCATTCCCTAATTAGTACTTCGTGAAAGCCATTACCTACATAATATTGTCGCTATACTCATTTTAGCTGACGCCAGCTGAACCGGAATTGCGAGTAAAGACTGAATAAGATCGTTCTAACTTGTACCCGATGAGTATTCATTTTTATACTTCTCCGCGTAATTTTACTAATTAATTAACTAATTGCTTCTTCTGGGTGGGAGGATTCTTCAGACCATCTGAAGTGTGGCAGTGCGTAAAGTACGCCAGAGAGAGATAGAAATTCATTTAATTTTTTTCGTGGTTTGCTAATGAGGTCAATGAGTTAAACAATTCAACCTATTGTATAGCATTCCGGATTCTCTTTTGTATAGGTAAGAATATTTCTATGAGTAATTTTAATTTCATAATACATATCGTTTCTTTCACGCGTTAATGTAAAATCTGCTAGTACCAATATTACGTAAATGAATAGCATAGCATTGATTGCATAACTGATATTAAATTATTTTAACTTTGGATGCATTATACATACATATATACCAAATTAAAAATTCTTTATTTTATTAACAACTTGACCTGGCGAAACATCGCAAATGGAAATATCGCAGACAATACGTAAAACTGATAAAAATATTTTAAAAATACATATGTGTATTATCATATTTTTAATGGCATATTTCTAGTATCTCAAGGTTTTGTTCAATCGCTCTCTCTATTCGTTAATATCGATAATATACTTTCAAATTAATATTGTGAAACTATCGCGTCACTTAAAGTAACTTGTTAGCGCCATTTAGATATTTCTTATCATAGGGAGGGGGAAGGGCATTCGCGGTGTTGTAAAATGGCCGCGTAGAATTTCGTAGTCAGTTCGGACTAATTATTCATGAATTATTCTTATAAGTATGCTATAAAAACACATTTTATGATCCCACAAAGCGCAGCTTGAGGTATAAGAATATATCGGCTGATAAACGGATTATATTTGATTAACAGTGTTTAAGATATTAAACAGTAATACTATAATAAAAAAAGTATTAGAATTATTTAATTTTCAGTTATTTATAGTATACGATTGATTTTTTTTTGTTTATAACCACATGAGAGTAAGAGTATAAATTTACTATTAAAAAACTTTAAATATATATATCTGTATTACTTAATATTAATTAAATGGTATGGAAAAGAGAATTTTTGAAATTTATTGAATATGAAGACAGATTTAATTGACACAATAACGATGTGTTATACTTCATTGAAAAGATCGGTAAAACACTTATACACATCTATAAAAATTCGAATTACCTTATATCCGGCGAGATCTTGAACTACGCAGGAGAGAATAGCTTCCCTTCCCACCGGCGCGGTTACATTGGCTATTGGCTCCTTGAATTTAGGATCTGAAAAGGAAAATAAAATGTATTGTGGTTTAGAAAAAGTCTATATATAACGTGTTTATTGGCGTGTCGTAATGAATGAATTCTAAATATTGTGTGGGTACCACCTATACATTTTTAATCTATATGTAAAACTTGGCGAAGGCAATTCTGTTTTAATTTATTCAATTTCAATTTAAAATAAATGTAAGATATATAAGTGAAAAAAAAATAAATTAAATTTATTCTATCAATTTATGATAATTTATTCTTTCAATTTTTATTTAGATTTACCTAGATTTTTTTTTATAATAATTAAAATTGATTTTTTTAAGTTTATTTACTGTCCAAGCGAAAAAAGAATCTAAATTAAATTAATTACTTGATTGATCAAGAACATCATTAAGAATGAATCAAAATGAAAATTTGTATCTATTATCAATGCTTTATTACATAAATTATATTAAAAAAGATAATTTTATTATCGTTACCTTTCGCGAGTAAGAGAAAAATACAACATATTTTTTAAATACCTATTATTTATATTTAAGAAATATTTAATTAAATTGATTTTTAATTAAGTAACACTATGTATAGTTTTATAGTTTTATTTCATTTTAACGTTTTTCAACATTTACTATTATTGATACGTCTTTTATAGATATATTCTACTGGATAGTCTAAATTATTTTTTATAAAAATACGTGATAGCAATTTTCTTGTTATAACAGAATCTTTTAAATATGTTGCAAAAAAATTCTTTTAAAAGGTGGCAAGTGGCAATTTTGAATTTTAAAATGATACCCTATATAAGAAAGCAACACAATCGAAATTTACATTAAAAATCGGATAGTTTTTACTTGAAACATTTTAATCACAGAGTCAAAAATTGTGGGTCATGGAATATATGTAAAAGGATCTGCTGTACGGTACAGTATATGTATACATATATATTGGTCATAATAATTTATAAAATTAAATTTCCTTTTCCATAATTAAATGTTCAAAAAGAGATATTATACATAATTTGTGCAAAATGTTGTATCTTCAAATATCAAGCGTGAAGACGCAAATATTGCATGGGAGACACACGGAGAAAATTACATCCAGTAATATAAAATATGATATAGGGCAGCAAAGGGCACCGGAGAGAAAAATGGCATACCAGCACAGCGTGAAAGATAAATGCACGTTTGAATTGCCCGTTGCAGATTTATCCCAGCAATTTAACGCAATATTATTGGATGCACTCAATGTGGCGCGCAATGCGATTGGTTTGTGTCGTATCTACGGTACCAATAAGAAGCGGATATTGTCGAGTTGCGACTCATAATATGAGTGTTGCATGTAGAACGTGGAATAAGAAAAACGGATATTATGTTTGCAGAAGCGGGACGAAGAACTAAAGCCGGATGTAGCCGAGATTCAATTTAGTCACAGGCAATTTAGTAATTTCGAACGTTAGTTACCGGCCTTCTATCAAATGTACGCATGGACATTGACCAAGTGTTATTGACCATTCGTAATGTCGAACGTAAGCATATAGAACGCGCTTATCAAGAATACACAATCTGCGTATACAATTTATAACAATGACCTACACAAATTTCAATTACGTCTCTTGTAATCCGGACCACGTTATATCAATAAGAATTTTTGCAGCGCGATAACGCACGAAATTGAATTTGATGGTAAATTGTATAAAGTATAAATTGATTTTTATTCGGATCGATAAGTTTTATTATATCATCGTTATTGAAGCGAAATAAATTGGTTAACTTGAATGTACACGTGTGTAATCGCGGGAAAAAAATTAAATTAAATTTCTCCGCGCCAGTGTATCTTTACAAAACGTGAAATGTACGCGTTAACGGAAAAGGTATACTGTGCAAAAAGAGCGATCAGTGCAAATGTATGTATTCGATTAAAATGAATTCGGCAAAGTGTACGTATCCCTATATGTGTACACACTGATATAATCGCTCTTCCGGTAACAGAATTGTAAATAAAATACAAGCTCCTATATGCCGTCACAAAAGCGTCATCTGTTCCTCCATTGGCGATAACGCGCAAACGTCAGCATCGATCACCGGCCAAGGATATCCCCGGTCGCTAGTATCGCCGATACGAAATTATTCCGGTGACTGCATTACGATATTGTCCATCAAATCTCACCCGAGTCAGCGCACACAGCACGTTCCAGCGAGCGGCGAACGTGGCCTCTTCGTGCTACGAGAGAGCCATTAAAAGGTCAACATCCATCAAGAGCCAAAAATGCTCCATGGAGATTGTTTGCGAGAGCAGCGAAGCGATGAGGGAAGCGCGGCCGGGGCTGAAACCGGCGCGAACATAATCGTAGATGGCTCCGTAATGGGAGCATAAGGGAACCATAATTCCGGCGGAGAGAGCTTCCCATCCGTCGACGCGGCGGCCGTGGTGTGGCCCTCGCGGGAAATTTGGCCGATACCAGGGCCTTCGCTTTAGCGGGCATTGATGGATCGGGCTTACCCGCAGAATGGCCGTCCCGGGTCCGAATGTTCCGACGAGAACTGCGAGGAGAGAGCGAACGGATTCTTTTTTTCTAGCAAACAAGAAGCATGGCATAGTAGAACGACTTCTGAATGACATACGGCTCTCACCGTCATACCCTTTATTCGTGAGAATGTGCGAATGAAGAGCGCGCGTATCCTCGACTTTCATTCGTATCGAGCCTCTCGATCTCTATGTGAATTGTAGGAGAAAAGACTCAAAAGACCATGACGCGGAACGAATATGCATATGACGGACGAATCAGCTTCCGAGTATGGACGGAATATTATCGTCTTCTTATACATCCTTAAACATATCTGGTCTCATTACAAGAATTACACAGTATGATATACCCAATTAAATTTGACTGCTCATAAATTTAATAAAAATAAACATATTGTAAAAAGAAATGTTTTTTTCAACACCAGAGACATTAACTCGGAAATAACAACTTGAGTTTTTGTTCGTATTTAATTCGTTACGATCTGTTTTTTGGATTTGCATTATAAAAGTCGCGCACTATATTTACTACCTTCATCGTATTTGCATCGCAAATCTCCAACGATAACGTTCAACGACTCGGAGTTAAATGCTACCGCCCTGCTGTAAATTTTACCAGAAACATTATCTACGGTACTGTCCGATTAACTTCGGAGCTGTAGACAAAAATGCATCACCGACATCGACGATTCTGAAATAACGGTGGGCCTGCACTTTTCGCGACCCTTATATACCCTCTGCTTCCCGCATATTGTCGGCCGGCATGGCATTTTAAGTTATAGCCGACGAAGCGTATGTAAGTAATCCAATAGTCGACCATTTCGAAAAAAGCGAGCAAGGAACGGTGAACACGCGAGAGTTCGGGCACGAGGGCGAAGGGCGATAAAAAATATCACGAGCGTTCGCCGATGCACATCATCACTAATGCACTTTATGGGACGAACGTCAAAACATCAACGTCCGGATTTCAAACACGAGAACCAGCTGCGATTAAAAAAAATTCCAGTCACCCTGCGACATTTACGATTCGAAATAAGTTTTCATTTATGATCTCATTTATCTGGACAACCGCTCTGGCACAATTCGGGAAAATAGTATAACCGTGATATATCATTGCGAGAGAAATATGTTTTCGATACGCGGGTAATATAGAAATGATATATGATGGACATAAAAACTACGTATAATTAAAAAGCAGAGACAAAGATATCGATGATAAAGAGTAAAGGTTCGTTACGAGCAAAATGATATTGATGTCCTTGTAATTAATCTCTTAATAATGTGTGTGATATCAGCACATTATATTAATAACACTCTATCCATAAGTAAACCGCAACCTTGTCTATCGCTATTGCTCGTGAAAAGCCCGCATAGCTGAGAGCCAGTGAACCGCGTTAAAACACCTCCGCAACGTGGTATTTCTCACCTCGGCGACCGTACTCCTTCGATTTTCGTCGCTTCCGAGTGGATCGCTCGGAGCGAGGTCAAACGGAAGAATACACGAGAGACGAGGGATCGTGTGGATGGTTCTCCTCCGGCGAAAAGAATTCGAGACAACCGAAAATGCTGGACTCCTCTCGCATGACACCGAAGGATTATTGTCCTGGACGCAGCTGGGAAGTCGACGCGTAGTTTTCGACCATCGTGCAGTTATAACACCGCGAAATAACGAGAATTCCGACAACTCGCTCACGCCCCTATTTATGGTTCTTTTCTGGCATTTATGGCAGCCGCTGGCAAATACGCGTCGAGAAATCTCCGAAGCGCGAGATGCTTTATGTACGCGCGTGTTTCCCACCCTCTTTTTCCACTTGTTTGTCGTGCTTCGGATTCTCGAAAGCTCGCCTCTTTTGCGACCCGCTCGTATACCCCCCCTGCTCGATCTCCTCACCCTGCGTCGACCTCCGTTCTCATTATCCGACCCGTCGCGACTTATTCGAGTTGATTCGTGCTATCCTGCCACTTCCTGTATTCCGTGTGCATACCCTTTGATTCTAGTTCGCTGTCCGTTATTCGGAAATACCGTTGGCGTTGAGAATTGCTCGCTTTCATCTTTCTGCTCCCATTTCTATCATTTACAAGGCAATATTTGTGTAGCGTATCTCAATTCCTACTGCAAAATAACTAATCATTTACAATCTAACAATTTGAACTAAATAAAAGAAAGGAGAAATTATGGAATACTATATTTTGTTTTATTGAAATAACTCATTGTCATATATTCATGTGATATAATGAGTTCTTCCAGTAAACTTTATACTACACAGTAGATTTTTTACAAAATCACAAAAATTGCTTGTAAAGAAAATGTGTAGCTTAGATTTCGATTGTCGAGTTGCAAATTAGAATAAAAATTGGCTTTCTCATGCATGTTCCGTACGTTGTTATGTATCGTTTTTCACATAGTTGAAAAGAAACAAAAAGGAAAACTTTAAATCTATATCGCAATATAAAAATAATTGGAGAAAAATAAAGTTGATATGTTTCTATTATATTAAAAATAACGTTCTAATAAATATTTCAATAATGAGAAGTTGTACGTGCTACGAAGTTTTTATTAATATTTTTATAGTCAGTGAGAAAAAACGATTAAAGCCGCTAAAATAAAATTTATTTGACGTTATAAAAAAATGTTTTTATTTGCTGAGTGCGATTTTTTAGAGCTTATTTACGATGCCTTGGTTGAATAATATCGACGCCCAGAGCCTAATAGGAAATTTATTCGCTCCCTTTCTCATCGCAAGCTCCCATTTCTTCAGCCTCTGTCTTTATTCTCAGATAGAACATTCCCTTCCTTTTATGCATCGTCTAATTCAGCACTTGGACTTCGTTTTTACCCGTCGTTCTTCCTTTTCGCACCCGGTACGTCTCTCATCGTCTTTCCCGTTTCCTTCTCATTTTCTCAAGACTCAGCGCCTCCGCCGATCTCGTTCTTCTCTCGTTCATTTTCATCCCTCTCGCTCCAGTATTTCGCAGCTCCTCGTGAACCCACGTGGTACAAGGCGTATAGCATAATAACGAGCCATGAACAGCGCAACGCGTCGACCGCTTTATTTCACCATTTCTGGAGTCTGAAATATCTCGCTCCTCTGAAATCACTTCGCGCGGACTAGCGGTAACTTCCCTTGCGCGCGCGGCTCTCACGCTGCAAACGGCTTAATGCCTGCAACGGTAACTCATTCGAAACTCATTCCTTGCGAGAAATAGTTCGTGGGAATCTACACGAGAATAGGATCCGTGTCCAATTTGTTATAATAATAGACCACAATGTCGACCACGAATTGATATACCATAGTCAGTCAGAGATAAACGATGTCTCGCGACAGTCGCGACGAAAGAGCTTTCGAATTTTTAGTCTCCATTAACTTGAATTGTGAAGCAACGAAGATCGTATTGTATATCCCAACTTATTCTACTCCTACAACGTAACAGTTGCATGAGCCTTAGTGTCGATTTATAACTATTTTGATATGAAAATAAGGTTTGATACGAAAATAAGTAGAAAAGCATTTAATTCTTGATTGTAGAGCGCGGAACAGCAAATGACGACCTGAGGAAATCGTTTCATTTGAAGAAAGAGGTCACCGGTGGAACAATTAATTATTCCAGTGTCGTGTTGTACAACGGGGCAGTATGTTTGTGCGCGATATCACTTGTGTCGGCGCGTTTCAGGTTTATTGCCACCAGGATGTGTTGGCAAAGAAGCAGCATGTGATACTTGTAACAGATTGCATTTCGTGTCGGGACACACTTTGTTATCTGGGTTTACACTTTCATGCACCAGGAACGACCTCACGTTTCCTACGTCGTGTCGGTCTATTTATTTTGGCCACTTGGGTTTTCAAGGTGCTGTCGACGTGTTCGTGACAGCGGGCTCTTTTCAAGTTCAGCAATCCGGCCTGTAAACTATTGTTGAGTAATGTCAGTTGATATATGTAAGGTTGTCCGTAACAGCAGCGCACATGGAAAATATTCCAAAACTATGCACATAATGCTAGAAATATTTTTATATTATTTAAAACACGCTATTCACAACCCTTTCTCGACATCGCGTCGTTTTATAAAATTTACACACCACAACCATTCCGGAAGAGTTAACTGAATTTAAGAATATATCACCCGTATAGTCACTGAAAAGTAAATTGAAAATGTGTTAATCTTTATACCTTAAATATTAACCATATATATGTGAACATTGTGTGAATATGTTTATTTAATAACACATTTTGATTATTTGCTTTATTTTGTTATTAAAAATTAATTTATTTAAAACAGCAATGACAAAAATCTCTCTTATTGTATTTTGAGTATTCATTCTTGCAAAATCTCATTATGATATAGTGATTAAATGGTGTGTAAATAAACAAATAAATAAATTTTGTTTATTTGCAGAACTAATCTTTGCATCACAATAAAACTTTACATAAATTAACTTAAATACTTATTGTTAGTGATACTTATTTTTAAAAAATGAGATTTTTGTTATTATTTCTTAATTATATTTCCATTAGAGCATATTTCCGTTTTTTATTAAAATAATTTTTCTTCAAGTTCTACCGCCCTTAAATTTTTCATATACCTTTTAAATATGATGTAGAATATTAATAAATAAATATACTAGTTATAGACTCTTTTTGTTCAAAACAAATAAATAATCATAAAATTGAAAGGCTATAAAGAGTCAACGCAGTTAACTATGCGAAAAATATTTTAATCTTACAATAAACATGTAGACAAATCAATCAAACGTTTCGGTCTGTGATTTAGACCATCTTCAGTGATTACATAATCAATACTTCAAATGCTCCAGGTATAATGCTAATTGTAGGAACAATTATTGTTAAATGACAGTGTGCACGGGAACATACGGGAAGATGGTCTAAATCACAGACCGAAACGTTCGATTGATTTGTCTACATGTTTATTGTAAGATTAAAATATTTTTCGCATAATTAACTGCGTTGACTCTTTATAGCCTTTCAATTTTATGATGATATAGAATAGTTTGTGACTTTTTCATAAATTTTTCGTAGTTTTGTTGGATATATGCATATAATGCAGACTTGATAGTAAACAATATCTTCACTATTCACAATTTTTACTGTGTACTTAGAGTGAAAATCTGAATAGTAATTGTATTAGAAAAATTAACGAAAAAAACGTATTGACTGGTTTATTCTCTGCTAAGTAAGCTTAAATAATTAATTTGTTAGTGTATTCTCGAATAATTTTATCACATAACATTTTATTTCGTTATCTTTTTCTGGTGGAAGCTAAATGTCAGATGTGTGTGTGTCGTGATACATTTTTATACCTAACACAAGCTATTTAAAATATCGTCAGGATGACTCAAAGTATCCAGCATGCCCTATCTTGCGTATTTACGCTTGCGGTAAATCTATATAAACGATGCAGTTTATAAATAAATTATCCGAGGCACAAAAATATCGCACTTTATACATTTCGCATTTAATAAGTAATGATAGCATCGTAAAAATTCAGGTCACCGATTCGCGTGAGTTTACAGAATAAATCGATCCTCAATACTTTCTATTTCAAAGACAGAACACCGCGAAAATGTATTAAAAGTCCTTCGTTGAAGAGTTGAATAAACGAGCAGATTCAAATTAAAAGCCCGTTCGTTCAATTTAAAATAGCAAGTAAGCTATAAATATAACAGTTCTGCAATCACTTCAATATTTAACTGATTTGTCTTTACGATAGAATCAACTGTGAAGTATAGACACTACTAGTTACATTTGCTTGTCTTGAAAATAGATCATTATTTCAGGTTATTTAATCATTTAATCTAAGTTTAGGGCATTCAAGAAATACTAAAAATCCCCAAATTTATTTAAAATAAATATTAACTTCTAGTTCAAGATTGCTGAGCAAAATCAGAAAGGCCAATAAATATAAGCAAATTTAACTCAGATCTTTAAAAAACATAACTGAAATTAAGTTTCTTCCCTTTTTGAATTAACAAAACATTTCCACTATTCTAAGTCTTCATCAATTCAAATCAAATTACGCGATAATTAAAGTATACAATAAATTAAATATGGGTTCATATCATAGGTTAAACATATTAAAATTAACATCAGTAATACAAAGTTCAAAAAGTCATTATTCCTGTCGAATTAATTGAAACTATTTTCATCGTTGGATGGCGAGAAAAAACGAAGTCCAGAGTAAAAATTGTATCCTTGATGTCGTTAATTATTACACCCATCTCCAAATGATAAAAAATATGAAGAGTATATTACGAAGAATTGCAGTCCTCCAAATTTAATTAAATCGTTGATTTGATGTTACTAGCATTTTAAAACCTGTAAAAAACGTAAAAACAAAAAATATGATCTTGACCTGGATTAAAATTTTTTAAAGTTTAAAAATCCTTCTGTTCTGTTCTAATCATAGGTTTTTAATTTCAATTCAACAATAACTTAGAAAAAATCTCAAAGTTAAGATTATATAAGATCTAGTTACACTTTATATATACATAGTATAAAAATTAGAAGGTGTGTGTATATATATTAAACCTTCAATTCATTTGTATATATATATATACATATGTGGACTATTGTAAAAAGACTATACATGTGTGGAGAACTATTAGATAAATACATTAAAGGAAATTAGATTATGTTATTCTGGAAGAGAGATAATTTATTTTTTTTTTGCCGTTTTCTCCACAGTTCTGAAAGAATGGGGAATCTTATTGTTAGTTCTGTTGCACGATTCAATTATTCTCGGGTTCAAAAGCCGGCGAAGGAGCACGCCACCGAAAAAAAGATTATACCCACAACAATAAAAATACCGCATCGAGATCCCTAGCCTGGCTTCGGTGAGATGATGGTATTCCACTGTCGACAATTCACATTTCTGAGAGACCCCTCTTGCAGTTTTCAGCCTAAGATGATTTACATTCCGTCTACCCGATTGTAGTCGTCAGAGAATATCGTAACTAAAGAAGGGGAAGCGCGCGATTTCTGACGCACCTTCTCTTTCCTCCCTTCCTCAATCCTCGCTCTTTCTTTCATCTCTCTTTCCTCGTAAGGTTGCCGGTGAAATCTCGCAGAAATGTGCATCGCACGCGTTCACGACGTGTACACAGACGCGCTTACGCGGAGCATTCAAGATACTACATGCTATAAGTTATCCACCCAGCGAACATTTGTACAATACGTTATATTTTCTATTCCCGGGCGTCTTTCCCGTTGCCTGTCCCCTCTGCCCACCGGTTCATTCAACGCGCACGTATTCCGCTCGAGCGATTTTCATATCGAGGGAAATCGAGCTTCCTCGTGAATTCTTTTCCGTCTGCCGTAGTCGCTTTCCCGGGAAATTATAAGTTCGTAATGACCCTTGCCCACTTAGTTTACACGGTACAATAAATGTATAATGCGAGAAATAAAAGAGAGAATGTTGCCGCTCTGCGGTTTCGCGGCCCGCAGATATTGTCTTACAGTAATTCTCAACAAGCGAAACGTTCGCGTTCGCCTTTTCCCCTTATTATACGGTAATCCCTCCTGAGACAAAATGGAATGGAGCACTTTATGACGTGACAATATTTGAGTCGGCATAGAAAAAAGGATATAAATTATATGTATCGTTTATTTGTTCGGAAGGGGTGTGCTACCTTTTTGAGATTATTGAATGTATCTCTTGTATTATTGTTACGTGTGTAATAAAATTTTCCCTGAGAAATTATTTTGCATAGAGATTACTTTTTGAATTAAAAGTAGATCGATATATCGATTTGCATCAAATTTGGGATGTCAATCAACATTACGTCTTTCACATAAATAACGGAAACAGACATTGAGAGAAGCAGATATTAATTAAAACTCGAAATATCTTGGAACTTTCAATGAACCTCGGGATACCTATGACTCATGATTAATCCGTTATATTTCTACGGCATGCTTCTCCGATCACATCTCGAATAAATATTTTGGATTTCATTACAGAATTTTGTTATTTAATAACGTGTAATTTAAATATTAATTAAAATAATGCATATCATATCACTCGAAAACCAGTACGCAGATTGCAAATTACGATACGTCCCGTATCGTATTGTATCAATTCGCGATAATATCGAAGCATGGCCGATTGGATACCGAATACCTACAGAAAATTCGCATGTTATTTTAATTTTCACATTAATTCCATAAACTCTAAATCAAAGCCACATTAAAGAGCTTTTCGGTGCACAGTCAAAAATATTTCGTAATGAAACCCGATCTCTGTTGCATACTGATGGCAGAATTACATTATCGACAAAAATCGTCGGAATTCGGAAATTCCATTCCGACGCCTCTCACACACACAGTGTTTTGCAACAAGATCAATTGAAATTTCTCAACAGATAGACGTCGCTCTTTGACTCGAGTTGATTAGATTGAATTAGCAGGCCTCTTCATTCGTCGTGTCGACACGCGTTGGCAAACGTTCCGTTTCGATGCCTCATCGCGGAACCAGAAGTTCGGCCCTCTGACATCCACCTTTCGCCTCCCACCCTCCCCTTAGTCCGCCATACAGCCCGTTTTCAACGAGATTCACGGGATTCCTCTTAATTGCATACGGTAATTATTGTTTGCGCACTAAATACGTTGACACGCACAGTTCGTCGTCTCTAAAATTACGCTACGAAGTTTGTCATAACGTGCTGTAAACGCCTGATTCTAAAATAAATATAACTACGTGACGTAGTGAAGATGTAGAAATGATAAAAGAGTGAAAAATAAATAGAAATATTTGAATCGGTAGAAAGAGCATTAGTCACATTTATCAAATGTTCCAGTATTATAACAAAAAAATATTTAATTTTAGTTTTTTAATAAAAAAAGAGCATTTGCATTATTCTTTTGGGGGGGGGGGGGGGGGATTTAAATAGGATAGTAATATATTTTTAACATATTCTTGATTTCTGAAATATCAGTCAATATATTAAATAAAAATTTTTTATTTCAAATTTAGATTTATTCTGCATACAACGTTGACAAAATTTTATAATGTCAACATAAATTTTATAATGTATTTTTATTTTGAAACATTTCAAATCTGTGATAGACAACATTTCTAACATAAGAGATTTCCAGATATAAAATATTTTTCAGCATATTAACAAAAAAACTGTTTAATTTTATAATTCCAATAAAAAAACTAATAAAATTGCTTTTGAAAAGTTAAATATAGCATTCAATATCATTTTTTAACACATCCCTGGTTTTTGAAATGTTTATATCTATATTAAATAAAAACTTCAATTTTTCAAATTTGGACTTGTACCATCTGCATTCAATATATTGATAAAAAATAAATATAAATTTTACAATACATTATTACAGATATTATATTTTATTTTAAAAAATATCAAAAATTTAAAAACATCTGCAGTGATACAGATGATACTACAACATTTTTAATATAAGGAATTACCGGGAGTATAAAAAGATATTTATTCAACACACAGTGAGTAAAATCATAATACATAACATAAAAGAAATTGAAACTTGCATTATCACTTTGTTTGACAACTGTGAAGACTTCGATATGAAAATAAAAGGGCAATGCACTCTTTCTGCATATTATACATTGCTCATTTTCAACGTTTACTTTAGGTCCTTAGAAGCCTGAGAAAAGTGCCCTATTTGCACTCAAAGTGATACCTATCCATTTCAAGATCAATAAGAAGAAAAATTTACTTTCGAACAAAAGTGCCCTTTCTGCCGATTCATTTATATATGTTTAAGAGAATTTATATATCTATATTGGACATCTCTCTCTTTGACAATGAAAAAAAAGTCAACTGTTTGAAGTGACATTAATTTTAAACGAAAATAATTAATTTGCACATTCTTGATGAATTAAATCGAAGAACGTACAACTACGCTCAGAAGATAATATTCTGAGGAGGAAGCGTAATTATCTCGTGATATACATACATATGTATATGTCGTATGCTTAGTATCTCCTGCCAACTTCGAGTTTCATCCCTCCATGAATAAAGCTGCAATTAATTGCATACGATAATTATTGTTTACGCAGCAAATACATCTGCGCGAGCACAGTGTAATCCTAAAGTCCGTGTGATAATCTTTGCTTTGTGGAGCCTAGAGAACATTGACCTCTATATTTGGAGGAAGAGAAAACAACAGACAAAACGCGATAACATAGAGTCCCAATTATAGCTATAATACTCAGAGAAGTAATAAATTTTCTTAAAATAATTTTTAAAAAACATACAATCTGTTGTAATAATTATAACATATTAATAAATTACTATAATTAATGCTTATTTTCTACAATTAAAGGTCTTTTACAAAAATCTCCCCTGTACAAATACTTTTCACATTAATTGTGTAACGAACACCTATACACATGCAACGAACGACACAGTCAATAGTTTAATGAACGGCGCGACTAATTGTTCGTAATTAACGCTCGTGGATATGCCGCTTACTTTAAAGTCCACGTAACGGAGAACCGCGAGAAATAGGACCCATAAAACGGTGACGCGTGAGGAAAGCCAAGGAAAAAAATATATAAATCGCAATCGCAATGGCCATGCATGTCGCGATATATACTCGCGGCACGTGAAGTAATAAAACGCGCGCACCCTCGCCGAGCCCTCGCAAGGCTTCACTTCCCACCGTCTTATTCTTCATTCGAGTGTGGTCAGTCTATCGATGGCATGGAGTCGACGGTGTCCGTTCCGCCACGCCGACGTCATTAAGCCCCGAAGTACAATGGCCGGTTGTAAGATTTAACCGCAGCAAGGAAAGATTACGGGCGTCGCGCCCGAGGGGGAGGCGACATGCCCGCGACTTTGTTAACGTTCATTCTCACTACGAGCGGCGCATTTGTTCTTCCTTTGTTCCGATCTCGTAACTCGCTCGAGTATGTAGAAGTAAAAGGGGAGCGACCCCGTCGTACGCCCGTTCAATGGATAATAGATCCAGATACCTTATGAGATAATGAATGTAAGTAAAAAAAACCGCGCTCCTAAGTTTTGCTTTAAACACTCATCGGCTTCGTGACTTCGAGAAGAATGTAAGGTATCAAGAGAGATCTCTCGATATTGATTTTTCATAATTGGAAAATCAATCAATTGTCGGTCCAGAAGACAAAAATCTTAGCGTACGCCTTTCTACTCTCCGCGACTTATTTCTATAAGAAGCACAAGCAATGTTCTGGAACAATACACAATTTCTATAAACAAATAATACTGTCTAAACATTATTGTGACTGTCGTCGTACATCACGATCTTTATACGGATGTTGCTGTTTGTACCGTGAACATTTGATGACATTCGTGTTGGTAACTATTGACGGTACGCCGCTGCGTTGGTCTTCGTGATAAGTTGGTCTTGGCCACTTCGCGGAACCGTAACGGAGAGTTGATGGAAGAAGAGTCGACTGCAGGCAGAACGAAAGAGGGGAGAAGAGCAGGCGAAGAGACTGGCGAACGGAGGAATTGGAGCAAAGTTGAAGCAACTCCTTTCGAAGAACAGACTAAGTTACTGCCGATGGAAGAGGGTTATTAGAGGGTTATACGAGAGTTTTATCTCGCAGCTATTTTTGTGACTGCACACGCAAGAGTTACGATATCAAGGTACACGTCTTGACGGTGGAGCCGAAATAGGATGTTGAGGCATAATCAAAAGTGTTTTTCGCAAAATGCTAGTTCATAATATCTTCAAGTAGTAAAATTATCATAAGAACAGGATATTTGTGTGATTTTCTGTTTTGGTTGGTTAAGATTAAGGCATGATTCACAATTTAAATTTGTGTTATTTTAAGCGAACAAACATAACAAATGTATTTCTCTTTCGTAAGTTCTCGTTCAATTTGATTTCTCGATCGTTGAATTCAAATAAATAAAATATTTCAATAAAGCTACTATTTTGTACACACAATACTCATATATATACACACAAATAAAAGATAACGATTAAGAAAATCGTTCTTTCCATACATATAAAAATATGTACATTGTAAAGTACTTAAAAACTACTTTAATAGAACAAACACTCTATTTATGACGTGAACACGTCGTTATGAATAACATTACTTCATACTATGGATTTGCTTATTTATCGCGTACGAGAATCAGTAAACAATGTTAGGAGAAACGAGCGTAGTCGTGAAAAATTTACTGTAAGAATCGGATGTTTTTCTACTAACGTCCTACATAGAAAACTATTACAGTGAAATTGTTCAGCTCTCGGTGCTTTTAAAAGGCTGCGGTAAATGGAACCCACAGTGAGCAGTTTAGACAAACGTGCTACGTTTGGACTGAAGGGATGCCTCTTTGAAAAACCTAGGGATTCGTTTCGTTCCCTACATAAAGTACCCCTTTTATACGAAACCACGGCAAACAGCGAAACTACTTTGAATCGGTCGAGTCACACGGTCGAACAATAAACGGTAAACATGAATCCGCAAAACCTTTTTGTATACGTTTCTTCGACTCAACTGGGATTGAGCGAAGAAAGTGCAATGCTTTCAAAACCATGAATTTCCATGAGTAACATTTAATTGTAGCGTACTGGCAATATTGGCAATGAATGGATGTTTTGATATCTAAAAAACCGCACGTAATGAGAATATTAATGTGTACCTTAGTAAAATTTAACAAACATTATTAACACTTTGGGGTAAATAATGACAAATATGTGTAAAAACATTAAATTTTAAGTCATATATCAATTTACATTTAAAAATTATATATTAATTTATTTTATAAGCACAAAACATTAGTGTGAAATCGGGCGACCGATTGCAAAAATCCGCGTGCAGTAATCAAAATTAATAAACAATTAAAGCGCGCGATTCATGTCTAGCGATCATATTTTTTTAATTTAAGCGACGTTGTATTGCGGCAGACACCGCAGTAATAATTGCAGTGAGTCGAGCGTAATGAACCTAGACAGATTAACCGATGCATGATAAAACGCCCGCGCCGGAGCAAAATTTCTTGGTGAACAGCGTTGTTGCATCCGGTGCATTTCACGTATGAATTGCGGGAGCGTTGCGTCTAAAGAGGATTTATTAAAAGTGCGCCTCAAAAACGTACTTGTGTCCGACGGAAAAGCGTAATCAAAGCTCAGGGGGCGGAGTATTTTGCTTTCTCCTCAGTAGAGGCAAAGTGAGTTGACGACGTGCATACCCGCGTACGTAGTATCGGTAAGACATATCCTAAGTCGTATCTTCAAGTTCGCAGTCAACTGTGAAACGCAGCATCGTCAGACGCTGGTTGAAAGCGACTGCATAGAGCATGGGCAACCGTATTGTGCTGCATTTATTGGTCTTCGGTACCGCCGAGCTTATCCATTAAGTCGACGGTGGTGCGTTAGCTTTATTGTTCGTTGGATAATCGTAAAGATGTAATGGCCACAGCACGCGATATGCATGTGCCTCCTGCCCGACATACCCGTTTTACGAACCATGAAGATGCATAACGCAAAAGTCGTACCATCGATTGTGCATGGACGGCCGCATGATTCTAGACGGTGGTAACCAATCATGTGATATCCGGCCGCATTCGTGGCCAACTATTGGTCGTTGTAACTTTGGTCGCAAATGTTTATTGAATTACTGCCTGGAGTTAGCGCTAATTCGGGGAATATTACGAGATAAATCCTATCTACATGTTAATAAATTGACAATATTGCAAATATCATGTATTACTAGGCATTAACGTTTAGATATTGCATTTATGTAAAATACCGATATATCATATTATGCCGCCGCAATATATTTGTATTATATGTATTATACGTTGCCACTGTTATTAATTAATACGTGATAATATTGTTAGGGCATTATTTCGAAATTCCGCAGAATGAATTGGTAAAAAAATTAATAATAAAAACTGTAAAACCGAGGCATAATATGATGCTACAAAGAAAGCGAAATGAATTGTCTCAATCAGTCTGAATGGCTCAAGTGACTTACAAAGATCGATTCTATCCAAACCTTGTTACCTACGTAATGCAATAGCCCTTAAAGGGTAGCACAGACATATACTATAAGTATATAACAAAGATAAGCATATTAGGGGAGGATAACTGAAGAAAGTTGAAACCGTAACGCCAAAAGAAAATAACGTGTGCGAGTGAAACTATATATAAGCTCGAAATAGAGAAGCGACTCACCCCGGAATCCATACGCGAGACGTTACATATATTTTTAAGCGTTATATCAAGAAATATTATTTATATGAGAGAAACAGTGAGAAAACGTAACAGATGTGATAATTACGCTGCCGATCTTAAATTCATTCAAATGTGGCTGACGCATTTTAATTTTACACTCGATATCGATTAAATCGATTGCAAGGAAAATGTATAATAGGTAACACAATATCGCGCGTAGGTTTGCACGAACGTTTCAACGTACGTAAAATTAATGGAACGGAAATACAATACGTCTGCGTTAATATATAGCGCGTTTCCAACTTTTCGTTTCATGATGGGACTTTCGTTTCAGCTACGACAGAAACGTGAGGTGGGATCTTTTAACTTGATGAATATATGAAAAAGAGAGAAGAGAGATTGGCATATTCATTACAAAAAACTACATAAATATTCCATTGTTTCAAAAATAATACAGTTCAAGAGAGAAATTAAGTTTTCCAGGAAAGAGAAAAAAATATCTTATAAAACTAAACAATATATTGCGAAAAATAACTTTTGTTGCGATAAATATCACCACGGTTTCAGTGGTCGAATTGATTAAGTCGTTAACATATCTGTCACAAATAGAGACGTCTAGAATTGAATTTTGCTTGAGGTAATATTTTTCACATTAAATTATTTAAAACTTTTCAAGATATTTTCAGTAGCATCGGTATTATTAAAATGCTGGTAAAAATGACAACATACATCTCTTGTATCGTGGCTGCTGTTGCATTATGCTCTGATGCACAAATCGAAGCTTGTACAAGACTTGTTGGTCAAAAAAATGTTATACAACTTTACTCTGTACTCTTCGGATTTTCCACTCTGTGAATTTCTCCTTCCTTTTTCCCAAACTCAAAATGCGGATGAAAGATCAGCGCTACGACTCAATTCCTGACATCTGAAAGGCTTCGATCAATATTATAAAATCTCTTGTAAAAATCAGTTATGAAAAGTGTTTAAAAATTTTTCAAAACCATTTTCGATGGTGTATTATGTGTGTGACCCAGAAAAAAATGTATTTTAAATAAACAATCATCAAATATAAGTGGGTTTGTTTTTTCAAGACCAGTCATAAAAATACGCTGACTGCACCAAGCGTATGAGAAGTATATTGTGTATTATATAGTAAGTTATATTTGTAATTAATATGTATATATAATATATATATATGTATATAAAACATGTATATAAGATTTTGAAAATCGTGGCATAACCGCGAGAAAAAAGTGATTTTTTTTTTTAAGTTGAAGATATAGAATAAATTTTCTTAAACATTGAACTCTGTTAAAAAGAAGTCGAGTTATTAAACCGCTATATCCATATATAGATATACCGCTATTTTTATGTCAGTCTGAATGTAATGTAGTTTAAAGTAATGCAATAATTTATTTTATTAAAATGAAAAATGTCAGTTCAAATAAAATTTCTTGTTTATATTTTCGATTTACTTGTACACAAAAAATTATCTCCTTTTTGATTATACTACAATTTCCGAAACACCTTATATTTGTATTAAGTATAATTTACTATTATATATACTTAATTTGTTTAATAAAATTACTCCTAAATACATATCCACATGCTATAATTACAGTTAATAAATAATGTTAATTAGATATATCTTAAATTAAGGCTGTTATGACATTAAGCTTGTGGTCAACCACATAAGTTAAGAATAACCCTCGAATAAGGCTCGAAGCAAAGAAGATTATCTTGCGGTTGCGATTACTTTGGCTTCCTTCCGACGTATCGCGTTTTGCGTAATGTTTATCGATCTGGGGTTATATATTATATATACACCCAACTGAACGCTCGTTTGGTTGAGAGGACGAGTTGTTATATTGCATATCGCATCGACCGAATCGTTAAATATTTAATTCCAATTATTATTTGATGTAAAGAAAATAATTAATAAAATATTATCAAATCTAATATCATCCATATATTTTATTCATATTATATTTATATGTATAAATCCGTCACGTAAATTTCATTATCACAATGTTAAATAAATTGCAATTTATGGTTGCATCGGTTACTGCTCTCGAAATATGCGTTTGACGGTTTAAAAATTCACTGCAGAGTGCAAACGTTGCATTGCACGTATCCCGTGTTTTGTTAATAATCAGATGAAAATTCAAATCCCGCCGGAAGCGATTGATTTTCGTATTCCCGCCTGGCGCGGATCGGCAAACACAAAACGGACTACGGGGTGCGGAAGACGCGGAAGAGCGACGAATGGCCGCGCCTGCACTTGTCCGTCGGTTTAATTAAACGCACTTCTTTCACGTTTAACAAGTTTTTTTCTTCATCTCTCGTTTTCCCTTCTTCGTCTTCCCGGCTCCTTCAGTCCGTCTTTTCACTTTCTCGTTATCCTTACACCCTTACCTCGCCCGTTCTTCACCCGTATACCCGACCTTCTTAACTTCTTCACTGGCTGAGAATTTATTCCGCGCCAGACATAACACTCGCATGAAACTTTATCGAGCAAGTATAATAATTTGAATATCATTCTTCGTGTATATGTATACAGTTATTTGTGTGTTATTTTCGCATAACAACGTATGCGCTTTTAATCGCGAGAGTGACAACGTTCTTACTTATTTCAAAATATAAATATATTTTAAAAGTTTTCCGGATTATTTCTACTAGAATTATCGACTCGGCATTATATAGTAAGAAGATTTCTCGAAGAACGCAAATTTCGTGAACGATCATCGAAATGAAGCGATCGGGGCAATTAAAGAACTAGGTCAAGCTCTATGACGAATGTATGTAGTTCTCTCCTAACGAGGTGCCTATCGATAAAGAGAATTATCGAAAAGTGAAGAAGATTAAAGTTCACTGTGAACTTACTCAGCTAACGTTAAATATTACTAAAGTATTCATAAAATGTTCCTGAAGTCCCAAAGTAGCATTCCAAGAATATCTTGGTACGTCTCGAAATATTTACAGAATGTAGAAGCAATATTCATATAATTATATAATATTCACATATCGTTATATAATTAGAGAATATTTCCTACATATTCCGAAAAATGTAATTCTCTCAGAAATACTAAGATCTCTAAATTCATTCTTAAACGAAATTATACTGTCACAAAATATTATTTCATTTATTTATAGCATGGAGCCCAACTTTGGAGGTTTCCACTCACTTCACGCCTTCACAATAGAATGCGTCTTTTAGTCTATTCCATATAGATGTATGCCACAAACGTCTGTCGATGTCGGTAGGAATTGTGAGTACTCGTAATTTTAATAGTATATTCAAGAAATGTTTATATAATGTTCTGAACACACTTCATTATTATTTGAACATTCTTATACTATTCTGAAATATATAGACGGACTCTGTTTGAAATATAAATCAAATAATTTTTTAGTATGTTACACGCTATATAGATATAATTGCAAAATATATATAAAATAATCAAAAACATTAAAAAGGGCGAGTGAGAGTAAATTAATGTCTACGCGGTTGACAATGCGTTAATGTGGAGATGTTTAAATATCCAAAAAATATATATAGATATATTAAAAAATTACAAAATTACAAAATTACAATCTCATACGTTTCGACTGAATTCCAGTCATCTTCAGTGAAATTAAATTACAAAAAATGTACATATTAATCCAAACCCCATGATAATACGCAAGAAAGCGAGTCAAGCTAACGTAAATCCACTCAATTAAAGATACACACACGTCAGATTGATTGACTCCATCACTCCGATCAAACGGCATCCTTCAAACGGCCCTTTTTAATGTTTTTGATTGTTTGTTTATCGAGAGTCCAATATATACGTTAATATTTTTATATATAAAATAAATTTATAATATATTTTATATGTCCCAAACGGCCCAGTCAAATTTTTATGTTAATTTAATTAACATAAGGGAAGCAAATTAAAAAGTAACAAAAATATTGTGTAAAAAATTAACATAAAAATGTAAGACTAAATAAAATTTTTAAATAAACTATATGTGTACGCATGTGTAGAAACATGTCTTCAGTAAAATTAATATTTATAATATATTAAATAAACATGCTTCAGTAAAATTAACATTCATAATACGTTAAATTAATACATTTCATTCATCTGTCTTTTAAAATTTAAAATACATTATTTTTATGTTAATTATTTCACTTACTCATAAATTATGATATTTCAATTATTCACTTACTTATAAATTATGATATTTTAACATTAACAAATATTGAATATAAACTTAACACAAAATATTCAAATACAATAATCACATATTACACTGATACTCACAATCAGATACATTATAAAAATAGAAAAAAAGATTGAATAAGAACTGATTTTAACGTAAAAACAAAAGATTTATTTACTATCACAGATAAAAGTACCCCGTTATTTTAAACAAAAGTTTAATTGCAACAGATAAAAAGAAACGTGATACATAAATAGTATTTAAAAAAAAATGAACAAAATCAATTTATTAGGAAGCAAGTTCCTGTTCCAAAATTTAGTATTAAGTTATCGATTACGAATTTGTTCGTTGGCGATATATTTCACGAGAAAACAGCTGCATATTTGAATAAGCAACAACATAAGTCGTTCGAACATTTTGAGCTAGTCGTTTCTTGCTCCTCAATGTAAATGATAAAAAATTACGAGACACTGCTCGTAAGTCGAGAAATACACTAGAGGCTGAAAAGGTGAGGATTCCAAGGGCTTGATTATTACGAAGTTGTACGCCAGCACTCAGCAGCGGTGTTAGTGGTATACAGACCAGAGGGGGTTCTCACTTACCACAGAGCCGTGATAACAACTCCAGCTCTCTACGTCTATTCCTTCCTCGTTCATTCGTTTCAGCCATCTCACCCCCATACTTCGGCGCACCGGTGACTTTGCCCTACGACCTGACGTTTCCTGCATATCGTTTCCTTCGTGTCGCCACCCTCCACCGTCAATTTCGTCGACAATCAGCTTACAATGTATCATCATGAAATATATCATCGTGAAATTATTCGGTTGGAAGAAAACACACTGAGAGTCTCGCGAGGATGATCCACCTTGTGGCACATAATCGAGGTAAAAATTCGATTTTTTGCATAGAATAAAATGTTATTGATAGGAGACGTGAATGATTCATCGTAATGCATTTAGCGGCACGCGATTCCTCGATTATATCGAAGTACAACATACTAAAAAAGAAAATGTACCAAACCTAAGTCATTCGAATAAGTTTCTACGAACAAAGAATAGATTCTTGTATGTTAGCTACGTATTTCTTTAACATTTATAGGATGAAAGTCACTATACAGTGTAAGATTTTAAAAATAAATCACTCCTTCTAAAGATTAAGTGAAATTCCCCGCGATAATATTATATATGCGTTATTATGTGATACGTATTGCATTTCTAGTTGTGGCAATCTCTTTGATTCCAACCAAAATGTTTTAATTTATAATATAACGGTCTACAGAGACGGAATATTTCCTTTCTTCTGTCCAATCTCCATTCATACCTTGTGCATTATTCTCATTCCAGGTTCGACGAGTCGAGTAGTTTGCGAATTGTTAAGTTACATTTAATTAAAGATTGTTACGTTAAATTTCGTTTAACTCTCAGAACAAAACTGGACGGAGCAAACTTTATATATAATACATATATCTTAATTTATTCTTTATTTATATTACATTAAAAATAATTTAAAAAACGTAGAAATTGTTAACAAAATATATAATAGACAAATATCATTAATGAAATGAAAAAATATCACGTTTAAGAATAGCATGCACTGCATTCTTTGTCCAATCTTGAAAAAAATCTATTTTTTCCCCAGCATTTTCCAGAATTTGTCCGAGAATAAAAGGTCGACAACATTATGATAAAGAAATCTCTCATTTTTCACGCAAATGTGTGTTCGAAAAAATTAAAATTAAAAAATTATTATCACTATTTCAATATGATAATATCTCAACCACTGCAATGTCAATTATCTTGGAAGACGGAAAACGTGTAGAGGGAAGCGATGTGAAAATGAAGCAAACCAATGGCGCAATCGTGAGATCTAGCGTCAATGGGGCGCATTGAAGATGCATCGAGCGTCTGCAAAGTGGCAGATGAAACGTGAATAGAGGATAGATGTAGATAGAACCGATCATGTAATACATTCCAATCATATGGCTTCTGCTGTCCAAAATTATTTCATCTTACTGTATACTGATTAACAAATGCTATTTTCGTAATGTATTAAAAAAATTAAAATAAAATTACGATGCAAAATTGAAAAATGTGTACACTAAATTTAGTACATTTCATGTGTCCCAAACGGTTCAATCACATTTTGTAGATATTAATATAATACAAATATGTTTTACAAGTATTACGTAAAAGATTTAACAAAAACTATGACATTGATATAAATAATTTATAAGCAAATTGAAAGCATTTTTTTTCAGTAAAATTAACATTTACATATTAAATTTACACGTATTTGTATCATTTATCTTAAAATTTATTTTATTTTAATATACATTATTTTTGTTTTTCACACATTCATTTGCTTATAAATTATGTTATTTTAACACGAAAAAATATCGAATGTCAATTTAACATAAAATATTCAAATAACACAATCATTGTGTTATGTTAAATTATAATCATATAACTCAAATATGTTAAAAATTCAACAAAATATTTTAACAAGGACCTATGTATTAACACAAATACAAAATGTTTTTGAATTATATATGTTTTCTGTGTACTGTGTACGAATTTAGATAAATTTGAATAAATTTTACGGTGGAAATTCAATACAAGATATTCATAACAACTGGGAGTATTCTGATATAGACGTCTCTTTCTGAACATTTCTTTTCTGTTTTCATCTGTATAATATAAATACATGTTTCATGTCATATCCCGCTTCTTGCACGCCTACGGAAATTAAGTTCGATTCTACCATGTAGCGTGTGTCAACTATCCGCAGTTTTGTTTATATCGAACTGTCCCAAATATTTACAAACTACGTGCGACATGTATAACCAAAATTTTATTCGCACGCTCGCACTGTTTGCGAGAGAGCGTGGGTTGCAAAAACAATTTATGTGAATAATAACAACGGCCCTGTAACCCCGGCAAACAAATATAACGCCCATACCCCGAGTTACAATTATTCCGAAGGTACGTCGTGGTCTCGTCAACGACAATGACATTAAATGCAAGACGTTTCTAACATGGCCAACGAAGTACAGGATTTAACCGTGGCGTGTTTCATGTTTACAGATAGAGAACATTGTTCGCAATTAAAATGTCTTCAGTCACTAAATTTCGGCTCGCTGGAGCACGCTGTAAATGCGTTCGAAGGAGACAATATCGACGAGCGGCCCGATCAACGAAGCGCGACAAGAAGAGACGTATTGTTAAACTTTAATTAAAACCAATTTCAAGCGCCACTCAAAGGGGAACGATCTTACCGTGAAAAAGTAACTGACGTTAAAAAGAAGATCGGAGCTAATTAGTACCTAGCTTGTCGTCAAATTATACACGGCCGTCTTACGAGAATAGTCGAAGGAGAAACGGCTTCTTATCAAGTTGACTATGCAAGGGATATAGATCTTGCATAGAAATACATTATAGATTACAACAAAATTATAAATATTTTCGAATAGCTTTTATTTTTAAGTACATGATCGTAGAGTTCAATGATGAATACAATCAGTTATTTCAGAAATCTCTTAAGTCAATTTTTGTTGTAAGAAAGAAACTGAGATAAAGTACTATAAAAATACATTCAATAATAAATCATACTTTCGAAAACTAAAATTCAATATTACAAGTTTACTTCTTTTTATGGATTATGTACGTTTTTTTATCAATAAATATATTTTTTAGACTAGAATCTGTGACATTTTATGACATCTTTAGAAATCTGTCATAGTATTTTTTTACAGAGCTTCCTAATTAAAAAAATTTATATTATGTTATATATTATAAAAATGTTCATTTCTTAAAAAACAGCATAAGCAAATATTATCAAAATATTTTCAAAATTAGACTCCTTTTTAAAACTTATATACAAAATAATGAAGCACATTTTACATATTTTTAATGATTTTTAGTATTACAGTTGTAAAAAAAATAGAACGTTTTGTTTTTAATTTTTCAAATGTTAAATTTTTATTTATAGGGATTTCTGAAATAACTAATACATACTCTTTCTATTAGAATCTACTTATTTTCTCACAGGCTCTCCTTGATTCAGTTACAAATCTCATCATATTCGCGGATATTTGATATCTCTATATTTGGATATTCGTCTAACTATATTGCATACGAAAATCTGTAAGAAGGTAACGTATGCTATAGCAAAATTTTGTATGCAATAATTTTTTAGAACTACTGTGTTTTGATAAGAAATGATATCACTAAAAAAAAACAACGGACGTACCTATTTAAAAATTTGGCCAGATAAAAATCTGAATTTTTTTGTGAAATTGTGAAAATAATTATGTAAAACGTTTAAATTGGTTGTTAAAATAACAAACCTTTTAACAACATTACTTACGATGCTTGAGCTTTTTACATAATTATTTTATTAACCCAAAAAGTTATTTTAAGGTCTGTATCCAACTAAATTTTTAGATATTTCAGCAAAATTGTTCTTTCCGTGTACATGCGACGTATCCAATTGTGTTTGTCGCGCCAAGCCGACCTGAGCCGAGCCGAGGCCGCTCAAATCAGTCGGACAAAGTCTTGCGTAACGAACTGAGCCACGCCGACACAAATAATGGAGGTTTTGTTTGACAAGCGGGGTAATTCGTTTATCTCCTTTTTCCAGCGATCCGTCAGGCGAACTGTGCTACCGAAGCCGAGTGCAGAACCCGATCTCGAATCAAGCGGGATTACGCGCATTCGTTTCAGCTGATCGTAAACAGTTATGTGTTAACAACGCGTGTCCATCGTTGTGTGCGTGTACGTTTGCGGAACTGGACCTGTTTGATTGTACAACCAACGACGACAATTTGCAATCGCGACGGGACTTTATCGCAATGTCGGTCAGTTGATCATATGATTCTGATCTCGACGTATACATATATACACATAACGATTTTTTTTTCTACGACTAGTCATCGCGACTTGTCGATACATATTACGTTCCTTTCGTTTGATTACGTTTCTCATTACTCAGTAAATTTAGCTATTTGGTAAATACAGTCAAATCTGTTTAACTCAAATCTTCCTAACTTGAAAATCTCTATCGTTCTCAAATTGTTATTTATTCCTTACAGGAATAATTCCTCTCAAAAAAGAAATTAACTCGAAGTACTTATAAGTTCACTGTTCAAATCTAATTTAACCTTTACAATTTAAATTATTTCAAAATTGATTTTAATAATGCATAGTTTGAGAGATAAAACTTCTATAACCCGAAATAATATATTACGAAAGAGATTCTGCATCCATATTTCTCATCAGTCTTTTCTCTTTTCATTTTTAATAAACAGACACAATAAAAATATAATATGATAAATTATATATAAATATGTATAAATTCAGTACTTGTGACTTAATTAAAAATTTTTTTTACAGCAATATACCATCAACGCTTAAGCGCGCGTTCTACATAATTATTCTGATGATCCAACAAAATTATTTTCAGACACATGCATTTAGTAAAAATTTTTTAATATTTTAGCAAAATCATTCCAGTCCTGAAACATTTTTCGTGTACTTTTTACACCTTTTTAATTAAAACTATAAAAAGATGAAGAAATAAGCTGAACTGATAATTAAATTAAAGTTAATTCATATTGATAGAAATTTAATGTTTGAATATTAATGAACATCAGTCGTAGTGATAATTCGTCGTGGGGTAATTGTCAATCACAAAACTGTCAATAATGACGGAGAAATATTGATTTCAAATAAAGTACATACGTATGCTGTCCCGTCGTTTCTTTGCTAACAGGATACGAACAAACTGTCACTTGATCCAAATAATAAGATTATAATTAGTCACGCTGCTTTTGGTTGGATCTCACGATAACAAACAAACGCTTAGGTAATCCCGTTGTCCAGCTGTAACGTTCAGTGCCTATGATTATCTATCGTTAGTCGTATCATTCGATCAATTCGCGGGATGATCCCGTGATCGAATTCATCGGCATAATTGAACGAACGCGCGCCCGTTCTCGGTCGCGGTCGAATCGCCGCGCGCCGTCAGGACTGGAAAACAGAAGGGACACAATTCCGGTCGCGGTGTCAACCGTGCAAACGTCGGATGTAACGCAATAACTGGCTACAAATCCACCCTTTCGATTTCCTGGCCTAATAGCCCGTTCGCAACACGTCCCGCTATACTATTCTCGACACTCCGCAGAGTGTCGTCTCGTCGGCGTGATCAACGCACGGCTTATTGGTCCCGATTGCGGCCAGGATCGTTCCGATCGGATGAGTCAGCTCGGTGACCGACAATCGACGTACGCAAAATACGCGACTGAGCAAAACATAGGAAATCGTACGAAAGTTATTCGCTGATCAAAACTAATTGTAAGTTTTAATTCGAAACGGATTTTCAACTATTTATCGGTCGTTCCAATAAAGTTCGATAAAGAGTAACCCATCATGTTCGTTCACCTTCGAGTAAGTTACAGAGATATTTTACTCGAAACGTTTCAAGAGATCGAAAGGCACGCGAGTAACGTCTGGCAGTCCAGCAATCAGATTAACCGTCAGCTAGACGTTCATCAAACATTTCTGCATGCCGGTGCATACAAATAAAGAAATTCGCGCTCGCAGTTTCACGATGGTCAAGAACTGTGTATCGGCCATCACTATAAAACTCATATCAGACTACGCACTGAAAATTCAGGATTATAAATTGGAGATTAGAATTTAATCAATTAGATTGAAACACGGATGAAAATTTAAAATTATCTAATTGGTTGAATTCTAATCTTTAATTTACAATCCTCATCCAATGCATATATATCCACATGATAATTTGATATCTTTAGACGTCTAAATCAAGTATGAAAAATCTCATTTATGTCACTGTGTACCGGACATATAATCTAAAATATACGTTCATTTGTTGTTTTCGGCTTTCACTGATTGACGCACGAGATTGGCCCGTCTATTCCTCGTGCGGCATCATTCCGGATTTCCAATTCTGAATTATAGCAAGTGCGATTTACGAATATCGACTCGAAACGAGTGCAATGAATTGGTAGTCGCAGGAGTGGCGCAGCCGCCGCCGCTGCGCAACTACGGTCGGACATGGATCACAGGGCACAAAAATTGCGAATGGTGCGGCATAAAACGTGCGTTCCCGCTGATGGGCTCTGCGCCCGAACGCGTGACGTATGATCTCCATTTGCCCTGTTCGTTCGCGTACCTATATAGTGCAAAGCAATTCCGAGTTTTCGATAATTCAGGTTTAAAGATCCTTCTATATTCCAGAGTTTTTTAACCGATCTGCCACAGCATACCGTGTGTAGTAATAAAAAGTCTCCAAATATACTGCGAATAATTTAAAAAAGATAAAAAAATAAAAGGTTTTGCACCAAAAAAATAATTAAATTAATGTAAAATACATATGCAAGGCGCGTTGATAATACAAACATGCGAAGAAATTATAGACGTCGTGAAATGATTTCTGAAGTCTCAATATTATTTTAAAAAACACACATTTTGATTACTGCAAAGCAAAAGGGGATAAACCTAAACTATTTCGACATTATTTTTTTCCCATAGTTTTATTTGACTTAACAAGTCAATATTTCTTAAACAAAGTGTTAATTTATAAGTAAAATTTCTTTGAGGTTTTAAATTTATATTTTAAGTTTAGTACTAGAACATCCTATATATAATAACACAATGTTCTATGGTAAAATAGGAATAATCCATAATTTTAAAATGATTTGATTGCGTGAATTCCGATGAAAATAACAGAACTTTGGACTAAAATACCAGATTATTTTACTATAACAAAAATTTTGTTTAATTCTGTCTAAATGTTCTGATTGCGTATCAAAATATTTGATTATAATACCAAAAACTTCTGTTTACATACTTCCATCCAAGTTTAACCAAACATATCTTGTCAATTCAACCGTAACTATTTTTTCCGTGTATTGAAATAAATAAAAAAGCGAGGCGTAAAGTAAAAAATGTTTTAAAAACTATGAAAATTGTCTAAATTATATATAGTGCTTACTCTCATTTTAATTAAAGCAATATTATCGTTGCCATAAAATCACTTTTAAAATAAAAACTAAATAAATAAAAAAACTAAAAATTTATTTATAACTTTATTTTTTATTTCTAAATGTCATGCTAACGGGTATCTGATAAAGGTTCATGCTGAATTTTGAAATGTATCCGCTCATATCTCAACAAATTTGGCTCATTTCATTTTTCATGTTCAAAAGTCAATACGCATAAAGAATGCAAAATTATTTTGATATTTAATTTTATTTCAGATGGTGTGAACAGCTAAAATCTGAATGTCTTATTGTATGTATCGACCAGTCTCAAGAATTTGTAGAACAGTAGCACAGTGTATTACGATATTCTGATACTTATCTAGGTCACTCTAATTTTGCGAAACAGCGTGCCGCGGAAATAGACGATGAACAAATATGAAATGGGTTTGACGTCACGAGAGATATCCGCGCAGAGTCGTACGTGGCGTGATAATGCTACGAAGATGAGAGTGCGCGCACGTTTCTCGAATTATGAAGTACCCACGAGGATTATCTGACCAAAATCGAGTCGTGCGACATAGCAAAGACGAACTAGTATTATTATTATGTAGTGCTTATTTTAAAAACGTGAATCTTTACGAGAAAGTGATTTAACTGCAGAAGAGAAACCACGAGTTATTCATTTCTGATTAATAAACTTGCGCTTTTGATTGTAATTATCCAATGCAATGTGCCGTACCTCCATATTGAGGATACAATATACTAATATCAGATGCATCATCCAGCTTTTTAGAATAGCCTAAATTTCGCGCGAGCGCAATTCGCAGAAATGTGTGTCGAACGAATACGTAAACAACAATAACATCACGAATGTTATTGAAACGGAACACAGGGTGGAAGATAGTGCGCAGAGTGGAGATCGTGGAAAGAAGCGGAGCGTGCAATTCGAGAGGCGCGTAACTAGACGCGCATTCAGTCAATCTCTCAATGCATCCGACATTTCTATTTAATTTACATCCACGCCGTACTTGTGCGTCCCCAATTATCGACGATGGATTACACCGTTACGATATATTATAAAAAGCAATTACTAAAATAATTACATAATAATGTAATAAACAAAATTAAATTAAATTGCATTTCTGATATTTAATTCGTCTGCCGCGGCAAAGTTGCTTGGCGGACTTTAACAAGCTGCACGAATTTTAAAGAAAACCTCATGTAATGAAAGTTACTTGATAGAGATAAAGAAGCTAAATTATTGAAAAAGAATACTGGAAACATTCATCTTGTAAAGACTTCTTCGCCAAAGAACAGAGAAGTTTTCTCGTTATCGGAATAATTACTAACAAGTAGAAATATGTATTCTTCCATTTATATTATTAGAACAATATAGAAATAGTGTATAATTATTTAAAATAAAAATTGTATTTTATTAAGTACATGTATATGTGCCATGCGTGCGCACGCGCCGTATGTGTGTGTGTGTGTGTCGTGTGCAATACGTGTGTTATGTACCGAATAATTGTACATAACTTTTTGGATTAACAATAAAATCTTTCCTGATTCAAAATAGAAAAAAATAATAATAAAGAAAAAACTTTTATTGATAAAACTAATCAATCATTCTGTAATTATGTATATTTTTTATAATGCAACAATATAACCGCACTTTTCAGGTAAACCCATAAATACATATTTTTAAATATAAATCGATTGTTCTTATTTTATTCTGTATATAAAAGTGTAAGATAATGAAAAGATCAATATTTTATCAGATATACTACATATTTTTCGACCGAATTTGATCGATGTCGATAATATAGACTTTTTAACTTTAAACTCAGTTCTTACATTATCGTTCTGTCTCACTCAAACATCTGTCTTTATCTAACATATTGCAGTGCTATCTTTTGCAAGATCGAGTACCTGAAAACACAATTTTCTGTTTACTATTCTAAATTATTGCACTAAGTATACGCATTCACGCTCAAGCTAATATATTTTTTCTGGGCTTTCAATTTTAGTTTACCAAGTCTCGGTATCGTTTACTTAAATAATTCGAGGTAAATATTCCGCTGAATACTTGTACTACTCATACGATAAAATGTTTATATCAAGCAAACTTTAACGTCAAATGAACTATATATAAGATCTATTAACGTTTTGTGGCCATATTTCTGTTTATACTATTAGTCTCAAGTCGAAGATTTAAAACGAGATTAATTTGCTCAAGTAATATTCTTGTATCTAATGTAAAATTATATTTAACTATATGATTATTTATTCATACATATCTATATATACGTATGTATGTACAATGGTACACGCAGTACATATTGTACAATTAATACTAATTGAGATATCTGGATCAATAAAACCGTTTATGTGTAAAATTGTAATCGGTAAACCTGTGTATCAGTCTCTCTCACACACACACACATTCAAATTCAAGTTCTATAATTTCCTCTTGTTAACTTGTACTTTAATTATCATTGCCATTTTATTCGTTTCACTTCGAATAATATTGCTGCGTGCAATGTTAAATGCACTCTTCGATGTGACACAGATGTGCTCGCGCGAAATGACTATGCACGTGGAGTCCGGTCGGATAGGATGGCACATCGTAATTTATTAGCCAGCGTGCAAAACAGCCTTTAGTTCGTAATAATTGCACGTCACGAAACGCTGGTGCGTGGGCTGACGTTGCGTAACGCGTGCCACGCGCGTACTTTCGCCGAATGGGATGCACACACAGGCGCGCACAGGCTTCGTATGATGTTCATTAAAATCTATCCCAGCGGGACATTGCGAACTATTTGTTGACGATTTGCAGAAGTGGAAAACAGAGGAGGATTGCATACAGAGAGAAAGAGCGAGAACGGGACAGCACGATGGGCAAAATAAAACCTCATTTTTTGTTCGTCTATTGTACCGAGTATAGAGACATTGAGGCAAACATTCATTCTTTTTTATCACACAATTTCGTTCATCGCTTGTAGCTCGGTGTGATAACATTTAAATGAATCTGTTGGCGGATATTAGGTAATATGTAATTAGGGATATCGCGTTTCAATGCTGCGATTAAGTCGAAAGTGCGATTAATTTGTGAATTGTGCATAATTCACCACCGTGCCGTACGGTTAATTGCTTGTATTAAATTTTGTTTTGACTCACCCCGAAATGACAAGTGGAAAGATCGGCGGGCGTCACGCGGGTCATTCACGCGGCGGCGACTTTAATTGACACTTCTTCCTACGTAGACAAGATCGCGTGTGGTGGAAGGGCGGGGATGGACCTCGGACGTACTTTTTCCACGCTCGCAGTTAAATTTCTTTGCGAAGGATTTATGGAGCGCGACCACTCGCGTCCCAACATTATCTATACAGCCGGCGAGAGAGCCGCTCGTGTGTGGCCCGTTGATTTAAATCTCTCCATTCGACCGTTGCACCGTACTTCATATGCATTCAAAACGCGTTACGCCACGTCCACCCTCCCTCGTCCCATTCCCCACCTTTCCGCTACCCCTTATGCACGACTGCGAACTGCACGCGACTGTATCCGTGTCGATTCCGGCGCATACCATTATCGCGGGAAAAAATATTTAATGTTTGGCAAAAACTAGACGACCATCGGGTGTGCCCGATTTGTTATCGGCGCCGACCTTCTCCCCTCGGACTGGGGACTTTCTCCGCCCTCTCTCGGCTTCTCGCTACTCGGGCATTTTTTTGTTAGTGCGCTTAGGTCCGCGATGGTAAGCGTTTTCGGCACGTTTCTGCAATGCACGTGCAGGTCTTTCGCTAAAAAATATTTCCTTTTTCCTTTTTCGACGACCTGCAGTACCACCGCGTCACGTCCGCCACGGAGCGAGCTCACGCAAACGATCGGCGGAAATAACGCTAATTATTTTCGACAAGATAGTTTGACAGCGACGTGTATTTAACCGAATATTCAGACGTGAATAGTCGATTTTTGTTTTTGTTTCGTGCATTCCGTGAAATCAATCAAGTCAACTGCACGCACAACACGGTAGCTATCTCCCGCTGACAATGTTGACTATCACAGCAGCGGTAAATTTTAGCATGATGTTGCACTTTATTGGAGGCTAATGCACAGGAGGTAGTAACAAATTCCAACTACCACGCTTATATGGTTAGTTCGCTGTAAAACGATGCAAGATTGCTTTAGGAGATACGAGCGCGAAACGATGCTAGTTAATGGCTGCCAGCCACCTTAGGATTGATTCACAGTTACTGACCTGATGCCCTGCTGAGCATCAAAGATACACACGCAATCTTGCCAAAGTTGAAGCTAACGCTACGTCAAACATTCAATTCGTTCAGCAGTAAAAATTAAACATTGGTGAGAATGCTTAATATTTTGCGTTTCCAAGCGTTCCCATGCGCATCGTAAAAAATATAACGTATCCTCGTTAAACCATTCCGATAATTACTTCAGCACATCTCCAAATGAGTGTACTAAATGAGTAGCATATATATTATATATATATATGAAAAAGCAGCTAAAAATAAAAAAAAATATTGAAACTTCTGGATTTCTTATAGTTTTTTAATTACTGTAAACATTACTTAAAAATTGAACGTTTTAGCACTATATGTAGAAGTATTACGCGGTTATTGTTGACCGCGTTTCTAATTTATAAATTAATAATATTATATTTATTATGTAAAAGATAAGATTCTGAAAAATTTTTTGACTAATCAATAATTATGTCCTTTGAATTACTTAATGTTAGTTTTTCATCACTTATTTTATTCATAGTAATTTATTTTCTTGGTCTTTTCAGTGAATAAAGACACGTACCGAAACAGTTATAAACCTTATAAAATCTAAGAAAAAAAGTATATCTAATAGATAAAGAAGTTAAATTGTTTCTGTTGTAAGGAGAATTCTCTTTATTATTGCAACACGAGAGAAATACAAAGGAAGTTAAATCTTCAAATCCCTACTGCTTCAAATGCAGTTATATCCGTCAATCATATATAATAAAAATGGAAGGCATTTTGTTACAAAATCTAATTTTCTCCAGTAAGCAAATCAGCCAAGTAAATTCTGTTTTAATAAATAGAAATTGTATTTTTCATGCCATTTGACACATGTTTTGTTAACTAAAACAATGAATTTCTCTTAATTTTCCTTAACTAAAAAAATGTTTGATTGATAGCTAGAATTTAAAAAATTATACAAGTTTCTTCGCTTTCGTCAAAAAATAATTTCATGTGGACTTTTGCCAATAGACTACTCAAATTTACACTTATCGCTCCCCGTTGAATAGTTAAATAATTCCTTAAGATTCCAGGCGTTAAACGGGAAAGCTGTAATGAATCAATGTAACGAGAGTTATCTCGATGATGGTAACTTATCCCGTAAGGAACGGCTTTGTATTAATAGCGACGTGGAGCATCCTGATCTACGACACCACTCATCACTTGCTCAGTATTCGCCTAATAAATTTACCTCTGCCTCTAGTTAAAAACTGCGTTCCGCTTCGCAGAGAAAAGAATTCCACGTCGTGTTTCTAATAAAAATAAAATGTTGCAGTACGTGAATCCACTGTAACACGCAATCCGAGATTCGCGGGAAAAGGGCAAACGGAAGAGAGAGAGAGAGATAGAGAGAGAAAACAATTTTTTCCATATACCAAAAGATCGATAAGACCTAGATTGCACATACACTTACACGAGAAACATTCGGAGCGTATTTCCAGCGTTGACCAGTGGGAAGTTTACTTTTTGCGTGAAAACAAAGATCTCAGGAGTACGCGAAATTCCACGGGGAGAATACCCTAAGTGATGGAGTGACTGGTTACTTCGGGTTTAGCAAATACTGCACACGAATTACCCAGTTGGTGGCCTTTTACCGAGGGAAAATCTATCATTATCCTTCAATAACCACGGTCACCGTGCTAATTTAATTAATTAAACAAGTACCGCTAATTCTATACTATTATATGAAGGATAACGATAAGTTACATGAGGTTCCATCTTGCTAATCGATAAAAAGAATCTACATGCAGTAAGTACTGTCACCTGATAAATAAACCTCTTAGCGTGGGACAGTTTGTTATTACTAGGATTAGAAACATACTTTATAGAAATAACGTATTACAGTTATTCAAAAATAATGATGTTATACTTAAAGTACACGAAAAAGTTTCGCTGAGATATCTAAAAATTTAGCTAGATACGGATGTAATACTTTCATTAATCAAAATAATTATGTAGAACGCTTTAACTAAAAAGTTGTTAAAATGTTAAAATTTTTTGCAACATTGTTACTTTCAAAAATGTTTTTTATATATCAAGAACTCTAGGTATTCACAAAATAGTTCTGTTAAGCTGATCAGAACTATGCGATCTTGAATTTTGTTAAAAAGTTAGCACCCCATTTTTAAAATTTATTAAAAAATGATTAGGTATTAAGCGCATATGACATTAAAAATCATAGAGAACTCTTCGTATCGTCAAAAAGAAGCACGAATTATCATCAGAACTATTGTATCGAAAAATTAATTTTTCAAAAATTTTTAATTTTTTTTTTAATATTCGAAAATTTTTTATCAGGAACTCTAGGCAATCGCAAATTGAAGCTATTAAGCCGCTCAGAACTATTCCACCTCGAATTCGATAAAAAGTTAGCACCCCATTTTTAAAAAATGTTTATTGAGCGGAACTCTTGTTATTAACTATAGGGAACTCTTCGTCTCGTCAAAAGGAAGTGGGAACTCTAATCAGAACTCCTGAGTACTATAGTTGGTGTGTTAACTTAACATACCCTAAGCTTTCCTATATTAAACTTATGAATCTTTCAGTTCTTTATATTAATGTTTTAATATACTTATCTTAGGAATTCAAATTGTAATATCTATTGATTAGCGACACCGAAATTTTATAATTTATTTATGTTTGTTACACTGAAGATGACCCGATCGGAGTCGAAACGTCTGTATTAATGTTTAAATTTTATATTATATTTAATTTGATAAATTTTTCTTGCGTTCAGTATTTGGCTCATTGCCCTTATTATTACTCATGTTGTCAAATTGTAATATTTATAAAGGCAAGTTTTAAAAATTTTCATTAAATATTATTTTTAAATGTTAACATCGTTATTGAAAGTGCACTCCAATATATTCACTACTATAGTACTGAAAATCTAATTCATATTATACACACATACGCACATTGAAGTAACGATAAAAGTAACGGCTGAATCCATATCGTTATAGACAGAAAAATAACGACCATTACTAAAAAAAATTATATAGAATAAAATAATTACACAGAAAGAACAATTTCGCAATATCTAAAATAAAAATTTTTTAATATCTAAAAATTGTTAAACTAAAAACAAATCTGAAAATAATTTTGTTGCACGATGAAAATAATTACATAAGACGCTTTAGCTGAGTGTTAGAATGTTCAAACTTTTTACAGAATTTTTTATCATACTTTAACGTATTACATAATTATTTTAATGATCCAATAAAATTATTTTCAGATTTGTTCCTAAAGAAATTTTTAGATACTCTAGCGGCAAATCATTCTTTCCGCAGATATATAATGGTTTAGACATAAGTACAATATAATATACATTTTGATCAATTTATTCCCTAAACATAATTTTGTCTATAATAAAAATAAAAAAAGAACAAAATATTGAAATTTTTATAAAAATAAATATTTTTTAATAAAACTATTTTTAATTTATTTTTCATGGGTGCATTGATGCCAATTGTTAAGGATGCTTATGACCAAGTCTGTATACTCTAAAATTAAATAAAATCTAATAATATAATCATACACAATACTTCCATATTATCATGTAAAAGTTAGTATTGCAAAAGTATACTTTCTTAAGTTTTAATTTTCATCACATTAATTTACTCTTTTAATTGCATCAGTGCTGTACGACTTACTAAAATCAAATAAAAGTACATAATAATGGTTAAAGTTTACTGTTACTTATAAAAAATGTTGATTATCGCGTTCTGCTTTTATAAATAAATTCCGCGAGAGCGGCTGAAACTTGGCCACGAGAAACTTGTCGGTTGGCAATAAGTCTAGAATATAATTACCTTCTGTGTTTGTGTGTTTTATATAAAGTGTCGCAAACTTTCCTGCCGCGTAAAGGTATCGTGTTGCCAATTATACCAGGTTTACGCAATTATTAAGGCCCGCCATTACGTCCAACATGCAAAAAGAAACGCGCGAGCCGAGCAGTTTATTCGCCTCTACGACGTCGTCGCGGTAATTCTATAAATCACTTGCTAAAATCCCATCGCGTTCGTGCATGCATCGTAAATTACGAGAAAAAAATATCAGCTAATAAGTGTAATAAAACGATATTATTATAGTAATAGATATCGTGCTTCTTATCTATAATTAAGATTTGTCGCATTAAATCTCATTAACGTCGATTAATTGCTATGGGTATACTGACTATATTAATTCTCGAAGTAGACGTAGCATCATCTTTACTTCAAGTGAGACATCTTCTTGCGTTGAATTAATCAGTGATCCATAATCCTCGTCAAATATCCAATTAGGAAGGTATAGCTCAGAAATCTGTTCAAGACAGACACAACTAACAATATTGATTTTCTTTCCATACGGGACGTACATTTGTTCTCATGAAAGTATAATATATGACTGTACAAACACAGAAGCTTAATGCGTGGTAAAGTAAATAATTAGGCGATATTAAAGTTAATTAATGCAGCCGACATTTCGTGCGGTTGCAAAAAAGCAAGAGGATTAAATTTACGCTTCCGGAATCTATAAACGTGCTGAGGATTACGAGATGTATGGGGAAATACAATAAAAAAGTACGAATATATATTCGCATAAAATCCAAGAATGGAAGATGGCGAGTAGTTCGACTAACCGCGCATACGTAGGTCAGCTTTAATCCACATTTGGCTTTCATTACAATATTCACAGTGCGGGTAAGAAATTAATAATTCGTTGCGTCGCTTTTAAAATTTTCATAGAGCGCACTCCGCGCGGATTCGTATACAAGCGTGGGACGAACAATTCCAATAGCGATTCTGGTTCACGATTAATTCGAAAGTTATTAACATTTTAAGCTATCTAGTAGATTCTAACCAGGAAATTGCCAACACATAAGACACGAATGTAAAATATTCAGTCTGACTTCTTGACTCCTGTTTACAGAACAGTATAAGCATTAGAAAAAGCAAAAGTTAGTGAATGTGGAGCTACGTGTATTGAGCGACTATAACGTACACTATAATATCGACTTTTCTCATTTGTGCACATTATGATTGCAATTCGAATATCGGCATAATAACTTTCCGATTAGACCGATTATCGTTGATACATGATGCATACAGATTCTATCGTTTTCATCTAAACATCACTAAAATGGTACCATTTGCATTACACAGTCTATATGTTTTTCATCAAATATTAATATTCGCATTGTATTAATTATTACACTAACGAATTCAAAATATTATACAGACCATTTGTAATTACGTGCATTGGTTGAAATAAATTATTCCTTGACAAACCACGAACTCCAGAACGGGAAGTCCGATGTAAATAGTATCGGTAAACTTGACGATAAAATAAAGCGCAGGCATATCGAGCGGGACTCTGAATGTGAACGGCGCGGCCGGCGCAATGTCGCAACTGAAATAATTCTCGATTGCCGCGAGCGGCAGGGATTAAATTCTTTTTCGCCCCTTTTTTTGTCCGGCCGAGTCGTTAAATCGGTTTGTACAGGGTGCAACGTACCGCGAGCCCGAAATACACATCTTCATGCACGCTGATGACTACAAAGCGCGTAGGAAGATTAACGACCCGGTGACGGAAGGAGTTCGATAAATCATCCCAGTGACCCTACACCGTTGCCCACCTGAGGTTTAGCTTTATTGTTAACTGGCGAACTTACGGCTCTGCCGTAATATAACTTGAGAACGGTGGACAATAAAGACATCGGGAACGAACGATCTGAAATGCAGAAACTTATTTTCCGCGTCGCACACCCGCGCGTGCAGACTTTACGCTCATTCTTAATTCGCAGACCGCGACCGCGCGTTATAATCCGCGAAGGAAATCGCGAGCCGCGGATAAGCGAGATTTGGAAAGCACTGGCGTTCTTAGTAACTTTGCCGTATCTCAGTATAACGTCTTATCGCTCGGACGCCAACGGCGTGATTTGTGAAATTCCGAGGAGATATATTAGTTGAATAAAATAAAAAGATGTCGTTATATCTTTAAATTATATTAATCACGCTGTTGGAGCGATGAGATATTACAATGAGATAAGTTACTTTGTCAAATTATAAAACCGTAATTATGCCCTTGTTACCAATTTGTTTCTTAGATAACATTTACACCTTACTTACATATTCAATGTAATAAAATCACGTATAATTATAATATAATTATACTTTATCTTATTAGATTCGTATTTTTATATTGATATAAGATAATAAATGTATGTAACAACGTCATCTCATTATTTAGATTTATAACAAGCGCATAATAACGAAAAAGATCATTTTCAGCATTTTAAATTTATTAAAATCTGACATTAAGAGAATTCTTAATTTTTCTACCCGGATAATATTTACGAACGACGTAATTATATGTAGATAGTTGAACTAATAGAAACGTAAATCAGAATAAATATGATCAAATTAAAGATATGAATTAGTCAAAAGTAACATTATGTAATATTCTAATCCGAGTACGCATTGTTAATTTCTGGTCTGCGTATTAAATTATTAATAACATTATTCGAATAATTATTACTATTAATATAAACTAGATAGTAATATGCAATGCACTGAAAATATTTTGCAGATTTATTGATCGGGAGAGCGGAACAGTAATATCCGCTGTTAAAATTTCAATGCAATTAATCAGAATTAATCGATATAAGCGACGGTACACAAGTAACAATGCATATTTTACATCAGAAAATATCCCCCTTGCATTGTAGCCAATCATTTCGTGCGTGCTCACTCGCTCTCCCTCTCTTTCTCTGTCTATCGCGCAATAAATCTAACGTACGTGAAGCGGCAGATTTTAATTTAATCCCGGTTGATTGAGAAAAGTCTTAGTATTGAGACGCAACGCGCGTTTATATTCACAGTATGGTGGTCAACAATGTTTAATGGTAAATTCGCAATTATGCGGCCGATTTCGCGTAATACCACGTTACCCGCAATATGGAAATCTTGCGCTGCGTGAGGATAATACCCTGTCATACTCATGAGTGCTGCATAATATCATATTGCAATACATTATAATCGTAGGTGGCCACGTCGGTAACGGGGCCGTTCAACCGGCACTAACCTTCCGTCCGAGGTCGAGTTTTCTCCATCGTTGGGGAAAACGCGGTCAAAGGGATAATATCTTAACTCCTTGACAGATATCCCGGTGTAAGTCAAAGAGACATTGCGATTGAATTTATCAAGAGACGCCGAGTATTCCTGTGAGGGCGGGATTTCGCGAGGAAATCCAACTGCACTTCCTTTTTGCAGTTTGAAACCAGATAGGTACCTTCTCTTCCGACCTCGTGCGAGGTAACGAGTTTTAACAGGTGGTTTCCTCCCTTGAAAATTCAGTTTGCTGTATCCAGAATAATCTGGACTAAAAGTAGATACGCTCGCTCCTCACGCACACTTTGGACTCGTCAAACTTCCGCCAGGTCAACCAACCAAGTGAGAGAGGAGGATATTACCTACTAAACTTCACTTTAAATTTATGATGAAAACGGATCCGCGCGTGAAGATGTTGAATTTAATTCGTGTTTCAATTAAGATGAATAATAACGAGCGTACTCGCATATCAGAATTTTCCCCCGCGATATACTTCGTTCTATAAAATTAGTAAAGCGTATCACGCGGCGCTTATTACGTAACGTTTCATGTCGTAGAATTTACTTTACAACTTAGACCACGAGTCATTGTCGTCGTTACTAGTACATTGTTTCATCCGCATTTACTTTCCTTGCAAGAAATTTCTATATATATATATTTCTTACTTTGCTCGCGTTATTTGAATTTTCATGTTACGTCAGAATTACGAGAAGTAATGTTATAACAGACGTATCTTACGTATAGAGAATCAGAGATGAGTTGGTTAGATTAGGTTAGTTTACGGTTATCATTTTTCAATATGAATATTGATCCCTATCTAACTTGGGTAATCACAGCGCCATTTTGTTCTTGTTATGAAAACCAATCAGATCATAATACAATACTATTTAGATAATCAATTAGATCACAATCTTCAATGACGTATCTCTGGTCATCTACAGACCTCTATATAAACTAATTTTATAGCCTTGATAATAAGTATAAAGTACCCATTTTTATTAAAAAATAATATTTATTTTTACAAAAATATTACTATATTTAATTAGCTCTTCTATGGCTTTTATTACCATCTTTTCCAAGAAAATGCATAGTAACTTTATGATTAAAGTTGTATTTACTAATGTTCTACAAGAACCTTACGAACTTTTATCATAAATTATAAGGAACTTATTAGTTTCGCGCATCTGATACAAAGTCGCACGTGTTTCTCTTGTTCGTTACACAAACCAAATTCAAAATAATGACTCTCGTGCGCGCGATGATGGAAAGTCGGGATTTGAGCATTTCTTCGAAGCGGTCGCGAGAGCTTTATGAGACTTATATAATAATATCGGCGTTTCGAGGGTAATTCGTCGCAGCCTGGCTATCGTTTGCGCGGAATCGCGAGGACGATAAGGACGACGGGCTCGCGTCCGTTGCTTGCGTGCCGTGACAAAGCGCGATCCGTGTGTAAGGTGTGCGAGTATCGCGCGGATCCGGTTGATATAAATGAGGTGTTAACCCCCGTTGGCCCGTGAGGGGATTAAACGTCGAGGGATAAAAGCGCTTCGAAATACAACAGGACACAGGGAGTAGTCGCGCCGATCGGTATCGGATCGTGATATCGGATATTGCGAACACATAACGTCACGAGCGTTAATCTTTCACGGTGGAAAACGTGTGTTAAAAACCGACCGTTGCTAAAACTTTTACGTTGAATTCTTTTTACATACAGAGTGTTAATTCAACATAATGTGATTATGTTATTTGAACATTTTGTATTAAATTGACATTAAACGTCCCTTAATATTAAAATAATAATTTATGAGTAGGTGAATAAATAATATAAAAATAATACTTTTTTGACAACGTAAATTCCAAGATAAATTAATCAAAGATGAATGTATGTGTTAAACATATTATAAATGTTAATTTTACTGAAGAAATGTGTTTCCACAATTTGTTTCTAAATTGCGTCAAATTAATTTTTATATAAATACTATTTACTTTTTCTAACATATTCGTTATATTAACACAAAATTTGATCGTCTGGAACGCGGCGTGAAATGTAATTTTAACACAATTTTTCAATTGTGTTTCTAGAGAAAGTTCGGTGCTTCCTACAAAGATAAAAAAAAAACTGTTAACGTCTCTGTTGTTTCTACTTTGAATATGTCGTCACGTCTTAGCGAGGCTCGCCTCAGAAGCAGAAACAGAAGCACGCAACGGCGTGTGTACCTTATTCCTTCCCTTTCCATTAATAACCATATTTAAACCCTTTTCACTCGTATACCGACTTCACATGAAGGTGCAATTATTTGCACACACCGCATGCACATGTGCGGCCTAGTTTACGTATTGTTAAAGACCGTAATCTGATTGTTTAAAGCAAAATAATAATAATAATATCGGGGCGCACACGATTGTACCAGAGCCGTGCTGTAATATGTGAAATGGGCATGTTGAAATGATACAAGAATCGCGAAATCTTGATGCGCGTGAACTAAACCGCACGGTTTTACAATCTTCGAGGGGATTGGAGAAAGTTGGAACAATCTAACGTAGTTCGGACTATGTTCTTTGTCGCGTGTACACGTGTAATTTAACGCTGGTGAATATCGCTGTGTCGATGCGATACACCATTGAAGTTGGTGTTGCATGCAGAAATATCGGCCCTTGGTCAAACAATCTGCGCTTACCGCCCTGCATCAAAGTATGCAAGATAGCCCGGACCCTAGTTTGCCCTCACGAAATCACACGCAAACTCGAATTTCGTCACGTTTGTGCAGTAACTTACTGCGTGTTCGCTTTGTCCAGAACGTCGCCGAATATTGACTAAACATGAACGTCCTCGCTGCTATCCGCGAGGCATTCGTGATAAAGCATTCTGCCAGTTGAATCTAAATTCCACGGAACGATGACCCGCGTTATCTTTTTTTTTTCACTTCCATCTAAAGTTTTGCACACGTTTGCTGTCGAATTCATGTAAAATTGTTGCATAAAAATCGTCTTGTTAGCATATAAACCGCGCGGTACAATTCCCGATTATGCACTTAGAGAGAAAAGTATTTGGTCGAGAGAGTGTTTAGTATGTGTGACTATAATTACACATAATAACAATAATCATGGTTAACAGGGCTATTTTTGTAGTTATTATTGCTATAATGTTAATAATACTAAGTATATATATCGTTTTATATAATTCTATTTAAAAAATATATTTAGATTTGACATAAAAAATGACTATAATTTATAGTCGGTTTCGATGCCAAGTATATCTTCTTATACATACATATAATTATATAAATATAAGTAATATTTGTAAAAATAGAGCTCTACAATTACAAATACCGAACTTTCTTCTCAGTGTGTCGAAGAAAATAGGATTATGACCATTTCTCCCCTATTTCATTTCGCACCCTAAAACCATCCCTAATGCTAAGCTCGCGCGATGCACGCTCTTTCTCTCGCTCTCGAGAGTGCGATATTCATATGAATGACCAGGCAGTCAAAGTGATAAGATATAAGTCGACGGCTGGTGGCCATCCACGGCTATTTGCATAATGTAGGCCCTCGTTATGTACGCCCATTAACCTCCGCGCCCCCTTCTTCAACGTCCGTTCGAACCCACCGTCGTTGCCGACATTTCCCCTCCCAATTTCCCTTCACCGTCGACTCTCCGCGCAACCCCCTTGAAATCCCTCGACGAGATCCTACAGACCATTTTCCACGCGCGGGCCGCTCGAACGAGGAGTTTACACCTCGCTCGCAACCCTAATGCAGCGATGTTTTATTGCTGCGCGGCGGACTATCCCGTGAGATCCATATTATTTTTACGCGGTCATTATTACACGATGTAACGATACGTGTAGAAGCATATAATGGTATGGGCGTATATGGATAATGAAAGGGACCGAAACGACTTCGTAGTAATAATTCTGGCTTTTTTTTTTTTTTCGAAAGCTTGCTCGAACGAGATTTATTAGAAATCGTAAAAAGAATGGACTTCGAAAGAATTATTTTGTTATCTCGGCAGTAATGTTGTTATATACGAAGACGCGCGTTATGAGACCGCCGGGCATTTCTTGCACTGTTGGCTCCCACTCCAATGCCATATAGGGCGCGTCTTACGTCATACGTTAATAAAATATCCCGTAAAATGACGTTAAAAAGTCATTCTTGGCGCGATCATTGCAGACAGCAATTTTAGAGTGCGCGGAACGAGAAGTGTATTATTGCGGTACTCGAGAGTCACCACGCGAACGGGGAGTTTAGGGGCGGAGATAATATCTTGGCTGTACGTAACGGCCTGCGGGAAACAATCGCCGTGAGAGAGAATCTAATTTCTGAGCCGCGGAACGCTCTGCTTTAATCTCGAAATTTCTGCTGCAGAGAAATGATATTTTGCCCAGTAATGCAATTTAATGGTCGTTATGAAAAACCCGCGAAAAATCGGCCGTGACGCGATGCAACGTACACACGGCCGTTACGCGAAAGTGTCAATTTGTACGCCGATATACCCCGTTATCGCTAGTTTTCAATGTATTTATTACCGCGGAAGCCCGCGTTTAAAGAGAAAAAAATGCATTCAGGACGGCTCTCGCGCGTTACACCGCGTTTTTCCGCGGTAAACAGATAATTATCGTGTAAATTAGTCGAAAATGTCGAAATATACCGGTAAAAACGAATTAACGTTGGAAAATTTTTGGGAGATAGTAAAAGTAGCGGCTAAACTGGCTGTTTTTACAACATTTATTAGTACCGCGTGTAATTTCATGATGAAGCATTCGCGATATGCTGACATTGTGTATTCCAGTTACTCTTTTTCCAATACCGTGATGAACTGTTGCTGCGAGGCTTTTCACGTCATGATTGTACCGCAACGCTGAACATGATTGAAGGCATCCCCGGAGTAACACCGCACTAACAATTTTTCCGTTGTTTGCCGATGGAACTTTTACAAAATTTATGGAATGACAAAATGTTTAATTAAGGAGGTTCTCCAGCTTTTAAAAAGGTACATGAAAGTCACGCGACTTTTCGTATCTTTTATTATAGGAGTTTTTAATCATTGCCATCTTTCAAATGAGTATAATAAGTAAAATGTAAAACAATACGAAAAAAAGTAATTGAAAGTGTCAAAAGAAGTGCTAATTTATTTTCCGTGATATCAATTAATCAACTTCCAATAAATGGTAATGTTATAATTTCACACTCAACAATGTAACACACGTGTTATTTGACATTTATGTTAATGAGTGTGAAATTATAACATTGATATCATATTACCTTTAGTTGATGTTGTTGGAATTAAGATTATGTCGTGCAATATATAAAAAAAAAGTAGAATAAATTATGAATATTTCTTACTCTTATACAAAAAGATAAAATTTCATTTTTTAATGCCCAAATCCTCTTTAAATCTTGCTTTAATACGATTTATATTTTGAAATTCTTACATTATTTGTGATTTATTACTTAAAATTGTCCATCTTATAAGATTTAAGCTATTTTAGAAAATTATTTAAGAAAAACTGTTAAATCATATTATTTGAGGAATACGATCAAAAAGATTAAAGAAATTCAGAAAAAAAATGTCCATTAATTATCAACATACTTTCAGAATTTGATCAAATTCTTATATGAGAAGACTGAAGAACTTCATTAAATATCCTCATGTTTCTCTAATAAAATTGAGATTGCATTGGTACATTTGTACCATGTTTTTTTAGAATGTATTTACAATCCTTCTGCTAAAATGTCACAATAAATTGCCAATAAATTTTTCGCTTGTTTCTTCAGGAATTCCACCAATGATTGCCTTGTCTCCGAGGAACAGCCACGACTATTCCAGAAAAAGTACCAAGGAATGTCCGCGCTCAGGTCGCACGTGCAAGCACGGATATAAAACAGCAAGAGAATGAATGAGCTCTTTAATCGAGATTCCTTTTGAGGCAATTAATAGGATATGCTTATCTCCCGGCGCTTAAATCACCATTCCAAATCTCCTGTCGCTGCTAACTTCTCTCTTGGAACATATTGTTCTCGCGTATAACGAAAGACGACTGAATCTAAAAAGAGAGAAATAGTGTAGGAGAGTTTATTATTTATCTTCTTCAGTCCTTCTCCATTGTTTCCCCGTCCTCTAACCGACCATAATCTCGCACGCCTCGAACGTAGTTAGTGCAAACGACGTTGTACACCGAAAACGAACCACTAATTAGAGGAAGCAGCGCAGGCAAGCCGTCGTATTATAACGACGGATTAACGGATTAACTGCATTAGAAAATTCAGAAGTTGACGAATAATGTCCTTAAACGCAAGCTGAGAAAATAACTTCAAAAATATTTTTTCATTCTTTTGTATAACATAACGTGTACCACATTACGACCATCTGCGACTGTTGCAAAATATATCTTTCACCTGAGAAAAGTGTCTGATGAAAACTAGATAAACCAAAAAATTCTGATTATATTAATCAGAATTTTAATAGATTTAATTAGAAGATTCTGATTTGTCAATTTCAGTCAAAGTACTAATTATATAATCTAACTAAACATTTTTCTTATGCATGCATGTATAAGAAATATTCATATATAAAAACGATAAATATGTCTATGGTGTTTATTTTTCCATAATGTGTGAAGAAACATTAAAGAAAACGTACACAAAAGAAAAAACATAATATCGATAAAAATTGAGAAATATAAGTAGAAAGTAATGTCCTCCAGGTTTTGTCTATCAACATAATTATTTATATACATACATAATTCCAATATCTAATCATCTTGATTCATCAGAGAAAAAAAATTTTAATTCAAACTCAAGAAACTTTCGTGGCAACTTAATGGTTTATTTTGAAAATGCACGTGCATTTCTCGCCCATTCCGTATACCGTCTCGTTAAGAGTTTCAGATTACATTGTGCGAGACCTACGACATTAAAATTTCTTGCAAAGTTTGACAACGAAAAGTTACAAATGTTAGCGGGGAGGAGCAGAGGGGAGAGAGTATTTCACGAATTTTTCTTAAGAATTAATGACCAATATTCTGTCGATGATGAAATAAAACTTTTCATTCACACAATTAGTTTTTAGTTTGTAACAAATTGATAAAGTAAACGGTATAAAAAAATTAGAGTTGTTTATATATATATATATATATATATATAAATCGATTGTAAAGTGAGTATATGAAATGAGCAAATTATACAGAAACACTCCACGTAAGTACAAGTCATTAATATTGCATAACCACTTCCGGTCGCGATTTCCATTTGATGCCGGAACTTTCCGTGGTCTATGCATTTGTTTTGGCTCCTCGAAGGGTAGAATGGCGAGACGCAAAATCAGCGCATTTTTTCGGAGGACACGACGTAGTAACTGAAAATTTATGTGGGTCAGCGTTCGTTCATTTTCAGTATATACGATCCTTCTACGCCAAACTTTAAGACCTTGCACTTCAACGAAAAATAATTGCGTCCAAGCGTTCCAACTCTTTGTTATTTTTTTAATTATTAATTTTCATCCGTTTTTACACTATTGTTACATTGTGTAAAATTGGACAAAAGAATCTAATATTACAAAAAAAATTCACATAAGAGGGAAGTTTACTTAAAATATTCATTTTTAAATTATTAAGAGAATATTATATATGAGCTGGTGTAATAAAAATGCATAGTTTCCGATATTATTATAAAGCGAAACGACATAATTATCTCTGATAGTAAATTTAAATTGCTAAAGTATTGAAGTACCAACTTCAGAATACAGCATCTCTCCTCTCGGCGATGGGGGCGAGTCAACCTCCATCACTTAAGAAAAGCATTAACCTTATTAGGGCCGCTACTTTCCTATTACGCCTTATTATTTCTCATTCATCTTAACAACATTTCCATATCCCAAATTACGATCCATTATTACTTACGTTTACATTATTACAAGTTTCCGCATAACATCGGCACTGCTATAATTTCGTATACTCACCTGAAAAGAAAAAATAAAATGCACTTTAAAAGGATAGTATAATAACGAAGATCATAATGCAATGAAATACGATATAATATTAAAGAATATTCATAAAATTAACCGAATTAATACGAATTTCAATTTTTATTTACAGTACAAAAGCAGTGCACTATATGTGTCTAAATATTTTAATATATATGTATATTAATAAATTACTAATTAATATTAACAAATTTTTATGTAATGTTTTTATATGTGTATAAAAGTACAATTACTTTTTCATAATATATTTTACTTCTTTGAAAAATGAGTATGACACAAAATAAAATTCATTAAATAACTTGAAAAAAAAGCATATTATTTATAGAACACGGAATACAAAAACATAAATTTTATTCGTGAAAATAAAATTATACGTTAGCGCAATAAATACTATACAAATAATGAAATATACAGATATATGTAGAATAGCATAATATTATAGAATTTTTAACTTATATTTTTTGATTTTCGACGCTGATGGTTAAACTTTCGTGGTTGATAAGGCCAAAGCTTCAAAATCGCGTTCGACGAGCGCGTGTAAATATTTAACGGAATTAAATGCAGTTCTTAAAGCCGGTGAAATTATAATCCATGAATTTTGAAACAACGTTCGATGCGCGCATATTATGGAGAATACGAGTAAGTTTTGAATGAAACACGGGGCATTGGATTAATTCCATCGATTGGATGGACAAAATGAAGCAGGAAATTAGAACGTCCCTTTGAATTCTCTCTTGCTCTTACGTCGCCAACGATAAGTAAATTCTAAAATTATACTCGTTTGTTTCGCAAAACGCAATTCACATTGATAATTATTAATTCGTGATATTTACAATTATTACACAGTACCGAAGCAATTGTCAAAAGCTGAAATATGAAATAATTTCATAATTTCAAGATGTGAATTTCTATTTCTTTGAAGCTTTTCGTAACGTGTCGATTGAGAGGGCAGAGAGAGTTAGATAATTTTGTCAAACGCAACGAAGTATTGACGTAAATGTTGAGTTAGGTAACAGGAAAGCAAGAAAACTCGAACGACCGACGACTTCATGGAGAAATGGTAGACGAATGACGAGGCGAACAATAATGGAATTGATCGAGACGTAAGATGAGATTTCATCGACAAGCAGACGAGCCTAACACGTACTCGATAATGACGCCCTCAGAATGAGTCAACGATTGGGGTTGGAAACCGAACCGAAGAATTAAAGCGGAAGCTTAATTCGAAAACTCAAATAAACGATACGACGACGAGTGGCCTCGATTATAATTAATTCTACATTGCGATTAATTAGTATCTGTATATTTTGCATATGACCGTACGCGAGGATCAACAAAATACAAACGACATAAAATTCAATTCGAAAATTAATGGAGTTACCCCTCACTCTGGATAATAGAGAGAAAACGCGTTTGAAGTTGTAACAATGATATACACGCCGATTAAGCGGATTACATTAACATTACGTAATTGTCCTCGTACAGCATTCTCATACAGAAATAAATGCAATATTAAAGCATATTTGCGTAGTAGACTTTTGTACTTGTTTGTTAGATGGGAAATATTGTACTTTTATTCTGTCAGGGTGTATTCAAAGGTACGTAAATATTTACATCTGTAAATAGAAAAGGGACTGTAAATGTTACATGTACATGTTGCATAGCAATGTTTGCATGCAAAATATACGACTATTTACAAATATCCCGACATTCCCATAATTTTGTTACATATATTTTAACAAGTAAAAGCTTCTCGATATATCTTCATTATACGCTCCTCCGGTTTACCGACCACAATGGCATATAACAGTTTTCATGAAATAATTTTATAATTAAAAAGCATGTACAAGGTTTGGGCTGGACAAATTCTTATTGCAGCAACGCATTAAAATTACATTTGAAAAGTGAAGAAAGTTATGTTGTTACATGAATTACATCATCGCGTTTCCATCTCCGTCAAAATTATTGTTGTCGTTATCAAATATTAAAGCGTTAAAATTATCATTATTATGAGAATTTCCACACATCGTTGTTTTATCTACTTCAAAAGTAACATAATACAAAAAACAATTATTACTATAAATAAATTATGTGAACATTTTCTATCAATCATCAAAAGTAAACTAACTTCTCTTCATAAAATATCATTAAAAGGATAGAGTTTAAATAAAGTCGTCACAACTAGAAAAAAGTGATTTTTAAGGACTGCAGTGAAACGACGATATACAAATGACGTTTACAAGTTCATTTAAGTAATTATGTTGAGAATTATTTAATTAGTCAATAATTTCACTGAGAAAGATATTCTGATTGCATCAAGAAGTACGAATGAACAAATTCTGATCACAATAAATCAGAATTCTGGTTATTAAATTTGAATTTTTGGCTATTTCGACTAGATTCTTTGATAGATTTAAATTTAACTATGTCTGATTTGTACTTCTCTGGTTGAATCTACAATACTTCCAATTAATGCAACAAGACTTCTTTCAGTGTGTGTCGCTTTTGAAGTAACAGAGCGGCACCTTTTTTAAAACGACACTTCGCGTTAATTTATCCTTTAGGTTCATGTAGATAAACTAGAGCTCAGACACAATTCTCTTTGCAAAGATAGAGTCTGTATCTATATTATAGACTATTGTTGCCTCTTATTATTCGTGGTCGCACCACGTGTCATATATATGACGCCGCGTCGATACGTTTAGTTCCGAGAAAACCGAGTTCGGCCCCGTGTCGACGACGATGCCTCGTTATTTATTTGTCGTAGCCTCGTAATGATAAACTCCGGTTGTGGCGGTACGTGACCGTACCATAGGTGCTTCCGATACAAGCGAATCGCAAAGACAAACATCTATAGACATGCAACACGTGTCGGTAAGTATCTAACATACGGATAGACAAGACGGTAAATAATTTAGTAGCCCTCGGCCGCCCGGCAGTCTGCCGCCCTGTCTGTAAATCCGCAATATACTACCCCTCGCAACACCCTGTCTCACGTAGAATCCCCCACTCCCGTTCTACCGTCAACCGACTTACCCTTACTGTTTCCGCGAAATCGTCCTCGCACCCTCCGCCGACGCGAGTCAATTACGCACTCTCCCACCTCCTCGTGCGTGGCGGTGCGTAATCGCGCGACTAATTGACACGAGTACTTTTCGACAATGCTGATAAGCCGCTCGACGCGATTCCGGATTAACAATAAACCCGGAAACTTAGCGTGCCAAGGTATTTCGTGTCGCGAGCATTCCCGCGAGTCTTCACCGTGATTACGCACGTATATATTGTTCGCGTTCGATGCGAGGTGCTTAAACTCCTCCGTCAGAAATCAGACGAGAGCAAAGGCGAAGCGCGAAGTGCAGCCAGCTGTCGCTGTCGCGTTCGTCACAGTCACACGTTAATAGAACGCATTCGCGCGCACTCCGGAGGCAAGAGGCAGAAAAGCTGACGTCCTTCGGCACAGGCGTGCCAAAAACCTTTTGTTTCCTTCCGCGAGCGAGAAACGCCAGATGAATTTCCTTCTCACGCGTTGCACGCGCGCGCACTGCAGTTAAGACGTTATTACGCTACAGTTATCGCGTGATATTAAATTCCGTAAATTTCGTTCGTAAGGAGGCGCGATGCTGCTTGATATTATATTGCGACTTCGGTTCGTTCGCCGACGTAGCGTTCGCATGGATCTCGTGTGAAAAACAAACACGTCTGAGTGACATCATCGTGTTTAGAATAAGAGGAATATTTTGAAAAATATTACATTTTGTAAAATCTAAATATATAGTTATACACACGGGGGACAAGATTACAAAAACTTTTATAAAATATTTTTTTTATATATTTCATTGTTTCGACAGTAATTGTTTAGGAGCAAATATTCAGCGTGAGCTTTGAGGAATTGTTTCAGCTTTTCAAATTCAAAATGGTCACATACTAAAAAATATGTGTTTTTCAGATTTTTATGTTTAACAAAATATTTTGAAGAGAATCAAATCGGTTCCGGTCAGTTGCGACAAGCCTCTTGTTAGCGAATATCATGTATAATATTACGCAATTGGAAAATTTGTATTAAAATGAACACATTTCATATATCCCAAACGATCCATCTAAATATGTGTATTAATTTAACAAAAAAAGTATGTGTTTAGACAGAGTAACTTAAATTTTTGTGTAAAAAATTAACATGAAGAATGTGGCATTTTAAGAGGAAATTATGAAAACAAATTTTCTCTCTTAAAATTAACATTTATATTATTAAATTAACACGTCTATCTTATTCATTCATCTTCAAATTTACATTTTCAAAACTATGTTCTTTTTATATTATTCACATATTATATAAGAATTGTAACATTTTAAAAAATATTGACTATTAATTTCAACACAAATATTCAAATAATTACATCGTATAATGTTAAATTAACACTCGGAAATGTTAAAATTAAATACAAAAATCTATGTATTAATCTCGATGTACACACCATTTTTTAAAAAGACCGTTCGTAATATAAATATCCAGCGGATGATCCTATAGCCTTTTAGGACTTTGTTTTGGTTATTTATTTGTAAAAACAAAATGGTCGGTTTTAACACAGACACAAAGAAATTTTTTTTTCAAAAGAAACCAAATTGCCAATCTAAAATGACGCTGTTAATAGAGAATAATCAAAATAATATTTTATGAAAATAATTTTTATTGCGTAACTCAAAATAAAAAATTATCGATAGAGTATAAAACATGTAATCTAATGTAAAATACTTTTCGTATTAAAGTTTCGACCTATCTTTCAGATTACTCTGAATTTAACGCACGATAAAAATAGTCGATCAAAGAGTATAGCTAAAAATGGAATGGAAATAAGAATCACAGACATTGACGCGCTACGTGCGAACAACACAGATGCGTCAGCGGAAGGCCGGTTGAAAAGTTACTGGCAAGATCAAGAACTTCCTAGCATCTTGATACAACTTTCTCTGAGGAGCTTAATCCATTTCCGTCTGCACGTTTCGAAACGCGTTGGATTTACAACGGCGTAATTTATAAGGTCGTCTTCTTTTATCTTTGCGTAAAGCTAACACGAAATACTCTTCACATTATTTGAATTATTTCAGTATTTCGCGTTGTGATCGCGAATCATATAACAAAATTACGTGGGAATGCACACGTTACACTGCTAGAAAATCTCTGTCGGTAAAAATACATCGAAATATTTCACGAAAGCTTTATTTTTCGCACTTAGCGCGCATTGTTGGTATTTACCGTATAACACATAAAATTAAAACACGAGCAAACACAGCAAGAGTAAGATAAATTGCATAATTCACGGTTACGTTTAAAAATGTTGAAAATATTTAAAATAGTGTTACTTTTTCTGAGACGTCAGGATAATAAACTGAATGCTAATCTTGCTTCCATAAATTCCGTGTTTATAAAATGGTTAGCTAAGTCACGTTTCTCGTCGCATTCTATAATGCATCCTAAAATTAGCCGGAATTCACGGAAACGACTATATGCTATGATCTACGATCTCAGGAACTATATGGCAGGCGATCTTTAAAGCGTGTCGCGAAATGTCTAACGCGCCCTTTCGTGTTTCGCATTCTTCTTCCTAGGTATGTTGTAAGGTGAGGGGTCAGAAATCGATTGCTCCTGGAAACGATTCGATATGATAAACCGTCCCGATAACGTAGCGCGCAACAAGCGAGGTTTACAATTTACCTTTCGCCGCTGAAGTCGTGATAAAGCGCTCAGCTATGTATGTAAGTGATCCGCGATAATGAAGTCATTATATAGTGCGTTAGCTGAGTTAGATTATAAACCAGAGTATATTCATATTTTTATTAATTATTCGGTGCACGTATATTTTATACATTTGTGGTACACACGTTTTCGCCACGAAAGTCCCGATCGGGAAACAGAAATAGGTAATCGAAGAAGTTCGATTCGCATTTGGCGAACACACACTGCACGGAGAGAGTAAACAAGTCTTACGGTCACTGGGCTCTTTCTACTCAAACCAATGTCTCGAACGTGTAATGAGTACCAATCCACTGTGCTCAAAGTAAATTAGGACAAGTAGCGAGTGAAAATGACCAACAAAGAGCGCAGAGAGCAATTGACGGGTACACAAGAAGGTAAAAGAATGTAACAGAGTACGTATATAAGAGGATGATAGGAAAGCTCGAAGATGGATCAAACACACACACAATTATTCTTTTTGAAAAGAAAGGTTTTTTCACAATCTAGATAATGATCCATGTTGGTCAACCGTGCGCCTAAAGTGAAACATATAAGAGCAGCAGTCGATTCCGATTAAGAAATGTTAGAAGGTTTCGTCACGCAAATAGCAGTGGGAATAGCAATGGGAATCAAACTTACATATCATTGCCTTGCTGCAAAACTAACACAATTTTTTAAAAACGTGATTTTTTATTTATTTATTGCAATGAATGAGATAGATATTACTCTCTTTGAAAAATGAAATAATTTAACTCCATAAAAATCGTTAAAATCGTTATAATTAAAAAAAAATAGTTCTCTAAATGGAAATGACATTTATCATCATGTTCAGAAATATATTACTTTACCCCAATATATATATATATATTACTAAATTAATGAAATATTTTTTGTTAAATTAATAGTTATTTCCGTTTTTTTATAGGAAACTTAATTTTTGAATTGCATTATTTTTAAAGTAAAAAGAAGAAGTACATATATTCATAATTGTACACACACACACATATCTCCAAAATTATAATTATAAATCTAAAAGTATAGTTTTGAAATAGAATTGAAAAGTTTTTCACACGTAAAAATTAAATAAAACCATTTTTTGAAAATCTGGGTTATAGTGTCATATTGTTCTTTATTAATAACAGTAGCTCTACATTGGGAATTATTTTTATTTCAGTAAGAATTAGACAGAAAATAGAAAATAAGAATTTGACATTTGTAAAGAGTATTTTTAATCGAAACAATTTGTAAAATTTTCTAAATAAAAAAATTATTACTGTTTAAATAATAGTTCCCTTTTTACATATCTTTATCAATAACTATCTATATGAATAACAAAAGATGAACATGAAATATTATACGTTAAACAAATAATAAGTATTAAATTTTCACACACAGAAACTAAACAAGAGAATTTTTATTTTTTTTTTAAATAAGTCCTTTCAAAGTAATAATCAAAACCTAAAACACTGTTTTCAAACTTATTTTTATACAATGAATTTGAAAATGAGAAATTTTTTCTTAATTATTTTTAGAAAATTTAACATTTTGAAGTTTGTGTGGTTTTTTGTGATTGGAAATAATAACTCGATTAATTAATTAAGGACCCAAAAAATACTGAGATATGGTTTGTTCATAAACTACTATCGTATTTTAATCATTCTGTGGATATGAATAAACGGATGTTGATCTGATGTTGCTTGAAATGATCGTCGAACAACAAATTCACCGTAACTCAGTGGAGCACGCCTCGGAAGACGCCTAGCAGCTGGTGCCAGTTTCGGATTACGTATCGTCTTTGTAGATTCCGCCAAATACGTATTCCCGCCGTCTGGCCGGCCTGGCACGCCATGCGTTATGTTAAGAAGTGCAGTTAATTACGAAGATAATTTCGAGTCGTGTGTTTGCGTGCAGCACATAACGAGCTTCCGACTTCGGGAGTTTCTGCCATGCAAGCCAATCTGCTTTAAATCCACCGCCCTACCACCGCGCCGCTGCCGCCGTCGCCGCCGCCACCGCCACCACCACCACCACCACCACTACCCTCGCACGGCGTCGACGTGCCAACCATCGGCGCACCTCCCCATCAGTGCGATCGTTATCAGGCAGACAGATTTAAACGAAAATCTCCGATCGGGTGTCCGGGAAAGCCCTTCACTCAATTGGCCTGGATCTACCGGCACCGGTCGCTGAAATTCCACAAACGGAAGGCTAAATCCGAGATGGTGACGCACTAAATTTATGGCAGTCCTCTCGAAATTATCATATATTTAGGAAAGGAGAGTATCTTGGAAATACGTAAACTCCGCGTTTGTGTGAAACTTTTGTCGTTTAAAATAATCTTTTACACACAAGCCGCATTAAGAAGATCTTTCTCGGTGGTATATATATACTTTGTATAGCTTTCACAACATGCTAAGTGTGTGCACGCGTTTATGTCTTTGAACAAGAATTTCACGGGATTGCTTCGTAAAAAGGGTTTTCATTGCACTCTCTCATTTTTCTTCAAGAGTGCTATCAGATATTAGAATATGTAGAAAACATTGAAAACACATGCCTTTTTGTCCCGATTTCATATTTAGCTTGAAATATGATTATTTTACTTATACTTTGCAACGGGGTACGGATATGTACTATGGTATTTTAAAGCGAAAAAAAATTAATTTTTGTTAAACTACATATTATATATATATAGAAGGTCTATAGGTATCTTTATTTAAAACAAGGTTTTATTTTGTTTTGAAAAATATGAATTGAAAATAGAAAAAAAGCGTCATTTTTGACACATTTCACCTCAATTTACTCAAAATCCTGACGTGCAAATTTTGCCAACGGCATCATATTTAATTCGAAAAATTCTTTGGAATATGTGGTGTGATACTTCGGTGAGAATTTGTTAAACAGTATAAATATACCACATAGGTTAAATCAATTAGATCAGTTTAATAAAAGTGTTATCAGTATGATTAAATAAATATAAATGAAAACGCATAAGAAGTTATAAAATAAAATAAAAAAAACGTGTACAAGTAATTCTTGTATATATTTTTTTATTTATCTATTTTATAACTTTTCACGGGATGCAATTTTTATTTATAATGATTGAAGACTATATAACGTTAAAACGTTTCGTAATATCGTTTATTAATTGACAAACATGTTTAAAGTTATGTAAAAACTTAATACTTGTTTTACTCGTTAATTAGTTTAATACCTTATTATATAATAATGATATATTAAAAACATACTATATTATTGTCAATATGAGCTAATTAACATTTATTTGATTCTAAAATAAAACTCGTTTACTTTAAACATGTAAATAAAACAACGCTGATAAAGAAATTATGTATTTTAATGAAGTTCGCAATTAAAAATGGCAAGAGTTTAGATTCACGCATTTCATGCAACTCCATTTGTTAAATGGAGTGTACTATTGTGACATATTTTCGAATAACGTTTCAAAGCGTGCTTTGCGTAGCGTTGACGTTGCCCTCTGACCTGTTTTACTAGTGAAAACACCTGAAGAGCCAATATTGTTGCTCCGCGTTCATAAATGTGTCTAATAAATCACACAACACATGCAATCATAAAACATTCGTAATACGTTCACATCTGTTTTGATTCAAATGTGATAACCGCATGAGTTAACCGTTTATCTCTATTTTTTTTCCCCTCGTAATTTCGCGTTCCTTTAACCGAAATAATGTTGTCGGAAATACGAATTATAGTCTATCACTGAAATTTCACGCGAGGAAAATTTTATGAAAACGTCCCTCACTTTTTAAAGCGCAGGAAACAATTTTCAGATCAACATTGCCTGAGCATCCTTTAACATCTACATAGAATATCCGCATGATCGGCGTAGCGAAACTCGTGCTCTCACAGCTTGAAGTGGCGCATTTTTCAAGCTGTCTAATTATCTCGTTCTCGAAAAAGCCCAGAGTTATTCAATTCCCTCGAAATTTATTCATACAAATAACATACCTAGTAATTTTTAATAATACTAATTGCCAATAATGCAATAATAGTGTGTCATCAATAATGAAGGTAGATCTCTCCGAGACTGAATATTCGAGAACTCGCGTTACAGTCGTTGCTATTATATACATTATAGTACTTTTCTCAAAATTCGGAATAAATTATTTTGGTCGCATTATCAAATCAATTTGAAAGAACACAAATATAGTATATGCATGAAATTATTTAAAAGATCCAGCTTCGACCGATATAAACGTTATTATTTCTTACTTTTATTGTTAAAACTGGTGGTGCAAGTAATTTGTGCGAATTGAATAAACTGATAATTGAATAAACGTTAATAGAGTACGACTTGAGAAATACAGTAGTAAACATCAATAAACATCAATAAATGAATGTTTATTAATTTTTCATACAGCGCATAATGCCATTGACGCCGTGAATATGTACGGTATTTACAAAGGCAACGTTGAATGTTGGCAATTTCGGATACGTATTCGACGGAAACGCATAATTTTTCAACATCCATATACATACATTTGAGAAATTTCAATGCTCTCGCAACCCACTCCCGAGACATTTCCAGATCTCACCGTAGACTCGTTCATATTTCATTGCCACTTTAGTCACTGAATTTACGAGATGCACGAATTCCCGTAAATTATAAATTGAGTGAAAAGACGTGCATTTATGTAGATATGTTCTAAAATTGCTTTCGCACACTTACATATACAACTCGAAGCATTATCGCCCCTATATATTAACCAATCACTGATTTATGGCCACAATTAAGGCAATTAGAAGAAATATAATTAAATCTTCTCAAATACATTTTCGCAAATCTTTCCTCTCTTTATTCTACAATTGAAGGACAGTACTGTCCCATTTGTTTCCCCTTGATTTCTCAAATTCATCCCTGGTATCATAATCTCAGCGCTCGAGTTTTCAAGAGTTGCCAAGTCGTCGCGCACTTCGAAAGTTCTTTCTCGCAGCTGCGGCAGATTCCGTGATCATCGAGCTCTACAGCCATTGCTCATCGCTGCCGGTCGACCGAGTCAGATAGATAAATTAGCAGTTTAATTTGCGTTTAATTAAACGGCGCCGTCGGTGTGCTCTACTTAGAATAATATACGTCAACTAACAATTTCCCCTTTCAAGTCATTTTTACGACACCGCAATTTCATACTTCGCAAAATTCGTGAAAATCCGTTTTTGTTTTAATTTTAGAAGTTTCTCTCATTTCGCCAAATCAGTTCATTAGTACAACCACAACATATTTTTTTAGATTTATTCATAATTTATCAACAATTAGTCGACACTGATCCAGAAGAAACATTAAAAAAGGTATTAATTAATCATTTTATACTCAGAAATAATTTAATTCGCACAAATTGTTATTTTCGCTTGCTTGGCCGATTAATATTTAATGTATTTCGACTTTTAGTCACATGAAATAAATAATTGATTAATTAAAATTTTTAAAGGTGTTTAATAAAATGTTTGTTTCCAAACGCTTGATTATTGTGCTAAATTGGAATAAATTTTGCAAAAAAGTATTTTATTTATAATAAGAAATATATGTGAAGTTAAAAACCAACATTGTAAATATTTTTGTGTTGACTTTTTAACTTATTCAAGTGTTATTGTGATTGTGTTACTTTAACATTTTAATATTTTGTATTAAATTAATATTCAGTATATATATTCCTTAGTGTTAAAGTAATGTAATTTATAAGTAAATAATAAATAACATAAAAATAATTTATTTCAAACTATAAATTCAAACATAAATAAATAAAATGTATTAATTTAATACATAAGATGTTAATTTTACTAAAACGTAAATTTAACATATTATAAATGTTAATTTTATTGAAAATTGTTAATTTGACATATTAGAAATATTAATGAAGGAATATGCTTCCACAATTCAGTTAAAGATTTTGTTAGTATTATAATTTTATGTTAATTTTTTACATGTTTTTTATGTGACTTTCTAACGTATTTGTGTAATAATCACTAAATTAACACAAAAATTTGGGTAAATCGTTTAAAACGTATGAGAAACATGTTAAATTTAATACAAAATTTCCAATTTTGTGTATCATTTTTAATCTTAAGCAGCAATATCGAAATCATCGTAATACCTAAAACATTGATGCTTTGATAAGCAATTTTCTCTACCATTTACCGATTACTTGATTAAGTGAGGAAAGGAACAGAGGGTGAAAATAATTGGAAATGTTAAGCAAATGCAGATATCATTGCGAAATAAATTAATAATTTAATTTGTGTCTAATTAACGGCTGTCGTCAAAGCGTGGGTTCAGTATCCGTACTGTGGGGACTGATGCTCCCAACTTCCTCCTGGGTATTGATTACGAATTCAGATAACATAACAAGCTAACGAGCGATAATTATCGCGCGCGTTCTCCCGTCCGAATCTCAGCGAGTGATTTAATCAACTTCGCGTACGCACGCGCGCGTACACGTGCGCGTGCACGCGGTGTGTCAGCGCGCGCGACCTTTGACGTGCGTTGCACGCCGAGCCATTAATAGGAAGCGTCGTTTCGCCAATTATCACGCGGACAAGGACCGGATCAAGGGCGACTCGAAAGGAGAGATCGTGTTCCCGCGATCCGATTTACGGGCGATCGATGGGCGATGCGCGAACGGGTGACTGCACAAACTGCCGAGTGCATTCTCCCAGATCCCGATTCGATTCTGGGTTCGCGCGCGATTCCTATCTTATTCCTCGTGCAAACCGGAATTTCCACGACTATTTTTCGCAGCGCGCTGATATGCCTTAAGACGTGAACGGATGTCCCGTGAAGGAGTTCACATCCATGGGAACGGATCACGTGCTGGTACCTACAAACTATTCAACCATTCTCGCCAAGATGCAGTTTCAACGGATGAAAATAAAATTTTCAAACGTTATCATGCTGATGTTTCTCTTCTATTTGTTTATTGTAAATGCAACTTGCTTTGACTAATTCTAAATAACATAATTTGTCAAAATTTTCGTACGTAGTTGAAAAATATGTGTAAATTTAACATATTTTATGTGTCCCAAGCAATCAATTTTTCTGTTATTATAATTTTATTCAAGATGTTAAAAAGTAACACAGATACCATGTAAACAATTAACACAAAACTATAATACCTTGGAAGCAATTAATATTATCTTTTTGTTATCCTCTGGCGTGACATTTTTCGCGATTGTATATCTCTCTAATTTAACGTGATGAAATGCCAAGCATATAAAATTATATCATCGTCGAGATCATATAAATAATGGGCGTATTGCCAAATGTTATTTATTAAACGCACTTGGAGATCAATTAAAAATATCCAACAAATTTAATCGATTAAAATGCGATATAACCCCATGTATTACTGTGTTGACCATTATAAAAAAAAAAAGAAATATAGCTGAGACCGCGTATGTCGATAATATTAATACGTCTGGCGGTTCAGAAGTTTGCACACGGAAAACAGTACGGCTGGACAAATAATCCGAGTGTATCGATAAATATGTATGTGCAAATATATATGGCCGTATAATTCCGCATGATTCCATGCGAAAAGTACATTTATCTGAATATTGTTTTGAGGTCGCGAACGATACCAGCGGTTTGCTGTAGTTACAAAAGGCGGTTAACCGAATTACCATTCCAAACCAATATTCCATTAGAAATGTGAAAAAGAAGATGCAAATTTAAACGCTACGGATAGATCGTGATGAGATCCGTTTCGTCTGTTTTTCTTTAGAACGATCGCCTTTCTGATTTGCGTTTGTAAGATTTAATGGTATTTACTTGTAACGGCAGGATCCGAATCATTAAAACATAGGTTGAAAAAATTTGGGTTCCGTGTATGTGAAAGAGAACGTATAAAATAGGAAAAAACATTATCTTGTAACGAGCGTAACGAGATACCAAAAGGTATCAGATAAACGGTGTTGTTAATATCGTTATACGGATTACATATATATGTTATACGTTTCTCATTTTGTAACAGAAAACATTTTTTACCAGATCATGATAAATCTTTCCAGAAGAATACAATTATTGACATGTTACATATGAAAATATTATGCAATACAGAGTTACTAGCTATATATTCGCAACTCAAATATATATCATATAGAGAGAGAAAAATAGAGAGAGAGAGAGAGAGAGAGAGAGAGAGGGAGAGAGTACTCATTCTCATATCCCAAATTATCGATTAATCTCTAGAGGTTCATCCTGGATTTCCAGGAATCCACGATCCGCCTAGCTTTACGAGAATACGAGAAATTCCTAAATCGTCGTCGTGTTACATCATGCATTTACTTATTAAAGGCAAACTTTAAATATATGCTATAATATCTCACTTGCGGGTAATAATAAATGTAGATATTCTCTTTTATCAATTCGTAATGCCGCGTGTCTTATTAATATTGGAAAGATTAGACCTCTCTCTAAAAACATTAAATATGAATTAATTAATGATCAGAATAGATTAAAACCACTTTGTACGGTTTGACTGATCTCTGTATTCTATCATAATTCTAAATTTTATATAATTAGAATAACAGTTATTTTATGTAATTCAAATGATGAAATAATTTGACATAATAAAAGTAATAGAATTATTTTACATAATTCTAATATTACAATATAAATACAATTCTATATGTGATGTCTACACAACTAAAGTAAACTAAAATTGTTTATCCATTAAAACATATTTTGTATTTATTTATCTTCGAATTTATTTTTTGAAGTATATTATTTTTATGTTATTTGTTCATTTACTACATAAATAGTAAATTACTTATTTCATAAATTAGGTTATTTTAACACTAAAAAAACGTTGAAGAAAGTATCATTTTTAATATAAAATACTCACAAGTAACATAATTACATTATATTAAATTAATATGTTAAGAAATAAGATTTATTACAATTCTATGTGTTTCTTGCCTAAAAATATGACAGCGTCTCAACGCTAATAATGACTTCTTGTCTTGTAAACATTGAGAACGTAAAATAAATGTGCCAATATTCTCAATCGTTTTTTTTTAATGAAAAATTATTCTGATGTGACTAAAAAGTTATTATTGTATTATTGATCTGCAAAACCACATGTCCTCATCGCAGCATCAATATTAAACGTGGTGGTCTGATTCTGAGTTTTAACGATACAGTATATATCGTGTAAACAATATAAGAGGGATGATAATTACAGGCGACGGTATGTATCAGACGCGATAATGCGGAAATTAATCTCGCACTTTGCTCGTTCAGGTAGGAAAAAGGTGTCGCGGTGCAAATGTTTACCCGGGGGGATTAACGCTGTTGCAATATGCCGCAAAACAGGTTTGCTTCGTCTAAGAAAGGGAGAAAAAAACAACGACCAGCCGAGAGAGAAGCTGAAACTGTGATACGCGGCTATGCTTCGCTTCCAAATCGGCGGAGTAATTCCCGAGCACGTATATTTTAACGACTCCTCTCACAACCGTAACGTGTACGTGCGTTCGGTTTGCCGAGCTGTTTTCTAAAAATAAGATCTGCACCGACTGTTCCGGGGTCAGGCGGGGTTAGGGATATAATGAGTCTTCGTGGCGACAACGGCGGTTTACAAAGAAATCGTTGGCCGGATCGTGTGCACGGCCGTCGCGGCACCTATGATTTGCGACGAAACAACCCCCTGAGCCGAACTACCCCCTAATACGCCTCGGTGTCGCAACCGTCGCTTTCTTGTCCATGCGACGCTTATTCACATGAATATGCGGCATTGTGTGGTAACCATTCTGCAAGCTTGTAACGCGGGTTATATAAACGGGAGCACGCGCGCGGGCAAATGCCCCGATACAGTTATGGTTGTCGGAGAACAGATGGGTGAAGAAAAGAGAGGAGAGGGAGGGGGCACGCCGAGTGGGCGTAAAGCGCGAGGGTGTGTTGCACGAGATTTTTGTGGTTGCGTGTGCCGTTGCATGACGCCTGTATTACCCGCGGCATGCCATCGTCTCTTTCCACCCCCTGCCAAACACACTAATGCTTCTGCCGATATTAACTCGGCGATTTCTGACCGTTTCTAGGAACTGCACCGCCATTTTCGGGGTAAACGATGGGGTCGACGCCGGTTTGGAACGGGGGAGAGAGATGGGAGGTGGAGGGTGGTAACTTTAATGAGGCGGGCGTCGTACACACGATGCTCGATAAGATCCGTCGTCCCCGCGACGATGGTGGGCGATAGCGAGGGACAGAGGCTGATCGTGAAATTTCAGCGGAAATTTTCGCTAAGGGTGTTAGAGTCCCACAAGAGTAAGAGTCTGTCAACTTCGACAGTATGCTCAAATATGGCGATAATGGGGCGAACAAAGCGAAGTGTATAATATAAAATTGCGGTGATCTTTAAGTGTTATAAAGTTTAACATACTTCTCACGACAAGCCAAACGGCGTAAAAAAGTTTCAAGAACAAAATTGTATGACTCTCACTATTTCTTCATTTGAGGGGAGAAAAAAATAGGGTCAAAACTTAAACATGCGTCAACTTGTTTAAGTATTTTAGTTGCTCATGACGCCATATGTGTTTATAAAATTTTTAAGATTATCGATAAAAAAACGCGACTAAAAACGAACATTTGATAGACTTAACATGCCTTATGATATAATTATGAGAGAGTATAACGGAGAGAGAAAACAAATAAACTTTAAAATTATTAGATTTCCATGGCAACACACATCTTGCATAATTTTAATAATTTTTATTATTTCAATTTTTGTTTAAATAGTTTATTTTATTCAATTTTTGCGGTATCAAATAGAGAATTCCGCCATATATCATCCTTTATAGACTTAAACAATTTATAATAAGTAATAGTGCCTGACTAGACTCTTACTTGAAGGATTCTAGGCGTGTTTGATCGCGGCACAAATCGCGGACGCAATTTGTAATACGTTTAGATTTGTCAGACTACTTGAAGGTCAAATACACTTTGCCGGGATCTTATTATCACAATCTTTCACGCGGATGGTGGTCGCGGCTATTCCATTACGCGAAATTATTTGAGTAAACGTCACAAGCGGAAAAATACGTAATGTATGAACGAACGGGGCTATCATTAAAATGAGTCATGTCAGCAACATGCTAAGAAGCTTAGAGGCTTTGCAGCCGTCCGGAACGGCAATTTTTTCACACAAATAAGATGTGCCTACTTCAGTGCAACCGTAAATCGTATTTTAATTTTCTCTAAATGTCGCAGGATAAGCATTAAACACACTCCCCAAATCGTTTTATTATTCTGTACTGCGCTGTTTTAACTACTTCGAGGGCGAGCACTTTGTGATTTCTCTCTTATCTCGCTCGAACTTGCTCGTCGTAAATTAACATCTCCGAATCGCGCGAGAGAGAGAAAGAGGGGGAGGGAGGGAGGGAAAGAGTTATCAATTTCAACCAAATATTATATATCTACTTTCTCGGTTCCTAGAATAATCACAAACCCATCAAAATTACACCACTAAGAGCTACAGCAAATATTAATGTCGAAATGTTAACAAGTTATTAACAAATTACATAGCTTTTACAAAGCTGGATGACATAAACAATTTAAACATTTACAGACATTTCGATTCCTAGTTCGAGTCCTTTTCAATGCGACGAGAAATAGATAGAAATGATTAGTTATTAAAAAATTTCTTTTTAAATTATATTTATCTAAAGCACTGTCTGATGAAAATGCGACATCTTTCGCTCTTAAAATGTGAAACGTCCCGTACATGTGCCGCATTTCCGACTTTCGCGAAATGAAATTCCAAGTTGAGATTCTGATATCACGAGGATTTTTCTCCAAGACGTTTCGTAATTCAATCCGATGTCCGATAGCTCGATCCGATTCGCGGGTTTCCGGGGGTATATCGACACCCTGAGACTTGAGTCCTTATCGTAACGATATCCCGAAATTTCCTGGCGATTCGGGTGCGGTTTCGGGCCCTTGAGAATAGCTTACACGTACGAGGCACGTTACACACGTGCCCCGAGCCGTCTCCAGGCGCCGCTCCGCGCCATCGTCGTCGTCGTGGAATCCGGCAGCGAAGTCGCCGCATGTGCGGGCGCGCGCGCCGAATGAAGTGCATGACTAATGGCAGTACGTGATTAAAACTTTTGTCGTAATTTCCAGCACGTAAAATTTTGCATTAAAGCGGAGCGGGGCAGAGGAATACACGTGAGCATGCATATGAATCGCCATAACGCCGGTGATTATTATGAGGTCCAATCGCGGGCTCGCGACCTGCAACGAACCATGATTCATCTTTGTTTCAACTCGACGAGTTTATCCTTCCGCGTAATCGTCGATTTGATTTCTAAGTTTAACTACCGGCCCGTTTGGGAACACTGCATTCACTACACTTATCGATGAAAAATTAACAGTCAAGCGGTCAATTCGTTACAAAAGAATTGCCTTGATATCCAATAAATGCAAAAGATATTTATGTAGAAGAGATATTATTATAAAAACCTTATTTTTAAAAAGTAAATATTTATTAGCAATTTATTAATAAAAAAATAGTTAATTGTATATATCTCAAAATTATTTTACATAAAAATTGTGTGAGTAATAATTAAGCAAAAATAAATAATTATATTAGGAGTATAAAAACTATTCGTACACACAGGGGAAACTTTTTTAAAAAATAATTTTAGAAAGCAAATGTGATAATTAGTAATTTATTAGAGAGAGAGAGAGAGAGAGAGAGAAAGAGAGAGAGAGAGAAGAAAATAGAATGTATATTTCTCAAAATTATTTTGCCTAAAAAATATATAACAATTACAATATATTATTTTAATAATAAACAAAAATAAAAAATTGTATTATTTGGACGCGTACAAGTTTTCGTACAAACGAATCAGTTTTTAAAATCATGAACATGATTATTTTGATCGTATAGCGCTTTCATTTATATTAGGATAGAACGTATTCATTGTTAATAAATTAATGTTTATTTTCTACACAAATAAGGTTTTTTAATAAAAATCTCCCCTATATGAATATTTTTTGCATTCACTGTAAAATGTAGAAGCGCAGAATGCCTGCAAGGTTGGAGCAGCAAAAATTAACAATCACGAGCACCGCGTAAATTCAAATATTTTTTAACACAAAAATTGTTGTCCTGTAATCATAAACAGCGGAACTAACCGAGGGCAAACCAGCTGACCAATAACACCGCTTTGAAATCTGACTCCCTTTTGAAGCGCAATTTCACCGAGACACGTTATCTCGTTGCTCGGGGGATTTATATGAATTTTCACGGAGCAATAGATTTTTATGAGTGCGAAAAAGCGGTATATATGATAAACACGATAGAACAGAGAAAAATAAGGTTTCCTAATCAATATTCTTGTTTAAACGTTTAATTTGATTTGCGAATTGGATTAAATAAATTTATCATGTTCGCTTTATAACTTTATAAATAAAATTATTACTTTTATAAATACAGTACTTATTTAATAGTATTCATTAATTAATATTTATTACTACTTTTGGATTAAATTAATAAAGTATTTTTTACTATGTGTGAAAATAAACGTGTCGGTATAACAAATTTTAATCGGGAAAATACGGTCAACGTGATGGATGTATCGGACGAAATCAGACCAGTACACATACATACATACATACATATATCTAATTTTGAGAATGATAGTTTCGCCACGCGTTGGTTGCAGTCTGTCTAAAGTTATCCGAGAGCCACCGCCAATGTAGTTTACTATCTATCGCGTCCTAGAGAAGTTCCAATCTGTCTTCTCTCCTCCTCTTCCTCTTCCCCCTCCTCCTCTTCTACCCTTGGTCCAATCCTCATCCCAACCGTCCAATTCCCCGCAGGCTTAACCGGACTTTGAAAGAGAAAATAACGAGCGTCTCGTTCGTCCCGCACTGCGCGTCAAGCACTGCTCCATCCTTTCCAACCCCCTTCATCCCCCGGCTAATTCGTTCAGAAATAATAGTCCAACAGTCCTCAAAGCGACATTGCAGTCGGGGCGACTGTCGTAGAGTAAGGGTGGCTGTGGAACTAAAGGCTTATCAGAAATAGCAATCGTCCTGGCTATGTCGCGATGTGTCTCGCAAATAATGCGACTGTAAGTTCGACATATCTGATTTAGCGTCCTATAATTGGAGCCCGAGGTCTCACTTCGTTATTTATCTGCAATCTCGACGACGGAAGACGATTGTTTTGACCTTCCGTGGCTCTGGTCGCGCCGAGAAATAATGAAAAATGTAAGTATTTGTCACAGCAGCTTGTAGTCGAAACTGGTCTGGTAATAATTTGCTTGGTTATCGATAAACCGTATGACTGTATAAGTCATTTTAGTCGTTTTCGCGTAATAAAAATACACAAGTTTGCAATTATCGTCTGAATAATTTTCAATCTTTCCACGTTGCATTTAATATCGAAATCGATTCCAGAATATCTAAAAAGATCTGCGATCAGCGACATCGAGAAAAAAAAAGTGTGATATTTTTATTTTTTACTACAATTGATAAAATAAAATTAGGAGCTCAATTTTTATAGTTGTTAGTTTATTATTGCGGTAACGTTAGTAATAATAATTATATATTTTTAAATATATAATATATAATTATATCATATAGTATATTCTTAATTTTTTTACTTTTTTTTATACTATTTTGTGTTACACACACGTACACACGGTTATAAATACTTACATGTATAATTTTAGAATCCCCCTCAATATAATATATATAATCATATTTATAATTTTATTAAAAAAGTACATAATTGGCAATAAAAATAACTATAAAAACTACAATTAAATTATAACTATTGCAACTACTTTTTCTCTGGCATTGTAAATATTATATTATGCTGATCCATGTGTCATTGCAACTTCTTTCCAGAAGTGAACGTGTCATGGCGAGCGATACATCGCAGAAAATCTCGAACAACGATTTGCGCGAAACGGCGCGCGTTCGATTTTCATCGCAAAATTAATGCCGCGGCGTGTTTTAATGCTTCTCGTGTTTGCTGCGTTGCATTAACAATCGTTTATGATTACACAACGCCGCGGGACGGTCCGAAAGCCAAGTACCGGAGACCCCGACAAACGTTCCTAGTTAGCGACACAAAGCAGCAATCGGAACGCGAACCGTCGGAACAGTAACACGCGGACTCGCTTCGTTAGGCACTTTCCGGTCCGAATGAAAATAATTACCTTTTTGCTTGGAGCTGGAATAGGACATATAAGCGAATTAACGGCACCCATACACAGAGTGTACGAGCCATTTGCATCAATGTACGCGCGCGTGCGCTCACGAATTCGGGGGGGAGGGGGATGCGAAAAAAAGAACGGAAAGAGAGAACGGGTGATAACAAGTTTTTGAAATTTTGGCAGAGAATCGTGCAAATAGGCAGATTCTACATCTAATAACTGGCATCGGGAGCCGCGTGACGCAAGAGAAAAGAAAGAATATCGTTGCGGTCGCGGGTACAATTAGCGAATGCGTCGCGCGCGGCGCGGGTAATTGCCTTGAAAACGTATTTCAGGTTCCGAGGAAAACTTGCGCCGTTAATCCGCGAATTCGTTCCCCGAAAACGCTCGTCCGAATTAATTGCGAAAGACGACACCGAACGAGGTCGGCCGAGCTATGCGGGGGTATAGGAAAATTATAGTGTTCTGCAGGGTATCTACAATTAGTAGATACGTTGAAAGGAGAAAAAATAGTGCTGTTGCTGCATTTTATGCGATGTATAATTTATCATAATCATTGGCATGGTTACGTATTATTAACTAATCATTTAAACTAATCCCTCTTAGGTAAATAATATTATATTATTTTTAACTTTATAAAATATACGTCAAAATGTATTATTTTAATACAAAATATGTGGTTAAAAAAGACAATTACATCAGCTCATTTCTGTGTTACTGTTGTTTACAAGGAAACACATGGAGACACGTCCCCATTTAATTTCGATGAATTTTTAATAGGTTGTAGTCTAGATTAAAATAAAGGGAATGTACTTTTTTATATCAAATTCATACGAATTTTTAGGGGATAAAACGTCTCTTTTAAAGAAAATGTGTTAATTTTCTTTCAAAACAAATATCGTTAAAATCATAAAAGATAGAGGAAATCTTTTAAATAAAAAATTGAAAGATTTTAAAGAGTACTTAATATTAATAATATAAAAACCTTTTAAAATTTTTTAATTATTGTAAAAAAAATTTATTGAAAAAATTATTTTACTATTATTATCAATTATTTTTAAAATCAACTTTTATTTAAAAGCTTTTTCCATCTCTTATACTTTCAAGTTACAATGAAATTTGATTCGAAGGAAACTGACCAATATAGTGTTTTACCTCCTATGTATAAAAAAATGTCGCTTATTTTGTTTCTAGACTACAACATATTATAAATGTTCTCTCGTTAATTTCAAAATAAACATCGTTTATATTATTAATACATATATATACACTTAATAAATAATAAATTAAATTCGAGTCAAATTGTTTGACTCCATTGTTTTAGTTAAATTAACGACACATCAGCAAGAGTGACAATCTACAGAAATGATTGAGAGTAACTAAAATGAAGTATAATTTGACATTATGAATTTAACAATGTGCGTAGATAACAAGAAATATTTTAATATGTATAATGCAACGAGCCTTGCATTATATTTTACGGAAATTTATTAAAATGATAATCCGTATACTCTGTCCCGCGCTGTAGATTTCGACGTGTCAGACGCGACGTACGTGGGATACAACCGGGATTTGTATTTTATTTATTTCGCGGATGTGAAGCTTCCGCGCACTGTAAATCGCGCCAGTCTCGTACGTCGTTCGTTTAATAAATTTTGCGTATTTTAATGCATTCGCACCAGCCGTTGTGAAAGGTGAATCGTGATTAGTACGATGAGGATGAACGTCGGTTTCATGAATCCATCTTAAATATTTTATCCCAACTGTAAGCCGATCTTCGGTAAATCCGCGCAACAAGCGAACGGTGCGTATTACAGTGTAATCCGGTTCCACATTTAACAACTGCCTGATCGAGACAGAGCAGAAATCTTGCGGCGCGCGGTCGCGGTTACAATTAGTAAATGCGATTAGCTAAATGGGCGCGCGACTGCAGGCTACGCGCTAGTACGGGCGCAATTATTACTGAGATTAATTTTGCGAGAGTTATCAGGTTTAACTGTGAGCCCAGCTTACTTCGCGACGGTTGAGCAACAGCAGATGTACGAATCGCGGAAAGTACTACGGCAAAGTAACGTGAATTAAATGTTATATATCAAAGGGTCACTTGACAGATTAATCGCTTAACGAGATTGGGTCCCCGATAAAAACGAAGAGAGTTGAAAATATTTTGCGAAATACATACGTAACATTTCTTTAAAAAGGAAATGCTATTACGATAAGTTACACACTACTAAAATAGTGAAAGTAGATCTTCATTCAGCAATAATACCATCAATTTTTTAATATTTAATTATTTTCTTCTCTTACAGAGGATGTGTTTAAAAAATTGTATGAAATATGTACGAAACGTTGATACAATAAGTTATACAATAAGTTATACACGAATAAAAAAATAAAGGCAAATCTTTATTTAGTGTGATTATATAACTAACTTTTAAATATTTAATCACGTTCTTGCCGGTATTGATCGTACCTCGATAATATTGACGGTCTTTTACGCTGAATTGCAGAACAAGCATATTCTCGAGTTGTATTCCGTGATTTCTTGGTAAGAAGTACAGAAAACGAGTCAGCTATAGCCGCAGCGACCTACATCATCTTCCTGGAACTTAACCTAGTGCATTCGTAGCACTGAGTTTCAAGCTCATCGTGGTACATTTAGAACAAAGTTCGCGAACAAAGTCGTGTAATGACAAAGTTCAACGAGCACATCGCATGCAAACATACCGAAAACAAGATTATTAAATATTCCGGCAAATCTACGTTCGTTTCGAATAGAGCTGTTGAATTCAATGGTATACAATTAAACTTCAGTTCAGTTATACTTATTTCTATTTATCTAATTATTTGTTTATTTGTTCTATATAAACACATACATATTACGAAATGAATTGGAAAAATATTTTTGAAACGTAATTTTATGATAAAAATTTTTCGTCCTATCCTATTTTTCTAATCTTTCAATTATAATCTTAATTAACTAATCAAACACTAAGTAAAGAAAACATGTGCTTCATGACACGTTAATGTCCTGGGAAAGAAATGTAATAAGTGATATAAAAACAAGGTTTAACATGGATTGTAACGGAATATCGACCTAACGGCAATTTTGTGCAGTATGAAGCTCAAATAGTGTTTTTACTCGCACTGCCACTTTATCTGATCGCTGCTAGCTGCACGCAGATAAGCGTATATTACAGCGCATTGTATATGATTTCCAAGGATATAAACTGGCTATCGTTATCATATATGCCGTACGATTGTATCATTCGTTAAAACAACAATTTATACAGCAAGCGTAGCGAATCTAAAGTATTTTACAGCTATGTAATAATAAACTGTGTAATAAGTTACGTATGGCTACCGTGAATAAGTTGGAACATTTTTTATTTTCTATTGCCTAATGAGTTCTGCACACACAACACGGTAACGCTGACCGCGCGGTGGAAATTGGTACAGTACCTAGTCCCTCAACTTGTCGTTTTCTATAAAAGCAAAATGGTTACATTCAGCAGAAAAACCAGCTTTGCAATTGTTGTAAGAGATTCTTTAATATTATACATTTAGATCCAGCGAGGAATTAAGCGCAAAAACCAATCACATTAAAGACTCTTGCAACAGTTATAAATATAAAACTTATAAGTATGGACTGACAATCTCTTGGTGAACAGAATAGTAATTGAAGACACAATTATCGCTCTGTTTACTATTATATAAATGTCAGTTAAGCTTACGTAGTTACATGAAATACGATCAAGTAAATACATCTTTTTCTAGAGTTTCAATTTTAGTTTTACAAACTCAATATTGTTTGTTCAAGAAATTCGAGATCCACTGGATACTTATGCTACTCCTATAAATTACAAAACTTTTATATCAAATAGACCTCAATAAGTGACAGCTATTATTCGGACCAAAAGTTAGTAAAGTTTTTAAGTTTCGTTTGATTTTGTTGTAAAATCAACTCACTCCGACTTTCTATTTGGGCGTATTTTAATTCTGTAAACAAAATTTTGCCATCCATAAAGCTAGTTTAAAAATTTTAAGTGCACTGTAATTGGTACTTCCCATCGCGTTAGCGCCCCCTTAAGAATATGTATATTCTTTTTTTGCCGATATTATTTGATTAATCAATAACTTTCTGTCAAGTTAAAAAACAATTCTTTTCTTTTTTTTTTTTAGTAAACTTAATATTTTCAATTTTGTTATTTTTAAAGTAAGAGGAGAGATATGTGCACATAATATTTTTATTATAATAGGTAGAGAAAATTGTAAGTAACATAACTCTATTACAGATTTTTTGATATGATATTTCCAAATGCGTTATCATCATTTTTCACCAAAAATATTTTACCAAGATCGAGATAATTTTAAACTTCTCCCATAGAAAATTCTTGGCACTGAAATTAAACCACATCGAAGTTGCACCGCGTAGAGTGCATAAATCTCCGTACGTACACCTTTAACTGAGTCTCGAATAAAAATACGGTAGCTGAAGATCAAATCGTTGAGACCACAAAGGTCCGTTTCTCCACCGTTTGGAGAGGAATATCGGTCTCGAACCAGTCTGAGAGTTCAGCCGGCGTGGCTCGGTCTCAGGGGGTGAGTTCGACGGCTTATACGAAAACTTTTCGTAGGGAAATACGATCGTAATCAGACCGTGCATCCCCTCCAAAGGCGCGCGTCCGATATCACGACGCTAAAAACTCGTTAGTTGCTAGATCGTTAGGAGACGAAAATCAAAAGGGCTCGCGCCAGTAATAGGGGTACGGATTGCGCCGTTGAGATTTGTGATGCTTGACGGCGCGCCCAGACGCACGACACAGCGCAGGAATGTGTGTGCAGCTTTTATCCTCTATCCCCTTTCAACTCGGCTTTCAACTTCTTTCTCACTCTGTAGTTCTCTTTCTCTTTCCCGCCACTGACAACCCGCTGTCCCCGAAGCCGCAAACGCGTATACCTGCCAGTGTCTCCATAAATATGCATTCCGTTTAATGAGACTCCGGTAGCACGGAGAGAGTACGGTATACGAGCATACACAGTCACGTTGCGTACACGCAAACGAACGCGCGCGACAGTATACAGCATAATGCCATTGAGTGTTGTGCATCATGCACCATAGTTCCTTTCGAATGTCGCCAAAACATTATCTCGCGAATTATTTCGCCGCGCGTGAAAAGATTGCGCGATCAAGATAAGCAATCGGGGATCTTGGTTATAAACACTCGAGAGATAATTTAGCGATCACAAGACTCGCACTATAAATCTATAAATGTGTAGTTAAATGATCTCATCTCATGTGTGTGATTTAGTTTTCCGTGATGTAAAATTTATACTATACTACACGTTTAAATGTGTAATCTATTTCTGTGCACGAAGTATAGTGTGTTATTTTTGCTGCACGAAAAACTAAATCATACACATATGAAACACACACTTATTACACACTTGGATTTGCAGTGCGGTTGCTCTCATCCGCGGTTTCTGGATCGGAAGCAATTGAAGGACTTGCTGCAACAGTGGGCTGACCCACATTTTGTGAAAACAAAGAACATGAAGTTTAAAGTTAAAGTGATGGAAAGAATATATTTATTTGTGTGTGCACATTGCTTCAAAAATTCTCATATTTTGGCACATGTCCAAAAAGTTGATTACAGCTTACAGATTGTGAATAAGAGAAAAACGTTGCGAAAAGAATAAAAAAAAACTTCTTTACGTCAGACGATTACATTGCTCAATAGGATTTATTATTTCTTTCTCTTTTTCTTTCCCTTCTATTTTTTTATCTCCTTCTCTCATTCAGACGTTGTTAAAGCACTGCAAACCAATTAAAAGTATCTCATATCCACAAGCTCTTATTAGAGGGTCTCTATTCATTTTTATCAGTATTACTTTAATTGACTATTGTTGACTAATTGTTGTGGATTAATTCCATTAATTGTTGCAACAAATCCTTCAATTCATATATCCTTCGGTATTCTTAAGAAAAATTTTAGGAAACCGTTTTTTAAGTCGGTCAAAGAATCTGTATAGATAATGAAACGGTAATTCACTCGAGACATTCTATACCGCATGTGAGGAAACCGATAGTTCGCTTCATCATCCCGCAGGGCGCAATTTGCGGTGCCTAGTCGCTACGTCTATATCCAGTCGCGAAACTTGGGCGTGTTATGTAAGTACGGTTTATCCGCGTTTTGCATAATACGACCTTTAACCTTGGCTGTACCCATAGGAAGTGTCTATGTGCGATCCCAGATACCGCGAATTAGGGGTGCAAAGTATAACGCTAAGTTTAATTTTCTTAGATATACACCTACATTTTCCTAATTAGTTAATTCTATTAATTCTTCGTATCGTTCTATCTATGCTTAAGAGCTCTATGCTCTATTAAAATATTCTTTTAAAATATTAGGAACACGCGCTAATAAGCAAATTATATGATTTAGATTGATTACGTAACTTGTACTAACTCATGTTTATAAGAACTTTTAATCTCGTGCTGTCGGCATCACTTGCAATAATTACGGTAGTAAGTTGCGGATGAACTTCAGCCCCATGATCGATCGTTCGTGCTGCAGGCTGCTTTGGAGCTATTTGCTAGCGGGATCGAGTGGAACGTGCTTCGTCCAATTTTGAAGTTTAACAAACTCTCTGGACGCGCACGCCACGTCGTCTTATTTAAATTACATCGTATAAGAGATAATCTTGCGCGTTTTCTTTTTCTGCTTAATAACCACTTACCGTTTTCTAATTAAGTAACCGATTAAGGAAATTTCCTTTAGATCCACGATGGACGAAACCGAGGAAGTGGATCGCAATTAAGTTTAAACTCAAGTCATGTTCCCTTTGTTCCCGAAGAATTACTCGTCTGCATATAGGCCATATGATGCGACAGCCACAGAAAAAGAAACTAACGGAGGAAAAGGCGAGTCTTTTAATCGAGACGGCCGCATTTAAGAAGACTTCATTACGTTTCTTACTTTAGAGTAAGATGACTTAACTTCGGTTCTTCACTTTCATTAAAACTCATGCTGACGCTTCATAGTCGAATAGTAAGATTCCAGTCTCTCAAGTTTTTAATTGAGAAATCGTTGCCCTTTGCATTTCTAATTAATGTATCTTTTCTTTTCTGAATATATTGATAGTATTAGGTAACTTGAAACAAAATTTATTTCATTATTATGAAATCATCAATAGTTGCTTAACCACTTACATTCAAGTGTAAATATTTTGTATATAATTTGTTAAAATACAATTATTTATCCTTTAAGCCTTAAGGAATACAAATGTACAAATAACATATGAATTAAAATAATTTCAGGTATTTTAATACCGAATTTAAATTAAACAGTAGCATTAAAAAATCAAATTGCTTTTAATTAAATATTTGACGAACAGAATAATTTAATTAAACACGTTGGAGAGTAATTATTACCATAATCGTGCTGTCTAATTGATTCATTACATGCTTGAGTTGAAAATCTGACGCTAATTTTATGTTGATATTGGAAAACAGTTTTAATTATGAAAGTGTGCGAGAGATTGTAAATTTCACGCACATACAGACAAAATCCAAGCTAATAAATCTCTATTAACGTAGATATTCCCTTTATGACAAATAGCTTCGTTGTCTTACCGAGCGCAAACCACACGAAAAGATTTTCGATATTTCGTTCGTGGCATCGATAATAAATCACCAGGTTATCAATATTCTCGCGCCTCATCCTACGAAATAGCATTCAGATATAATGTCGTGGTTAGAATTTATTTCGTACGATCAATCTTTGCGGCCAAACCCGCTATGATTCACGAGATTAACCTGCGGCGGTTAGAGAAAATCCAACGGTACAGTTTGCGACACACTCACGATAAATTATATCGACTTCATGAACGTTGAATAAATAGAATAAACGCGGGGATAATAATTATTTAGTTAGATCAGGTCGATATTACTGACTTAAATCCAGTTGAACCATTTTTCTTCCACCACTTTAACACATAGAATGTCGCGTACCTTTCTCTTACAAAGGAACAAGATGCGTGCCTGTAGCTACCTGGCTAGAAGGCATAAGATTGATCAGGCGGCGCGAAAAGGTTTTGAAGCAACAAGTATCATTAATCTAGCAGCCTTCAAAATTAACTAACAGCGTTGCTGATACATAATTTTATTTTCAAGTGATAACAGCTCACCGGACGTAAAGGAAAATTGAAATTAATTATTCAATGAATCTTAACAGGAACAGATATAAATTGACGATATAATAGTTCTCGAGGCTATAGTTCTACGAAATCATCAATCATTTAATTCTTTAGCGCGTGAGAAGCTCGGCTCGTTGATAAAATTCGGTGTGTTTAAGTGTCCTTGCGCGCGCAGTTAAGTCCTCCGACTAAATCCGCTATGATTCATGAGATTGACCAGCGGTCCAGAGGATCCGACAGCAGCCTCGGCTCTCGCGACGTTTCGCACGCCCATAAATTTCAATGTGTTATCGATCGATTTCGACGAGTAGTCGTGTGCGCGTGTTACAACCTAAAGAAAGTGTGTGTTCGCTTGTATGGCGTTGATTTACGTCGGATAATATCGAATTACGATCGCGGGAGATTGTTGATGTCTGGCGTGGTTACCAATGAAGGGAAAGGATGTGTTGACGAGAGGTTAAGCTACAGGAATGGTTCTCTTGGTTTAGAGAGTTCTCATTACTCGTGATTAATATCGTTAACGGTCTATATCTATTCTTTTTGCAATATATGTATATATAATACATACATATTTCAAAAATTATATAGATATAACAACAGATTTATTAAAAGAGGAATGATATGCGCTTATCGCAAATATCCATTATATCTCTTTAAGATATCCATTCAGTCGATCGTATCATCAATATGATTGGAGAAAACGTTCCCCGGAGATAATCCAATTTAATCACGTCATCGGAATTCAATCTCACAACGATTTTTCACTAGAAAGCACAGACCTGAAAATTAGTCTTTATTCTACTAGATAGCCAATAAAGATTATCAATTATAGTTACAGAGAGATGTACGAAACGTAGACAAGGCTCTGATAAGAAATTTCTTGTGATATTTCTAAACAGATTATACAATTCAATCGTTAAAAGCAAGTCTCAAGACTAAAAGTGGAAATATGTCGGTCACGAAGATACTCGATCAGAGATATAACGCGATCTACAGATATAAACGCTGTGAAACGATCGTTAAGAGTACAACGATCATGCACAGTTGGAAAATTTATGTTAAATTTAACACATTTCATGTCTCTACACTCGAACTTTTATGTTAATTTAACAGAAGATAAACATGTTAGAATGTAACACAACTGTGTTTCTGTTGATTCACAATGTCCAAACAAAAAAAGAGAACCCTACTTTAGATATGTAAAGAAAAATAAAATAGAACAATTGAAGGGCCAGTGTGTAATAAAGGACATTTAACATTTTTTAAATAATTTTAAATAAATAAAATAAAATCAATTTATATATAATATAGTAAAACATAAAAATTAAAAAAATTACAATAAAAACAGTTATCATTTTCAATTACTCAAAATGAATATATTAAAAGATTCAAAATGCATCAAATAATATAACCATTGTAGATTGAAAAGACCAAGAGATAGAACAAAAATCATTTGTGCCATGAAGCGTGAGGTCGTCCCGATGATGGTTGCGTGTTGCGTCGGTCGTGCCGAACCTGTCATTCACACATCGACCTTTTCACTTTCTTCGCACAAATAACTTTTATTCCGTGGTTACCGATCTTTGATTGAATCCGCGTCGGATTCCTGACTATCGCGGCCGTTTGCCCGCTTTAGTTTCGATTCCGTTTACCTTCGCAACTTTTCACGGGATTGCTTTCAGATATTCAGCCCGATAACAGAAATCGAGAATTGAAAATGATTATAATGTGATAGGAAAACCATATTAAACTACATATGGAGTAAATTAGTATGGACTGATATTATTTGAAGAAGTTTTAGAGAGTACTGATTTTATCATGTAAAAAAATTTTTCGAAGATTCTTTGTTCTATCTGTTCTTAGTGGAAGCAAATCTATATTGTAAAAAACATTTCATATAAAATTACGAGAATTATAGTGAATAATTTTAGGACTCAGAAACAAAATTCCTTTTCCGCGATTAAAATATATTGTACTAACATATCTAGATCTGGTGTATTTTGTCTTTAAAGTAGAAGAAAATTAAATTATAGATTTATGTACCCATTTTTACCTCAATATGGCGATCAATGCTGTAAATTTTCAAAACATTGACTTTGTAAAAAGATTATATAGATTATGCGCTTAAAATAAAAGTAAAGCCAGATGTAGAATAAAGAAATGAATATATGTGAATCGTTCAAATTAAGTTTAGAAACCCAAACGAAGATATTTTAGTATTCTACGAATTTGAGTGACATTTTACAATTATGTGCTTATATATTATTGTAATAATGTACAAGTGATATCGATGTTTCTTAAATCATATGTTTGTATTGTAAACCGTACTGTAAGCCGTATGATCGGAAAAACAAGACAATAACTCCTGTCTCCCTTTAACACTTGGATAAGCTTTAAAAAATAAGTATAAAGGCACACCATCCGAATAATTAATTTTGTGACTGATATGTTAATATATTACTATTCTGTTATACATATAATATTTAAAAACATACATTTACATAAAAATTATAAACTGTACTATCGCTGTTGTAATTTTCTCAATCTGTAAATATATAGACATAGTTGCACAATAAAGGTAAAAGTATTAATTTTTTGTAGAAACGCATAATTTTATACACTCTTGCTATAAAATATATAATTTGTACACTCATTACTTACGTAATTATTAATTTATATATTGTTATGTGCATTTCAACATTTTAGAAAAAGAAATTTTTAACTAAATTTTCACGCAGCATTATCCTGCATTTACAATAAAATGATATTATAGAAACATGCTATACTCTTAACAAAACATTTTCGAAATTTCGTAAAAATGATTGTCTGATTTTTTCATATTTTGTAACTCAAATGAATATGAGAAAGAACATGGCGCACGTCTATACGCGCTACGTTGCATAAAATAATTGATGAATCTATCTTCATAGACGTATAGCTATCGATAACCCATCACATAAAACTGGACTGGCAATGGCCTAGGGCACCATACTTTGAGAAAGACTATGCCACTATCGCATTTTGTATAAAAATATTTTATCTTTTCCGAATATACCATTATTTCCTAAAATAACGAAAAATTTTGTCTGTTATTCTGATCCATTGAATAACGACCTATAAAGCTACGCATAATTTAATACGATAAAATACGACATTTCGCGTCATTTCTTTTGTAATTTAATATTTTTTATTACATTAATTAATTCTTGCATGATACTTCGTTACAAAATGATAATTGATAATGATGGAATAAGAGTGGATCTGCTCGGTCAACCTACCATCTTTATGACAATTTGTCGTATATTCAAGATTCCTCGGATAGATATCATTTTATATCCTGATTACAGACCTTTCATTAAATCCTCGCTTTCCAAACCGTCGTTATTCTAGATGATAAACCGTTTAGAATATTCTCGCATTCATTTTCGCCTCACCGTTCTAGCTTTTTGCCCCTGGACATTTTCTCTTACCAATCAACTGCCACTAAACTCAAAACTGGTTTCAGAATAATCTTATCACCATCACACTATGTGAAATAAATGTCAATATATTATTCTCGTCCTGATTGTTTTATAATTGATTATGTTTCAAATATTGTGTCACATTTCATATCTAATATTTATAGAGGTCATCCGAGTAATCAAATTACGAATGATTCGCAACGGTTCGTTTATTTTATTTTACTAAAGCAGTATCTTGTAGCAATGTAATCTGTTGTACTTGCTCAAGTAAAATTAAATCAACATCTTCTACAAATAATACTACAACACGAACGTCGGTCAAAATATTTTTTGTTGAACAACATAAACATGCAATATACCAATTATCGTGGAAATATATATCGACAAGTGTTATTATCCGTACGAAGTGTATATGCTAAAAAAATATAATATTTAATCACATTTGCAATCGTATTTATATCGCCAATCAAATATCACTAAAAATAATGTTCTGTGTCCACATGATTCTTTTGCGTCACAAGAAATGCGTTTCAATCGAGATCTTATTGCCTTGTGGAACATCGAGCCAGCTGGAAGGTACACGATTCGCTGACACTACTTCTTCTCGAGGGTCCCATGATCTTTTACGTGGTCAATCGATTTCTTCTCATAAAACCGCTTTTTCGTGGAAAAAAAGAGACACGTATCATATAAACCCCATCAAACTTATGCCACCCCAATTCGTTAAATCAAATAATCTCAAATTTGTTTAATAGTAAGTTCTTTTAATTTCTTTTTTTTATAAAAGAAATGCTTGATAACTAATCATTAATAACAAATTTCGATTAAAGCCAGTGACACACGATGCCTGCTTTTCTGCTGGATTGTTAGCTAGATTAGAATCATACCATCGTATTGACTGCGGTGCTGTTAGTGCTAGCATTGCAGTCAATATGGTATTAAGATTCTAATCCAGCTAGCAATCCAGCAAAAAAACAAGCATCATGTGCCGTCGGCTTAACAGTTTATTCCTCAACAAATAACAAATATTCTTTGTAGGGTCTTCTACTTAAAAAAAAAAAAAAAAAAAAACGCTTTTCAAAACATTTCGTCATCTTTCAAGTTTCAGAAGCTCCACTTTCTTTTAAGTATAAATAGTAATAATTATTAATAAGTCACGCAAATTTATACAATTATGTTTTATATATATAAAACTATAAAAATTTAAATATTCTTTTTACAATATATAAAAATAAATGTAATGTTATATAAAGCCCTTTTTATTCTTTATATACAATTTTAAATTGTATATTAAAATAATAAAATTATTTATTGAAATTAAAAATAATATTTAATTAAATTAAATATTTAATATCAAAAATTAATTATATAATTAAATAAAATTAAATATTAATCGTCAAACAATTAAATTGATTTTCTATTTCTCATCTGAATAGTGAGTCTTATGTATTACACTTCACTCTGTAAAGTAAAAAAAAAGTTGTAAAAATTGTTTAAATTTGTTGAATTTTTTCAAATATAAAACTCTAAAAGTTTATAGATAATGGAATTTTTTTAACCTTATCTTTTTCAGTAACTAAAAATATATAAGAATCACTATTCATGATGTTGAGAAACAAAAACATTGTAAATTATTTAGTACGTATTTTCTAACAAAAGGGATGTAAAATGTAACCGTAACAAACAGTTGCTCAAGCTTTGAGACTTCATAAAGTCATCGTGACAGCTTTTAAAAAATCTTCGGACGGAGAAAAACGGAGAATATAATAAAACTAATATTTGCAAAGGTATGAAATGAATTGTGCTAATTAATGTAATTAAAACGAGTACTGAGAATGTCCGGGCTAATTTAGAATAACCATCGCGCGTAACATTATCGCAATACCGCAAACCAAAAGTTTCTATGCGAGATGCGAAAGCATCTGTAACAATTGCAGAAATATTTCCGCGAAGAAAATGTTCGCGCGTATACCGCAGGGCCGAAGTTACGATCGCAAACCGTAATCTCGCGCCGCGTTGTAACTACGCACCTATGCACAGTGCACACACGGGGCGTGCAGCAACTCCCAGCTGCACCGACAGTACCGTCGTAAATCAATCTTGCGGCAATAGACGTTTCTCCTGGCGGTTACCGTCAGCGTATGAAAATTAAAACGGTATATCACGCGGAATCTGGTTAGAAGGGACCGCGATTTAAAAGAGCATTACGGGCTGTGCCGTACGTTTCCTGTTCTTACGCGCTCGCGCCAGAAACCAAAATTCATGTCGGCGAATAGCGGTCGTGGCGCTTGCAAATATAGCGGCTTAGAACGTTGTGCGCGAGTCGTGGTTGGCGGTAGTACATATTATCCTCTTTCTCTCTCTCTCTCTCTCTCTCTCTGAATCTCGAGAAAATAAATTTCAGTTTTCTGAACAAAACTCAAAAGGAAATACCGTTGAGCGTCAATTCAATAATACACAAGTGATTCGATGAGTCTCTTTAGTTAGTCAATTCAATAATTTCCCTTAGCCCCCATATTGCAAGGTCATTAGTAACGAAAAATAAATTTAAACAGTAATTTGATGAAATAGTCCTCGCATTGATAATTCTCATAAAGTCAGAGAAATATAAATACTGCGCGAGAGTTTCTCGAACATAATAAATTCCGAACAGTTACCGCAGTCGTGCGCTATTATCAGATTCGCACTCGTAGATGAAATTAACGTTTACAGAGAAGTTTCCACGGTGGGTCGGACAGTTGGGAACGCGGAATATTTCATTATTACATCGACGACGTATGCACTGGAAGTCTTTCCGTAGGGTATTGCGAGTTTTTGAACCACAGTCACTATTATTTCTGGTCTTATTGTTATCGAATTTGTTCCCATCGACACGTTCGTCCTCGAACGGCTAGTATCGAACAATCGCGGTCGCTATTGGAAAATTTGTTATAAAAATATGACAAATATGCTCTTTGCATATACATATAAATCTGTTATTTCAAGCGATGTGTATTACGTTAGCAAGATCGTTTTCCAAACTTAATTAAATCTCTGTTAGATGTGAAGTCGGGCGTTAGAAGCATATTGAGAGTGCCTCGATAGCGGTAAACTTGCGTAACTTTCAGCGCTGAGAATTTCGTTTACGTAATATATGAAGGAAATATATAAGAGGTAATCACAGCAGCTGGTAGAACATGTTATATTCAGATGGAAAATGCTATAGAGAAGTAGCTAAGCACGAAACTGAACCGTTTCACGCTTTGTATTTTAACAGCCAGAATATAATCGTTGAAGTGTCAAATAAATCTGCGAAGCGCTCAACGCGCGCTTCGTAGAGAGTAATAAGACCACAGTAATAAGACCTGGAATTTATTGAATTTAAGCTGATTCTATTGCAAAACTATTGCATAATTCCTTTGCTAGAAGAGTGATACAATTAAAAAAATATAATTTTCGAATCATTGCCATGTGAATGAAATATAGGATAAAAGCTTTATCAATTATCAAAAGTAAACCAAATTTCACAGAAAAATCGTCACAAAAGAGTAGTTTTAAAAAAATATCCCAATTTAAAAAGAATATTTTTTAAGGTTTATGAAACGGAAATGATAAAAGTGATATTTAATCGTATTAAGTATATATTCTTTAGCTGAAATTATTTGGTTAACAGTTTTCTGCATCAAATTGAAAAATCTTTTCCTTCTCTAGAAAACTTAATTTCTTGAGATGTGTCATGTTTGAGTAAGGGAATGATATTTAAGACTGCACCGTGTAACTTTCATCGTGATTCTACTATAATTTCAAAGTAATCTATATTACAACCCTAAGTAAATCTCGATCCCATCTCCGTCGAACTTGATGGCGGTCCCTCTGCAAACAATTTAAACGTACGGCAAGGGTTTCCCTCGCCAGCTGGGAGTAAATAACAAGGGAGACAAGAATACATCAAACGATGTTAATTTCAGAATCTCCTGGCCGGCACAGATTCCGCGCATAAATCACAATTAACCATAACGTTAAAAAGGCCTCGCAAAAATCTTCCGTCAGCTGCACTCCGAATGATTGCAGCACGTGGCCGAAAACGCTTTGTTGATAATTAAAGCTCCACAGGGACAGAGACGAAATGAGAGATGCCGTGGCCAAGGGCGGAACGTAAAACATAGGGGGAATGCGCGCGGAGCATCGGCGGAACCCGAAGGGGTTGAGGGATCACCCCCGACCCCGGCTGGCTTCCGAGGGGTTGCGCTGCGAATGGCGACGTCACCAAGTGCCACGGACGGCGCCACAGATACACGGGAGTCGCATAATGGGCAGGCACTTACGATACAATTTATCCTGCACGGAATATCCAACAGAGAAATATAATTATGCCGGCGACGCGACATTGTGCTCGTCATTAATGTGTCTCGCCCGTTTCGAAACGGCTGTCTGCTCGCGCGTAACACGTGTGAAAGACCGAGTGCCGAATGTTGCTAAGACATGACGCGTCTATCTAAGCATGTATGCATGTGTGCATTTAGACATATGTCATATCCTCTAGAGCATTGAGAGAATAAAAGTATCGTCAGTTCTCGATATTTCTTAAACATGATGTGCTATTTAAAACGCGTATAAAAAAGACATTATATGGAGAAAAGATTCAAGAGATTAAAATAAAAGTTAATAAAAATTAAGAACAAGAAATATAGAAACGTGACATTCAATCTATCACTAAAAGAACAAATTCATTTTCCGATGATTAATTTTAGTCGATCTGACAAACGTTAATCCGGACTATTAAAAATATGATGAACATTTTCTCAGACATGTGCTATTTAAAATATATATTAAGATGATTTATAGAGAAAATATTCAAGGGATTTAGAATATTCTTTCTTAAATTACATCAAGATTAAAAATAGATCAAATTTAAACTAAAGTAATTTAAAAGAACACGACATTCAATCTATTATCAAAATAATAAATCTATTAACTAATTTTAATTGTTCTGACAAATATTAATTGGATTACTCTCGCTTAAAAATATGACCAACATTTACTCGTCGAGAAAATTACAAAGTTCAAAGTTTTACTACCGCGAGAAGTTTGATATTCACTTTGTGAGCACAAACTATTCTCGGACTTAGAATTATTTCATGACGTAGGGAGTGTCATTTATTTTGAGTTTTTCCGTGGGTAGCCACGATGCACCGCACTGGCCCGCATTTTCCAAGGCTGCAGTGTACAGCTCGTGGAAAACTTTTTCGCCCAATTATAGGGTTATTTGCCACCTGCAATGTTTCTTAATTTAACAGCTGTTCTCCATCCGCTAACGAATACGTTGCATGAGCGTGTAAATGAATATTTCTTTCTCCTCGCATTCTCGCGGAAGTTATTTCTAATGGACTATCCTGCGTGTAGCTCCGAAACAATTTACATTATCGCGCGTAACAACAAAAGTTGCGTAAATGAGACTTGATTAAACGCATTGTACGCATTTAATAATATCCGGCCACACATTACTGAATAATTATTCATTGTAATCACTAAATTAAACTACATCATATTAATAGATGTAACGATGGCAGAGTTCACAGTTAAACATGCGATTCGGTTGCGCAAATACCGTTCGTAGTTCGTACTGCGGATGTAACGCTATTCGAACGGCGCGGCGCGGCGCGGCGCGGCGGGCGGGTTCGATCCGCGTATTGCTGCAACGCGGTATAAGCACAGATCGATGCAGATAAAGTTACCCGCGCTACATGTGCGGCTTAAGGATCCATTTGCCGAGACGATATTTTACGGAAGGGCGCACATCGCCGTGTGGCGCGTTTCGCGATTTCCGCGGCGAAACAGTGTGCGCCCCTCGAGCTGCAATTACGTGCTCCTTTGTAATTACTCCACGCGGTAATTGAAAATGATCACCTACGACTAAGAGACTTTGATCGCAAGTGAGCGCGAGCTGCATATCCTGATACTCCCGTACACCCGTAATCGCAACGTTCGATATATTGACAATTGCCTCCCAAGAGTGTTCTCTCCTTTGAGGAAGAGGATTCGCGATGACGTTGTTCGGCCTTACGCAACAATTCGACGTTCTTGGACATCCAAAGTACGCCTTGAAAAGTCCCATTTATGTCAGAGATGTTAAAAATACGTTCCAACAATGTTGTTTGGATGTTCTATCTGTAATATGGTTACTTGCGAAGATTGTTACCTTGGCGAAAATAAAAAAAATCGGAGTATAAGTCGAATGTAAAGGCAGAATGACAGAAACGTAAACGAAGCTTCTAAAAGAAGTAAAAATTGAGACAACAAAGCGTAAAAAAAGAATAAACGCCTCTTTTACGTTTCGTTGTCTCAATTTTCACTTCCTAGAAACATCGTTTACGCTTCTCTCTCTCTCTCTCTCTCTCTCTCTCTATATATATATATATAAAGTTTAGTGTGTGTGTGTATACATTAGACTTACGCTTCGATCTTTATTTTCGCCAAAGCATTAGATGGTCGTGGCGCAGAGTTCTATTTCTTGAAAGTAAAAATGATACAGGATCAAATAAAGACATTATGAAATCTTTCATCTATGTTCTAATAAAATGATGATGAAATAACTCCTTGAAAGAAAGTTCCGAAAATTGGTCTCTAAAAGTGAGTGAATATTACTGAAAAATAGTAAATTTCGCTGATTACATAACAATCGTAAGCGTAGCTTATAATTGTAAATTAGTAAAATTTCATTGAAAGAGAATTAGTTAATATTATAATATTAACTGTGTTGCAATCAGTAATATTAGACTACTAAAAACAATGACTTCAGACTGCAAAATAAGATAAGTTGTTCAAGTCAGTAAATATCCTAATAAACACCTAGCAGTAATAAGTTCAATATTAGGTACAATTCTTTATTCGATAATTTAATATGTACAACACATGTACTATGGTTAACAGTTATTACAAATTATAATATTATAAAAAATTATAATATTATGATTATATTACTATTAGTTAATATTTACTGAATGTTTTGTAACTTGAACTGAAGTAGATCTTTGTAAAAATCGTTCATTTTCTACAAGAGACATTTAATAAGTAGCGATTGTATGGTAAAATCCAAAATTGAAAATTTCTATTGGACGTCTTCTGAGAGACATACTTTGTACATCATATATGGATGTCCCTGTATGATAAACGAGACGTCGTCGTTTGGACGTCCATATGTATCGAATTATTGTGGATATGAGCGTGAAAATAATAGATGTGAGATCGACAAGAAGAACATTATATCGAGCCTCCAGAAACAGCGGATGCATTATTATACCGAAAAGCTGATACACGATTGATACACGCCGCGCGGAATATCGTAACTGGAAGGAATTCTCCCTCACGAGCCTGTTAGCCGCCTCTCCCTTTCTCATCCAGCTATTCGTGATTGTTATTCCCTCATTTACAAGACGCCCGACGATACACAGTTCACTGCTATACACGGTACATGTCCAGTATCCGGCAAGTACCGGTTGGCGCGAACGTCCAGTGATTTAGCCGGCCGTTTGTATCGTGTGATAACACGATGTTATCTGTATAATCACCGGTTTCTTTGCAACGGTGGGACTTTCTTCGTTGGAAAATTGCAGTCTGAATAACACCCACCCTTCCGCGACACTGTCGACAACGCGAAAAGAGGAAGTCGGGTATTGCACGCGGTATCGCGCGACACGTATACATAGCTACAACGTTATATGAATCGTCGACCGCAGTGATTTTAATTTAGGTACTCTCTCTGACGAGTGCGGATCGTCGTGATAACGTTGCACCAGAATTTCACGATCTAACCTTTGCTTGCGGGTCACGGGTTTCGTTAACTTTGCTACTTGTTCCATAGGTTGGACTTGCTAGAGCATGTTATGTCCAATCACTTTATAGTTAATTTTTATACACATAAATTGATAACGCAAATATAATAGAGCTCTATATTTATAAAAGTAGTACACAAATGACCGTCATGTTTGACTTGATAATTTACGTGTTATTAAAGTATTGTACTGATTAAATAACTAATAACTAATTAAATATTTAATAATTTTTCTATACAAATTAATAATAAAACAGCACAGATAATTAAAAGTAATATTAAATATTGCATCCTTTTCATTACTAAAATATTGATAATATAATATTTTGTCAACATTGTGCGTACAATTTTTTAATATACTAATATAAAACAGTCAATAAAATAATTCTTAATTCTATATTTAATTTTTATTATTTTATTAAATCCGTTTGTCCGATTATCACATATCCGATTATTGCGCTTTCTTGAGAAAATGAAATAATCGAACTACAAAAATAATATAATAATATTCTGCTTTTATATATTATATTATATTATATTATATTATATAAGTAACGATGACTCCCTCCGATCTATTTCTATAGCTTGGAACAATCCTATTACAAAAGGATTATGACAATTAATTATTCAGTTATTTAAACCATTTAACTCATTTATGTGTATTAAATGTTTACATTACAAATATTACTTTGCAAATATTTCAAAAATGTATGTATATATTTTATATATATATATATATATAAA
>NW_017277774.1:3383375-3525578 GCF_001594065.2 Cyphomyrmex costatus
AATGTGGATGATGTAATAATTTATTATATTTAATATATATATAATTAAATTTATAAAAGTTTTTTTTAAACGAAATAGATTAAGTCAAGTGTAGTAATCGTTTTCTTGTTTCAAAAGTGACAAAACTAAAAAAATTAAGTTTCCCAAAAAAGGTAAAGTTATTAATTTAGTTGATAAAAAATCAATGACGTAACAAATATCAGTAAAGATATTTTTGACATGATCGGATGTCATTCTTGTCGTTTCACAATCCTCAAAAACTATACTTTTCGAAGTGTGACAATCTTGACAAACTTCATAAAATTAAATCAATTTACTTTTGATGATTATTAATTTAACATTCACTTAATTCATGGTAATAACTTGAAAATTATATTTTTTCGCGTTTTTCACTTTTTGAAGTAAGAGAACGATACGAACACCTAAAATACTTGGACAGCGCTTGGCAAAATTGACATAATAATTCATAATCAATTCGCCCAATTTAGCAACCATAAAACTATCTTCACAGATGTGACAAGATATCATCCGCAGAGCAGAATTGATAGAATTTCAATGCCCCAATATGATTTATTCAAGACATTAATGATTCACTCATATATTCACGATAGATATAAACGTACGAACATATATGTATGTATTAATAATCCACGTTTCGAAGTTCCTACGTTCTTTAAAGATTCGCAGTCTATCATGATTTAAACAGAACAATCGATCCTAAATGCTCTCTTCTCTTTCCTTCCATCCTTCGTACCCCTTTTCTGTATGACTTACGACATATCTAACATCATCTCTAGCTTGACTATACCAACAATTGTTATATTCTCGTTTACTGCCCTCGTAGTCGGCAGTGCGCCCGCAGCAGTGTCTCCTACGAGGATACATTGCGGGCCCTCACGTACCCCCTGATTTATTCGTGCGCTGTACTGTGACAATGAGATGTTATCTCTAACGGCGTGTGGCACAAGCCGCCAACCCCTTTTGTGCGAAGAAGCTGCCTCTTGGTGCCACCCTTCCTTACGCGACGTCCGCGTCGGCGACTCGTAATACATTATAACGCAAACGCCTCGGTAGTACCAGAGGCCAGCCATGGCGCTTGTTTATAGGCACCACCTCAGACCGCACGCTATTTCGCTCGATTGGGATTGCGGAAGTGGAATGCATTACTGGCTGAATACCACCGTCGGGCTCGTTCGCGTACAGCTCGCGAATTATTCTCGAATCGGACATACGGGTGCTCTCGGGCTCATCGTATCGCTGTGGTAATAACTCCCGCTATTATATCGTTGCGCGCGTTAAGTTATTCCCAAAGACGGTTAGCCACGAACTGTTGCTCTAAGTTGCTGGCTTTTATCGTGCAATTAGCACCATTTAGTTCTAGATTCTCGTTTTCTTCATCGCAATGGGATTTGCGTTACACTTCGAGTCCAGAGTCCAAGAAAACCAGAAATTTATCATAGAAGGTTATGTAGTCTGATTAATACTAAAAGAGTATTATTAGTTACCATAGTGAAAAAAAAGAAATGGCACTGCGATCTAATTTTTACAGTCAATCAGTATTCATATTAAAAAAAAATTACAGCGGCGGACTAACCTATGTTCTATCTGTAATTTTCTAGAAATTTACTCGCTTCAGATTGATGATGCCCTGAAGAGAAAATTAATTTACGGAAGAGGAACATTAGATCGGCCAGTGCTTAAAGTAAAAACGATATTTATCACATAGTCGCGCTACCTGTGTGTCACACATGCTATTTTGGAAGCATTTATCTTACAGCCGTTATAAAGAGACGTTATCGATAAATGACAATGTTGCTCCATCGTGTACTGCACGAAAGTGCTGTATATATCGTGGGATATGTTCTCGTCGCGTAACATATTACAGCACATTCTCGACGACGAAGGTAGATAGGGAAATATATACATGCCCAACCCGTATTTGTTCGCCGATACTATTCTTGTCATCTCTTGATTATTGTTTGATGATACATGACGGAAGGAAGAATGCAAAATAACTTCCCGCGTTTCATCGCTATAGTGTTAATAAATATTATATTTTTACAAAGTTCAAATAAAAGATTTCGTTAGCTACAACAACTTTTTATCATTACATCCATTTGGGAGCTCGTTACAAAAAGAAAAAGTAAAAGTAAAAATGGAATACCGTTGCGCCAATGCAACGTATATTTGTGAATAAAGAATAAAGCAATTTTAATACTCTTGTATATCGTGAATCCGTAAATTTCAAATATTTCTGAAAGAGAACAGGCAATCTGCGCTAAAATGAATGAAATGGAAAAACAGACTTGTTATTAAACAGTGGACAAGCTCAGCTTAAAAATAAGTCGCTTATGAAATTGCATGTCGCATGTCGAAAAAAAAAAATAAAATAAAAACGTGGGAGAATCTTGTGTGTGTTATTTTCAAAGATAGATTTGGAACAGTATATGAATGAATTGAATGTTTTACAGATCGATATTTACTGATTAATAAAAAAAATGTAATATTTATTTGATGTCAATCAGTGATGATATCGATAATTATGAGTGATCCTAATTCAGTTATTTCTCTTAATGCGACTTATCAATTTATCATATCACGCATAATTAGATTTCGATGTGCTTTTTTCGAAAATTCAGCAATATATGTGATAAAACGCAGTGAATGTAAAACAACTTTAGTAATTATACTTGTTGAAAATCGAAGGATTTATATGATTCGTTTCCGTCGGTTGGCAGAACAACCTATCACTATCGGAAAATTTCTGTCAAATGGAGTGTTCTCGATTGAACTGCCATCGGTCGGGCATGCCACCGGTATCGGATACGCGATAAGAATGTAAAGCAATCAATCAAATCTCAACACGTGTATACGTAAGCTAAATAATGGTCAAATGCAGCTCGATTGGCCAATAGTTGTCCACTTTTTCACACGTTCCTCGCGATATGCGCAATATTTAATTATTCGCGAATGTTATACATTAATAACACAATTACATTTTAACCTTTCACACTTATATATAATTAGGATATCCCAACCCCTTATAAATAAACGTATAAATTTTTTTGTACACATTATATTTATATTACAAACTGTTTTATAATTAGAAAAAAATTGGGAGGGTTTATCTTTATCTAGAAGATAAACCCAATATATGGTATTATACACATGAATATTTATTTAATTGTAATAATTTAAATAAAATGAAAATTGGAATATATAAATCTGGGGTGTTAGAAACACCCCACGCAAGTAATTACATTTACAAAATCACGTGAATAATGTAAAATAAATTACAAGACGAGACGCTATTATAAGAAATAAAATGTATATGAGTGAGAGAGAGTGTATGTGTGCTACTGTAGCTGGAATAGATTTATATTATTTTAATCGAGATGAGATAATGTCAAGGTATATATATATACTGTTTCTATTATACGCATTCTAATTCTTAGAAGTTAATCTAGAACGTCCTCGATTTAGCTAATAGATTCTGTTACAGCTTATCAAGAAATCATAGAACGCGTTACAATATTAACATGAGATTGGAACAGCGTGGAGCGACACAAAGTGTAGAGACAAAATTGCCGCGGACAAAATTGAGTTATCGAGATGCTAATAAATTGATTGACTGCTAACGGAATTCCCTGCTTATATCGCAATGGTAGCAACAATTAGTGATATAAATCGTTATTATTGAATATTGAGCGTATACAAATGCAAATGCAGACTGAATGACACGAAATCTACAGTTTAAAATTATTAATCACCTCCCTCAATTTACATGCGCATATCGTATCAATTTCAGTCGGAGTATGTAATTAACAAAAATTTACGTCGCTATTAATACGTCAGATGAATTATTAAAATAATGTTAAATAATATTCGCGATATAATCGCAAAGCGCCAATTTTAAATGAGCGATGGTATTTGCGCGATTTTATCGCGCGGCGAGTTTTGTAACGAATTACAGTATCGTACCATCGTGAACCGGACACCATCGTGCAACGCGCAGCTCAGAATTACGTTATTTGCCAATCTCTGGTCTCAGCCCATCTGCCTACCGGCTAAAGGATATTACAATAAAGTAACGTTATCTAACCCGACTGCAACCCCGGCGGTTGAAATTTTGAGTTTCGTCGGATGGAACAGAAGGTAGAAAGGGGGTCAGAATAGAAACTGCTTACCTCGGCAATAATCCAGCGCGGCCATCGGACACCTCTCCAGCAGCGGTCACGTTGAGATGAAACCGCCTTTGGAGTTAAAACAGCGGAAAAAAAAACACAGTAAATAGGTTGGATTCTCTTGCGTACTCGTTTAAGAGTGAAAAAGTGGGGGAGAGGGGTACTGATACTGGAATACTCAATTAACTATATCGCATGGACCTGATTGCACCGCTAATTACGGACAATAGTGCGTCCGTAACTTGTGCGGTAAAGGGACGCGATCTCTCCGGTGTAACCGGTCGCTACTTCGGTATTCCACTCTCGTGCGACGCGCCTTTGACCGGCCGATTGGCCGAAGGATAACGGGGAGAATGAGCCGAAGGAGCAGAATTGGAAGAACCGTTTAACTTGCGCGGTCGTCCTTGTGTAACTACCTTCGTGAGACGCCTCCAGCAGTCACGTTACAGTGAAACGCGACGTTCCGCGGTGCCACACGGCACCCACGAGTTCTTTAATGATCCTACGTGTGAAATCGTTATTTGCACGCGAGTGAGAAAGAATGCGCCATACGAACAATTCGGATCCTACTGTATTCGACTGTTTTGATCGGAATGCAATCTCTACTCCCACCGGGAAATGTTTTATCACCGCACGGGAAGAACGGTTTTACTGAAATGTCCAAAAATTTAGGTAAATATGCAGATCTAAAAATAATTTTATTTAAATCATTCAAATAATTAATTACGTATAAACTGCTTACTAGAATGTTCAAACTTTTAATAGTATTGTTATGAATGTTTGAGTATTCTATAACGATATTAATTTGATGACACAATAAAACTATTATGATGGTCCAACAAAATTATTTTCAGAGATTTTAGCAAAAGCTATACTTTTTAGATGTTTTAACAGAACCTTCTTCTTTCCATGCCGCATACATATAACGAAGAAAAATGTAATTTTACGGAAATAAATATTTATAAAATACCAAAAAAGTGACGCCGCGCACAGTTTACATCTGCGCGGGAATAATCTCTATCTAATTTGAATGAATATTTGCATGATGCTTTAATTGGGATTACCGAGGCGGCGCGCGCGACGCCGAAACGTATTTCCCTATCTTTAAATATTCTTAGTGAAGGAGGACTGTTTACATTTGTTCCATTTTAATTAGTGTTAAGCAATCTGCCGGGAGTAATTTACCTGGCAAATTGTACAACTATCCTGTACTTACGCGTGGCAACCTATATTAATGACTACATCACAAAAGCTATTGGAAGCTGTCACTGATATTACGCTGACCAATATTTACATCGTAAATCAACGAGTAAACTGGAGCGTTCTAGCTAACACATCCAATTCACCCGCTCTTCGTGTAAATAGGGATGCCGATGGAACTATGCGTTTCAACTAACGACTAATTAAGCGACAGCTATCAAGGAGTCATCCCTTTGACAACGGAGGGCGATTTCCTAATCTCTAATTATAGCCAACAAGCGCGACCAATATAACCGTTAATCCAACGTTATGAGATAATTGTCGGGACGATCTACGCGCGTCATTTGAGCGCGTATACATATAGGCGTTGTAACAGTACCGGCTGCGGAACGTGCAGTATGCTAAAGCGATTTCAGCGAAAACTACATCCGACGGGATAAAGCCTGTCATTGCGGCAGGTGTATCGAAGTGCGTCCGTCCATGCAGGGCTTCCAAACCAACCAGGCCGCAAGACGGTACATAATATGTCGACGCGACGCAATATTCCACAATCTTGCGCTTCCGCGTTACATCTGGCGATTTTATGTTTCGGAGCGATCATAACTGCGAACCCGATGAGAATAATGCCGCGCGTTCTGTTCTGGTTTAGCTCTAAATTGTCCGATTCCTATATTTCGCACTTTTAGATTGTATATGATAGGTATAGCTGGTGAAATACTTAATGAGGATATTTCACTGAATAATGAATTTCAATTAACATAATAAAAAAGAATTTACCTTTCGAAAAATTTCATTACTCTTATATTCTTTAAAGCTCCGCTTTAAATTTCTTTTGTAATAATAACGCAAATTCACGTATATGTGCAAAGAACAATTATACCGAAATATCTAATTTTATTAGATATAGATAATAGCTGTTATGTACTAAATGATTTCAGATTCTTAATAAGAGAGAATATTTTATATGATGTGCGAATACAAAGAGTTTATTAGTGAACCGATATAACGACTTTGTCGTTTAAATGTGAGTATCCGAGTCGATCTTCTATTGTCTATAGACCGTTACCAAGCCGCGCTTACGTTGTCATTCATGTCATAGGCGTAACAATAACAAAATTATTTTCAGATCTATGTCTAGCTAAATTTTTAAATACTTCCTTAAAATTACGTTTCTGCTTCTCAATATCCAAATAATAATTTTCATATATTTTATTCTGTAAAGTAAAAAAAATTATAAATAGTTTAAATTTTGTAGTTTTTTGAAAAATATAATAACTGGATCCATGTGGGAGATGGATTTTTTACCTTATATTCTTTTTCAGTAACTAGAAATCATTACTTAAGTATTGAAAAATAAAAACCCTATAAATCAAATAATTTGTAAATAATTTATGGATAACTTTATATTGTTTGCATTGTTTTATTTCCAAAAAATAATATAAGTTGAAATATAAGTGCATACAGATGTACATTCTGTATTTATCTGCGAGAGTTTATAAAATCTATATTTGTTAAAACTGTATTACGTATTTTAGAAAGCATGATAAGTAGCTCAAAATCGCGCCGCGGTGCAGGCTTGTAGTAATTCAAGGGTCTCCAGAGGCTCTCCACGCTCGGCATACTACCGTGACAGTCAAGTAACTGGAACGACCAACGTTTACAAACGTAACTCATCGGCAGATTAATCTCGTGGGTCTTCGGAATGGATCTCTCGACGATCGTGTCTCGGCGCGGTTGGGATATTCTTCCCATTCTGGGCGCCACGCGGCATGCTTTTTAACTTTCCGTTCGCAATTTTCGTTCTATTGCGAACGGTAGATCTTAAAGCGCGGTTACCCACCTCTCACGGTCGAATAAATTTATTTTAATGAAAGCCAGCGATTTACAAGCCTCTGGGATTCGATGAATTGCCACCAAAGAGAGAGATGGAATATTTTATACAATTGCTTCTCTCAGCAAATTGGTACATTCGTAAATTATAACGATAATTACGAATTTGTGATCAAATAAAGTACAGGCCACTTATCGTTAAATTACATTTCGAATTATGCCACTAAAATCGTGTATTATTTACGTAAATTAATTAATAGCTGTTATTGTTATAATACAACGTTAAATTATTTTCTCGCGCAAATTTTCGCGTATAACATAAAAGGCGAATAAGTTTTGAAGGTTTGGCAACAAACGGTTCTCTACGTCTAGAAAGAAGAAACGCGTGTGATACGCATAATTAACTTGGCAAAAAAATTCTTTATCTCATCTACATGCCAAGTATCCTATTCACAACTGTCCACCCTTCTTCTGACAACTTAGCTCGACGAAGTCGGAGTTTCCACGTTTAATTAACTTCGAGCAACATCTTTTAATTATAAGACAATTCCGTGCACGCGAGACACGAGGGTCGCATATCCGGCATTATAATTGTCGGCGAATATTTACGTCGCACCTTTCCTTCTTTATTTGCGTGGCCATTCTCTCGTGCAATGTTGGCGCGAAAGACGTCGCACGCTTTCTGCACCGCCCTTAACAAGAACTCGCGACAATTACATCGCGAACCCGCACGTACAGCTACTTAAAAGAAAATTTAAGAAAAAGCTCGTGGAGATTCTACTGTCATTTTTCACTGGGAAAAACATTGGAACTTTCATTTTGCAAATAGAACGGCCCCGTATTAAAACGAATAATATAAATTTTAATAAAATTTTAAACCACTTGTCGCGCGATATATTACTCTCACCGAATTTAAATATATATGAAAAAAAAATTGCCTTGTGTTATCATAGAAGATTTAATTTTGACTCTCCTTTGACGTATATTGTAGGTATACTTTGTGTGTGTGTGTGTGTGTGTGTGTATACGCATGTATACACGTATAACTATTATACCAGGAGCACAACTTGTTACAATTTGTATTACAATTGCGAGTATTAAAATTTGTCTTTTCTCACAATTAACCTCAAGCTTTAGTAAAACTTTTCAACTGTGAAGGAGAAGACCGAGAAAGAATACGAAGAATTAGTTGGAAGTTTTAGACGCAATTATCGTCGACTGCGCTTTGTTAAGTTCGCATAATGGCGCGGCACGGCCAAGTGTATCAGCGTTAACGTACGAAAGACTGGAGGACAAAATTTCATGCTCCGACGAGTGTCAGTTCTGGCAAATTTCACGGCCCGTCAGGTCGATATCTCTCGACCGATCGGGAAGTAAGGGTGCGTGTCTACTTGATAAAGAATTAAGTTTCACGTGCAATATGTGCGTATAATCGTGTATCACGTGGCGAACGTGCACGCATTCTACGCTAATTGCAGCACGCACGTGTGCACGCAGTTTGAGGTCCCATACAAAGCGAACAAGCGTCTGCTTACTCCGAGCCGCCAACTTGTGTCACAAAGGTTACTACTTAAATAAAACTAAAGTGCGAACAATCGTCTGTGGAATCGAAATGATTTTCGTGAGCAAATCAGATAAAATTTAAACAGCTGGATTTATATCAAATTTATTATTTTTAACATTTTACGTGTCCCAAACAGTATACACTCAATTGTTTGTGTCATTAAACTTTTTTCTACAATGGCTGCATTTATTATGAAGATAGAAGTTGTATTACAATAGAGATAGAAATTAGCAGAACACGAAATCGATAAAGTATTTAAATCTTTGAGAATGAATAAATCTCTGCTTATATATAAAGCCCTACATTTTACGATAAGATATAATTATATCCCGCGTCGGCCTTGTAATTATTTTCGGTAACTTTTCGGGATGATTCAATACACGGTTCTCGTCAAATGCCGATATCCATAGCTTGCCGGCTTTCTCAAACTGCCTGTTCGCTAGCGAGCACAAACGCAAAACTCGGTACACCGAACGTTGAAAGGGATAAATCCATTAAGGTCTCGGAACGCACAATGCGCAAACGAGCAAATTAGTTAATTAATACTTCGCAAACGCACGGCAGAGATACCGGTACGGTCTTGGAGCGTTTCCCAGCATTGGTATGTGCACCCGCGCGCGTGAAACACGGAGGACAGTAACTAGAGTAACGTTTGCGAAGCTGCGAGGCTTTCGTTGCGGAAAGGAGGAAACCGGCAAGAAGTGGGACGCGAGAATGCGGTCTGTGTATGCACAGGGTGCTAGTGTATACACGACGGTGCACGTTACCTTTGCCGATGCCGACATTACGGCCTCCTACCACGCGAGAATTTGGGAATGTAGACACGGTACTCGCGGGTGTTGAATCGCCTGCTAAATCGAGCCGGGGCAATCTGCTGAAAATTAGTACCCGGCGTTTCGAATATCGCGTTTTCTACCAAAGGTAAATGGTATAGGGACGGTAAGACGGGGAAAGAGGGGAAAGGCAAGGAAGAGGAAATCGACCTGATTGTCCCTCGTGAACGACGTGCCGCAGATAGGAAGTTATGTGTGCTCGATTCGTACTCGTTGCATGATGAAAGTGGATCCAGACCAAGGTACTTTGTGGACAAACGATTACGGGCAAATTTACAGATAAACACGAACGCACTGAATGATTTCTTTTGATGCACCGACAAGAAAATGATTATATACGCAAAAATAAATCTTTTAAAGAATTTAAATAAAAGAGTAAACTTTCGCTAGTCTCTTGTTTTCTCTTTTTTTCCTAAGTGCTCGTAAAATCTGAATGAATACAATAGTATCTCAGCGCTAAGACATTATATTAATTACACAAGCGTGCAATATGAGTGTAAATATACATTTATCTACACAGTAAATAGTACTTTGTATTTGTTTCAAAATCGGCCAATGTTAAAATTTTTGTGTGTTGAATTTTTAACATATCTAAATAGTACAGCTTTAATATGATTGTTATTGTAATATAAAATAATTATTTAATATGGTATTGTTAGAGATATTTAAATATTTTATGTTCACAATTGATATTCAATATTTCTAATAAGACAATTTATAAATAAATGGACAATTAATACATAAGAACAATATACGTAAAACGTAAATTCTGAAATTAATGAATAAAATGTGTAGATATAACACATAAATGTTAATTTTACTGAAGAAATATGCTTTCACAATTTGCTTATGTAAGAAATAAGCAACAACATGAGAAAAATATCAGGGCGCTCCGGGATTCGAACTAAGGCTTGGTCCCCTTCACATTTTACATTGCTAGATATCCGTCTGTGCCACCGAGCCACATAGTCTTGTCGCTGATAGTTTCTCTGTGCCTTGTTTCCTCTAGATTTCTTACATTTATAAATAGCGTCTGTGTTACAGTTTTTGTGTTAAATTTTTATATAATATATTTATGTTACTTTCTAATATATTAATCTTATATTAGATTGATACAAAGATTTGATCCTTTGGGACATGTAAAATGTGTGGAAATTAACATAAATTTTCCAACTGGAACAGAGTTTGGGTCCATGAATTCACTTAAACGCAAATGACTCGACAAATCAGTCATTCCACTGAGGTCGATGTAAATTTAAGCTCAATCATATTCGTGGCGCTATTCACGTTCATTGAATTAAGTTTGCTTATTTGTGTTTTCGTTTGCGCTCGTCGCTTAGTCCAAATCCGACTTGAAAGTATATTTTATATACTTTTATATACATATACATATATGCTACATTTTCAAACAAAACTGAAATTCAACATTGGAATTCTCAGCAAAGCAATTGTTTATTTTAGAGAAATCGAGACATTTCGAAATATAAGAAAATCAAAACAAAATTCTTGACTAAGTGTACCGTAAGTTGCTTGAATAACTGTATAAATTGTGCAAAACTAGTCCATTAGCCGCAAACATTAGCAACACGACAAAGAACTCATCTGCAAATTGCACAGACGAGGATTACAGGAAGGAGCAATCAAGAGTATTGAATTTTCCTTTAGAGAAAGAAAGTTTTCCAACGCCATTCACATGTGAAAAAACAGCGGTTACGTATTGGTAAATGTCAAAAACAGTTTTGTTATATCGTCAAACTCAACGACCAAATTCACATTTGTCTGTGTCTCGTTGTAAAATCTTTCAATACATATTTCTATAAAGAACTAATGAAGTGGACACACGCTGCGTTTCATGCATCGTATGGAAGCGATTCAACAATTGACAACCCAATCATCAGTTGCGAGGTGCGATTAAATTATTATACGATCCGAATGAAAATAGTCAGACATTCTCACATTTCCGATGTTTGTTCGATATTTTAACATTACGCGTGCATGATACCAAATTAAATTTAATCTGCGCAAATACTGTACCTACTATATTAATACGCGCAGATTTATCTTGTTAGAAAAGAGACAACATATAGATTTAATTCTAATTATGTCAACAATCTACATTTAACATTGTAATCTTAAATAATATAATTGTAAATTATAAGAACATTTGATACTTCGAATAAATTAAAAAGGGCTGTGGGAGTTAGCGCGATAAAAAGTGTTCAGATTAAATTTTATAATAAGTTATATTTATTCAGTAAGTTTACTTATATCTTATAACATTCTACTCGTATATTTTAGTTCCAACATTTAAGTCATCTTCAGCAGCAAAGAAACAAAGATTAAGTCGTTTAATCTTGACATATAATCTATGATCTTCGACGTCTTAATTTTTTGTCTCTGAAGATGACTCAAATGTTAAAGTCGAAACAAATAGAATGTTGTAAGATTTAAATACGTAACTTGCTATAAATATAACTTATTACAAAATTTAGTCTACGCACTTCTTATCACGCCTGACTCCCATATTACGTTCTTTTGTTTAAATTATTAACTTATTTTTCTTACTACATTGAGCATCCGTTAATTATGCTGACAATTCTGAACATGCATTAAATTTTTATAGTAAATTAAGTCTGTTGTGAGAGACAAGAATACAACGTAAATTGATAACATCGTCGATAAGCAATATCACGTAGCAGATCGCGTTGCTTTGATCCGATATTATAATTTATGCAAATATCGACGAAGATGCACAGCGCTGGTTAAACTTCGTTAAACTTCATTGTGTCTTCCAACTTTCATATCTCGTCGGTGGCAAACTATGCACAAGTACACGGGAGTAAGTTTCCGATGCAGTTTCATCTGCGTAAACATTACTCTCATTATTCATAGCAATTGCAACACGGTTTTCTTACACACAAATACATTGTCTTCTGTTATATAAACATTGTATAAAGGCTATAAAGTATAAAATAAAAGCGAAAGAGATACATCTTGAAGAAATACTGCATATAAAAAACTTAAATATGAGAAATGGCGAACAGATTGAAGACACACAGTAGCTTCTAAATTATTAATTTGTATACAAGTGTGAAATTTCTAACATTTAAACGATAAAAATGTTATTTTACAAATAGACCTACTATCTTAAAGGAATACTCTCTAAATTAATTCATTAAATAGCTTAATAAACGCTTTCTATTATCGTAATGTTAATATCAGTAATTAATTAAAGTTTATTAATGCATTATCATATGACGATACTTTAACGCACAAAGTATCCATGACATTTTAATTGCATGCAATATAACGGCGCTCAGTGTTACTCTCCATTAATATTCGTAGAGGTAATTAAAAGCGAATTTGCTGTTTAACGAGTTCTCCAATTTTACGCATTAATTTGCTAATTGAATTCTCTAAGAGAGGAGGACTGATAAAGTTTTTGTAAAAATTTTTGCTACACTTGAATTTCGTTAATCAGCAATAATTTGCAGATATCAAACCTTTTTACGGATTATAAATAAATAATGTTTCAGTTAAACGTTATTGAATGAAAGCGTTTGTTTTTTCTTCGTTTTTTTCGAATAATATCGCATTTTTCTTGGGAGTTTCGAACTCATGACAGGTGCGGACCGTACAAAACTCAAGATACTTCAAGCTGAAGAAAAGTTAAGAAATTAATAATTTGGTTGAATAACTTTTGCAAATACCGCGGTATAATTTACATGCATATTAATACCTAACCGAGTGTGAGACTAAATTATAACATCGAAATGCAAATTTTAATGCAAATTTTAATGCAAATTCCTAATCACGCGTGTTATTTAAAGCTTGTGTCTTTAACACTTTCCGATTCCTGAGACTTTTACATAATATAAGCGTTGCTATTTTTGTAACGTTATCTTATTATCTCTCATAACTTAAAATTACGAAAATTTCAATTTCAATAATATATCAGAAGGAAAAGTGACATTACAACTATTCAAATAAAATATTATTGTTTTTGTTAACAAAATACCAACAAATCTAATGTATATATTGAATGCTAAATGATGACATATGTATATCTACCTCGCGCGCGACGAGATTAATAATATATTTTATAAATTTCTGCAAATTAAACTCGAATATATGGATATAAATTCGAAATATCCGAAATCCTTATTTTCCTAAATAATTATCTTTAGAAGATATAAATAATCGTAGAAATAATCGCAATAATGGCACGAAAGTAAAAAACGAATTAAATGTTGATCATTAAATATTAATAACAGTAATAAATGGCAAAAGTTAATCACACCAATGCATGCTCCATCACTTAAAAATTTATTTTCTTCTTTCTAAGCATTTATTAACGGCAGAAAAATAGCGTGAACATACGTTATATTAAGTGCATATATTGCATTTCGTGTTATTGTATATGGTTGTATCAAATTATAATGACATCCATTCTATTTTTTATATTTGTTATAAAAATTCAACTATTACTATTGATCCAGAAGTACATTTCTATATTGCTATATACATAAAAGCATTGCCAAATGTACGATATGAGAGACGAATCATAGCGAGTATAACATGCGTAACTCGCCACAACCAGTTCGCTGAATAATATCCCGGTCCGATCGTCCGCGCGATGGAAAATGCGCGAGCATCCAGTCAAAAGTTTTTGTATTTTGCATTTCACATTTTTTTTGATGTGTGTATATACTGCGTTGCCCTTTCCCGAATATTCCGCGTCGGCTCGCGCGCGCAAACATTTCACAAATTACACGGTCTGCAATAAAAAATGCAAAACGTTGTACAGGCCCTCATGGAAATTAGATTTTTGCTTTGAAAGGCTGTTTTGTTGGCAGCGATTCTTTTCAAAAAGTGTTTACCACGTGAACATGAAACGAAAGCTTGCAATCCGTTTTATTAAAAAATGTCTCGCTTACTCTTAAAAATAAGATAAACGTTCCAATTACTGAACTAATAGGAAAGTACGATCAGTTTTACGTGTCGATATGGATTATTAATTAGTGACATTATAAAAGAAATTAATATTTACTTTGTTTTGTCGATGAAAAATATATACTATCATATAAATCTAAAAAAAGAGTACTTAAATAAAATTCCATTGAACTATATTATACCATATCGATTGTACTAGTAATTAAATTTTAAATAATAAAATGTTTTTAAATTTAACTTTTAGTTAGTTTCTTACAATAACAAAAAATACACTATATATTCAAATAAATACAGTACAATATTTTAAAAAATTTGAAAATGTAAACCCTGTCTTGTTTAAGATAGTATAAGAAGATGAGTGAAAATATATGTGATTGTCTCCCGCGAAACTTAAGAAAAACGTTGTTCGCAATTCGTCATTAAAATTCTATGTCTCTTATTCATTTTTTTTTTTTTTTTTTTATAAAATATTAACTTTTTTTAAAATTTTGCTAATTATTGAGATATTTTAATAATTGAAACATTATTGAATTTTCAGTTATTCGGACATTTACCTAAATTGTTGCATTTAATATAAATTGTACAATATCACGCGTTCTTATTGTTTGGTACAATTCACGTGTTTCATCACGCAATGCTGTAAATTGACAATGGACTTTCGGGCCAGCGAGTCAGTCTGCGGTAAATCAGGATTCAATATTCTCGAGTGATGTTAGTACGGTGTAGTTTCATGATATAATACCTAAATCGTACCGCGCGCGCGACGTATTGTACGAGGTGAAACCGAGGAATGAAGCTCGAAACGAGGGCAGATGAAATAATATTGCTGATGGAATCGAATCTGGCCAGAGACTACTCGGATGAAATAAGCAAAGGAAATTGGATGAGACAGCACCCCCGACAATTTTAAACACAATACAAAATATTTTGCGGAGTCGTTAGTGAATGAACGAGCACAAGTAAAGAGTTGAAAGGTGGACGTTGTTTAATCAAGTTAATCAGAAAAATGGAGCTAAAGCTTTAACATTAAAAAAATGATCGTAATTGTGTAAAAACCTATAGAAATTATTAATGTTCATAAAGCAGTATATCCAAGAACAAGAGAGCGAAAGATTTTTCTTCACTAGAAAGGCAGACAAAGAAATCCAAATAGTTTCGATCTCTCCTATACCATAGCATACGAAGGGGAACAGAAAATAAAAGTCGCCCGGCGATGTCTGCGGTTCGGACGGAATTGAATCGGGCCGCTTGGTCTCAGGCGAGTAAAACAAATCGAGCGATGTAAAATACCCTGCGGAATCATCATTCACCGCCAACAAGTAAACCGAAAAGGGTGAAGATCAAAAGAGGATTCAAGCCGGGCAAAACTACGAATAAATATTGTCCCATCGTGCATGCCGCCAATATCACAGAACAGGGGAGGATACCAAAATGCACGCAAATACGAGCACTTGCGAGAGAGTGTGAGTATAGGTGGCACACACAGGGACCAGATCGACATCTTGTTTATTCCGTGAGGGTTCGTAAAACTGATCCAATCATCGTCTTCTCGGTCGCACCGGATGAGAAGTACCATACAAGAAGAAGGGAATGAACTGGCTACGAACAGCCGATCAACAGATTCTCCGGACCCTCTCCCAGATCGAGCTTCTATATTCGTTTATATATAAAGTCTATATCAAAAATTGTCCACTCAAAGTTAGAATCTTGGAGAGATTGAATTCTTAATAGAAATTGAGTGAAACAGTATAAAAGAGCAGATATTCTCCTATATACGTTCATTTCAATCATTTCAAAGAATATTATTCAATTCCGATGTTTCTTATTATTAAAAAATATTTCTGAAAAACACTTGAATATACATACATTGTAATTAAATAAGTCAAATAATAATCAATTAGAATTTATTTTAAAATAATTAATATTATAATATTAAGTATATAAAAGATTATTTTCAACCATAATATTATAATATATCTGGATTTTTTCTTGTTTTTTTTTTTGTATTACATTTTGACAGTCGAATTTTGTCTGAATTAAATTTTCTTTTTTTTATTTAATTTAGGCGAAAAAATTTAGGCCGAGCTTCAAATACGTTCTAAGACGGCCTGTGTCATACAGACTTCCAAAGGAAAGCAAAGGAGATAACCCACTGCCCGCATGCAAATTTACCGTCCCACCTCTGAATCGTTTCTATAGTAGACTCCTGTGTGACATTTAACGCTCGTAAGGGGCCGACTCAGGAAATCGTTTGTTTCTTTTTATTAAATTTACTATCCCGCTCGAGCAATGTTTTAAGTGGAACACATTGTTACGACTGTGAACAAAAACGTTACTTTCGCGAGGATATTGTTAGCCGCGGCCGAATTGTTAAATGTAAATTTTGAATTCGTTACGTCACGGGTCAGGCAATATATCTATTTTTCTTTCATTTAGAAACAACTATTGCGGACTTTGCATCTGTAAAAGTTTTATTTGCGTTTTATTATACTCGTATTAATTTAACAGTATCTCACTGTGGACCATATTTTGCAATTTTTAGAGCAAACCTTGACAAAGTTTGCATACTGGCTTAATAAAAAAAAAACTGATAGATATATTTTTAGTAATTAAAGTTTATGCCAAAATACATTAAAGACTTTTGAAGATGTCTCGACTTCTGAAAGTACCGCTGTAGACAGATTTAAACGTAATTACAGATTTCTACATTTCTACAAAAGTCATACTTTTTAATATCATATAAAAATTTTTCCAACCACCATCGTCAAGCTGGAAACTTTAATATCCGCCTCTCAGAGTTCCGAGGTAAAGCCTGTTCCGAAGGAAACTCCGATTGATAGATCGATATCCATTTCCTATTGCAGTAAATTTCGTACCAGTAATAAATATTTCATTAACCGGTACAAAATACATGCCGGAGCTAGCTTAATTTCCCTGATTTGCTTTGCAAGCGCATTGCAATTAGAAGAGCGTTTCCGCCAGACGACTATGCAAATAATACTCTTCTTTATATATACGATTGAAATGCAATTCTAACTGAGATTAAACATCACGATATTGTTCGCCTCCCATAATAAGAGAGAAACACAAAATATATGTTCACAATAAGTAAAAAAGGTCTGCAACAAATCGCGCAGTTCTTAAAACATAAATTCAACGATACTTTCTTCATCTTTGTTACACGTAAACAAATTGATTAATTTTGTTACATATAATATATAAGTTTTTCGGACATCCACACATAATAGTAAAGTGTGTTTATACGTATATAAAGTAACAGCAGATAGAATTGTTGCCAAATTTCAATTAGTTATGATTGTCTTTATGTTAAAAATTTTTTTCTAAAATAATATTATATATGCATGTATGAATTATTGTAATGACTGATCAAAAGTTAAAGACTATTTTATGTTCTATTTAATCACCATTTTCTCTTCTTAAAACTTGTGTGTTCTGCTGTTCTCATTCGTATAATATAAATTTTTTAAAAATGTAAAAAAAAATGTTTATTGAGCGGAACTCTTGTTATTAACTATAGGGAACTCTTCGTCTCGTCAAAAGGAAGTGGGAACTCTAATCAGAACTCCTGAGTACTATAGTTGGGGTGCTAACTTAACATATACCCTCAATTTCTTATGACTTAATACTTAAAACTTAGGTAATGATTTATTGTAGAAGGCCTATTACAGTTAATTAACTGATTTTTTAAATTTCAAAAACCAAAAATAATAAAAATTAAGTTTTAACTAAAAATACGATAGTATTGATATTTTCGCTTAATCGCACAATATCACGAATAGAATCGATTTTATCGCGTGTGTATAAAAAAATCTCAATTATATAATAATGTCTTAGTTTGTTTGAAACGTTAGCTTAAAGGTAAATTTCAGTCGACGGATCAATACCTGGTTCCCATCACAGGAAAGGCTATCTGAAATCGTCATCTGAACCGCGAAAGAGATTATAGACGTCTATACGCATTACATATCTCCATCGCGATAAGTATAATCACAGAATCTAGTTCTTCATGTTTTGAAGAAGTGGAGCGCGGATATTTTGCATCCGGCAGTAACGCGTCCTGACACGAACTAAAGCGAATATCGATAACGATAGCGATCACCGATCCTGAGTCGCGCAAAAAGATCGAGGTAGAAATGTAGCAAATGTGATTTTGTAAAATTATCGAAGATCGAGAGAGGTATCCATCAGTGCAATCTGTGCCTGTGCAGTTTTAGCAAATGTACTTTTAAATTTTTTGCGTCAACTACTTTTACGGAGGAAAAAATTAATTCGTCTCCTAGAAAACGTGCCAGTACGAAGTTTTTCACTTGCGTCGTATTTTAAAATTAAAAGCTTTTTCGTATCGGCACTCATAACTGTAAATACAAGCTATCATTTGACTATTTTAATACTGTAAATAATTTTATAGCAAGTTACTCTTTCGTAATTGGTCTGTGTTGTGATGTGTGTGTGTGTGTGTGTTTTATTTACCACAAACATAATTAAACAAATCGTGCGCTAAGTCAATCAAGATAACAAGAAGTTGACTTGTTTGCTGCAAACACAGTTTATACTTTATAATATAAATATTATAAATAAATGTAACGCATAGTGTCCACTTTAAAACGCAGAGTTCTCTCTGAGAGTTAATTAAAGTGTTTAATTAGACGTATAACTCAGATGAAGAGTTAATTTTAATAAAAAAGCAACATACAATTTCTCGTCAAAATTCCTCATTCAAAAGTGAAGAAGCGTCGAGGTCCGCGAATACGAGTCGACATTTCAATCCTAAGTAATAAAACAGAAGTTCTAGAATTCACTCTCTCTCTTCCTCTCTTCCTCTCCCTCTCTCTCCCCGCTCCAACCATTCTCCCCTCCTCCATGGAATGCACTTCATTTTGATACTAAGGCAAACATAATCAAGATACTTCCGTTCCATCTTTGCCTGGCGACAATAAATGATACAAGGCGTTATTTACCACAAGATATGAAGTATACACGAGATGAGGTCTCATCCTTTCATCCTCTCATTCCGCCGCATCTTTGTATATGTACATATACATGTATATAGGTGTGTGTATGAGAGAAACATCTATTTCTACCAGCTGCGACTTAAGTATTTATGCTTCTATGTGCCGACATGCGGCATTACCATGCCAGTTTCGTAAATGATTTTACGTAAATGAATTTTTCATTAATCATAGCAGCGTTGTCTTACCACAATGATGTTTTTTACCTCATTAAATTGCTTCGATATCGATTTCCAAGATAAAAATGTGTCGATAGATTGTTAATAAGAAAATACCTTAACGAAACACTTATCGATCTCGAAAATTATCGAGAGTCGCTAAAGTGAGAAGATTATACCCGTCAAGAAACCCAACTCGATAATTTAACGATTTTCTGTAGATTATCGGTGAAAGGAAAATGAGAAACGAGACGCCGGGTACCCACGCGATTGCTTCACTTCCCGCGCGTTATCGGACCGGACAGTCTAGATTAGCGGAATTGCTTTAGCCCGATGCACGGGCTGTATTAGCAGATGCGGTTTGGCACGATTACCTCCTTTCCCCCTTGCCGCTCCGACTACCAGAATTGTTTCGGAGTCCGGAGTACAAAAGTCCATTAATGGAAGTCGAGGGGCGCGTGATCGAACTGCAAACTTTGTTTCGATGTTAGCGTTAAATTTTTAAGCGCCACTGTTAAAAGCGCCATGACAAATCGGACACGTGGTTTACACCGCAAACATTCGTTATCTCCTTACCTCCTGTGGATGCTTCCGCAAGCTTAATATTGCACTATTTTTCGAGTCAAAATTACACGATGCTTATATAGAATGCAATATGCAAAAAACGTGTGCGTAGATTAAGAGCTGGACAAAAAATCATACCGCAAAATTGAGTTGTACGCCAATTGGACGCGATGATGCTCTCATTATAATGGACGGGAAAGGAATCGTAAAAGAAGTTCGAAGGTTAATTTACTAATACATTTAAATCGACATGAACGCACGACACGGAAAGATAAAATTGTAGAACGACGATAAAATTAAATTACCTGAGGTGCGATCCACAGGCTCGAGAACTTTATATAACTTTACGACATCGATCACGTCCCGATAGTTAAATATTAATTTCTTGAACCCGCTTTACTGTTGCTTCTAGTAATACTTTATCTGAATGTTTACAAAATAATGATCCTTATATCAGTATATCATAATCAGTAATAATATATATATCAAAACATATAGAGTTTGGATAATAGCAGAAAAAGAAAAAAAATTGCTATAAATGTAAAAAGGATTACAAAATTTAATTGTCAAATTTGTTTGTAGTAAACAAATTTGCACATTTAACAAATATTTTGTATTTGTTACAAATGATTTTTTGTAGTGAGTATAAAATAAATACGTATTTCTTTACTGCTAATAATTTTGCGATCGTAATTCGTACATACTTTATTAATAGTAAATTTACTTTTATAAATCGTTATAATTATTATAAAAAATATATATATACTTGTAAATTGTAACTTAATATGTGTGTAAATATACATCTTTAATAGTAAATTCCAAAATTATCCGATAATTTGTTACAATTTTTATTTGAAATTAATTTAAAATGTTAAAATGCATGCAATCCAGCTAAAATAAGACACGATAATCACATAACAATGAATATTCATTGTATATCGGATGAATCTCTTCACCTTCTTAATAAAAGATTATACAATATTCACCTTCTCGCCTATCTCAATTTCCGGCCCGATTTGCCCGTTGAAATTTTACTCTGTGTATGTGTGAACTTCCCATAAAATTCGCCTATAATTTTCCGTATTGAGATTACTCGCGGCAGATAGTAGACAATTCGATTTTTATTGCTTATTACATTATATAGCCTACTTTTATGATACCGCTGTTCCTTCTTGACACATACTTTTTTTTCAGACCCACAAACTTGTTTACACCTACTGCGCCATTCAAGATTTTACGAGCCTATAATTCAATTTTCGTAAGAAATACCGCAAAAGAGGCATTTATATAGATTTACGGACGAGCGATCTATCTGTTGTGTTATTAAAACATCAGAGAGAGTATATAACTTTTATCTCATTACTAAAAATAAATCTCGCAATATAAATTTTTGCCAACTAACTGTCATCGCGTCAAGTTTTTCTTTTCCGTTTCACTGCTTAAAATCGAAAGCATGAAAACGCGATGACAGATCTGCCACGAGTTTTCGAATAAAACGTCGACATCGCGTATTGTCCGGCATCAGTAAATCGATATTTCCGTTATATCACAGCTTAGCGAAACCAGGCAGTAGCAAATCAGACACCACGCGCGTCGGTCTTATAGACGGGTTTATCTGTGTCTGCGATGTATAGAGTAAAATTTTATACCGCACTTCCGTTTTATATTTCGGCCTGATCAGACCCAGCGCGTTATATATACACACACACATACACATATATATATATATATATATATATATATATATATATGTATGTATATACATATCCCGCGGACCGTATAAAACCCTTGCGCTTGATGCTGAGGCATCAATATCAGGAGGGCATATTTTATAGTCAAACACACGTTCCCGCTGCTGTACGCTTTACGTATGAATTATTCCCACCGTTCGCTGAGCGCACGCCGAAATCACTCAACTCGGCTGCCGATGCTACACGAAGAACGAATTACATTGCCGCACTTTGTTAACTTTCAAGAGCTTGTATCTCAGTCATTGTCAATGAATCATGTCGTTCGTTACTTCTAAATAATAATATTTATTCTAATATTGTAATGTAACGCGCAACTTCAGTAAAAAATGCTATCTTCTTCTCACTGACTGTTGCTTTATAAGATAGAATAAGAGATTTGCACATGTAAGATCTTAAATGATTTATTATTGCTAAATTTACGGTTATCTTAAGTGAATATGCTCTTGATGACTTGTGCGATCATAAATGATTTATTACTGCTAAAATTTCTACGATATACCCACAAAATTTGACAAAACGCAAGTTTATGGACTTACGCATGATTTATATACTAATTAAATTCGCGGCTTTATTATACATAGTATTGATAGCATGTTTAATTACGTATAATAATTATGTAATAGTTTATGTGGTCCGGTTGAATTTTGCCAGATATATCGTTGTATATTGAATAAACTCATGCTCTCGAAAATTGTTCTCGAAAATTGTCATTTCCCACTAAATAAAACTTTCACTGACTTTATGATTAATAGAAATCGCCATTTCTTTCATATGGATATAATTAACAAGAGCGCTACTTTTAATTGTTGCACAGAGAAACGCGCAAAAGAGTTTTCAAAAGCGATATATAATATCAGTAGTTACACAATACATAGGTAATCGTAAAAAAAAAGACAAAAAATCGTTTATCAGATTATCGAGGTTGAATGCAAGCAATTTGTTTGCGATCTGCAACAATAGAACGAATTCGCGCATCTGGTCAAATTAGATTGTACGGCAAATAGGGACGCGTGCGTAATGTCGATAAAGGCAATTATTTTCATTTTCCGTACGGATTATATTATCACATTGGGCAATCACGCCTGATAATTAGCTATAATATACATCAGCAATAATCATCCATCGACAGTTCAATCGATTTTTGCGATCAGCGCGATGAATATTTTACATTAAGCATGACATACTTTAACTGACATTTAAAATAAACTAGAAAGTTAAATTTGATTAGTATACGTCTTATCTGGCAATTATAAATAAGACAGCATTAACTGCTCCCAATACTAGTTTAGATGATTATTAAATTTAATAATTTACAAACAATGTAGATAAGTGGGACATTAAACTTTTTAGAATTAACTCTGATTGAAAAAGATGGAAATCTTTACTTATTCATCTTCGTTCGAAAATATTTAGAAATATAAAATATTTCTCTCGTAATCACTCGACAAACACCTTTAAAATGTATTATATAATACATTGGAAGTATCTATTAACACGCTTCATCTTTTACCCATTAAAATAATTATTTCGAAATTGACAGACGGCTCGCATTAATTCATGTTATATTATATAATACACACGTCGCTCATCATATGGGGCGCAGATGTGCCTACCCATCATCCACAGCGCGACTGAAATTTCATCTCGATATAGTTTACGCTAACATAAGCGAAGTACCATCATGATAGTTTCTCATCATCGTATCGCTTGCTACCGCAAATGGAAAAAGAAAGAAGAAATAATCACGTCGTTGTTGCTTTCGCATTTTTCATAAAAACTTCCGTCGCAGTTATTGGCAAGTATCTATGAAGTGCCTGCGCGGAAATATCTTATCTCAAATGAAATTGAGTATAAAGCACTTGGATGCCTCCAAATATTCCTCCGCCATATTTGTATCTGTAATAATTTGCGCGGTTATTATATTTCATTTACCTTCGCCATAAATAAACTCTAGCGCTATTAAAGTCGAAGGAAAGTAGACACAACGACGTCCATTAGCCTGACATACTATTTCTCCATCACCGCGCGCCTACAATGAAGCAAATTACGAATCATTTTTCATTTTTTCTCTCCCCCCTCTTTCACCCTTTTCACGGAAGACTCTGCCCGAAACAAACTGCATACTGCAGGTCTTTCGGAAGAAATGAGAATTCATGCAGCGAATCTGCGATATTCAGAAACGTCATCGCTCGCATACCATGTACGAAATATGTATGTCCTGTCTGCACCGACTAGCTTGATTACGTTTTCGCGAGTATGATACAGGTCCGCAAGATTTGAATATCCGCAGATTTTATGGTAGCCACAGCAATAATATCGATCGGGTAAAGTGAAGGAACCGTGAGGCACGCGATCAAATTTCGTGACGCGCTACGCGCTGTCAAACAGGGGAGTCATTCCTGTCCATTTATTCCCGCTGAATATCCGACGATTTCATTAAACTTGTATATCGTGCCGCTCTATTACAATCTCGGGTCTTGTTCTAATACGTGCAACTCACTACGCCATCGAATCGCAACGTGCAATAAGGGAAGACCGAAAATATCAAGACATTGTGGCGAAACAATTGAGATACAGCGACCCCGACCAATATTAGTTTCGCTAAATGGGAAACGGAGCTCATACATTTTTGGAGGTGCGGTGGAGCAAAAGCGAAATTCACGAGTTTATACGAGATTCAAAGATAAGGGAACTCTTCGCCGTATCGGCTTTCCCGATATACGTACGGATAATGTGAGACACAATCTGTTTCAATAAAATTTCAATTCTTCGGAACAAGCCGTAGCAACCGGGGACGTCAGCGGGAACCGCAAATAATTGTACCCTCGGGAATTGCCACTTCGAAACTTCGCCGCTAACAGAATCCTTGTAATAGCCGATGACGGGGTGAGTAGGTGCGGGAGACGGAATGGGTGGGTGGGTTAAGGACATCGTTTCTGTGCTAGGAACTATTGCTAGCGCATTCGCCGATTCGACTCACGAAATCGTGCAAAGAATGTCGAAGTTTATGAAGAAACAGCACGTGATGTATCGCTTTACAATTGCAACTTCGTTCGATAAATCTCCCCCGTAAATGCGGTCGTCCGAAATGATTATTATTATCATCGAATGTGGGATTGTAACAGTGGCAGAATTACACCAAAAGTGTACATTTATCATAATAAAAATAAGTCTCATCTCTCATTAATAACGTTTACACTTAAGAAAAAAACATCGTGACAGCCATAAAAGTATTATACAAGTTTTATAAGTAAAATTTAATGTATACAGTTAAACAAACTATTTTATAATTGCAATTAATATAATTTATATATTTCAAAATAGTTTATTGTTTTATGAAAATTTTCAATTCTGCGGAACAAACAATAATAAACTATTTTATAGTTTATTTAATTATATTAATTTTAACGAATAAAGTTTGATCAGATCAGGAAGTAAATATTATATGAAGTATTTTATTTTTTTTTCGTACAAAATATTTCTTATGCTACATTATATATGATACTTTCATCGTCAAAACTGTAAAAGATAGAGAAAAATATTTTGAAATAAACGAAATAAATGTTAAATAGTTTTAAAGGTATTTAATTAAAATTAAAAAATTTTCTAATTAATAAATACAAAAGTTAATAAAAATAGACAAATTCTTGAAATAGCAACTCATAATCACGTAATAAAAGGAGCAATTGAGAATTAGCGCTGTAAACTTTGTGTAGTTATTTATAAAAAAGATTTGTCGTGTTTAAACGTTTACATTAAAGTGTCTACATGTTTTGGCTAACAGTCAAACACATGGCTTCATGTTGGTTCACTATTTCATATATCAACAATATTTTTGACAAATTTAGAAATATTAGAAGAGTTGGAGTCCAGACTATCTTTCTGTGTTAACAAACTGTATGAGGATTATTAAGATATATAAAGATCATTCTCTCTCTCAAAAATTAAAAACGATCTTGTATAGAAGTATTTTTATTAAATATGAGATTTAATTATTAAATTATTAAAAATGAGATACTGTGTATAAACGCTACGGTCAATAATGAATAGTTATTTTTTACGTGGAATATTATCTTTTAGTATCTCAAATCAAAATCCAAAAAATAAAAAGATCGACGAGCGATACTTGAAAAAAGTTGCTTGTAAATACGTATAAAACTCATAAAATTTTCATCTTTAATAGTCATTAACAGTAAGTCTTTTTACTTAATGTAGAATATTAGTAAATTTATTTAACCAAACGATTAATATTAAGTAAAAGGTTTTATTGGCGATATCATATATCTGTTAATTATGACGATATCATTTCTGTTAATTATGATAATTTAAGCGAAAATCTCGCATCTCGTGTGCCTGTGCCTGTGCGAAAGAATGCATTGCTGCAGATTTACGCAATTGCGGACTGCATCGTAAACCTCGAAGTTAATTATATGCACATTGTTAAATCATGGTTTAATACAGTATTGTTAAATGATGTTACAAATTCAGATTAAAGTCAACATGCACACAAAGTATTTTTAGAATTTCTGACATTATTATGAGAGCGCGCAATGTTTCATTAATTTAATTACTGCGTTAATTGCTAAGTCTGCATATGCATTCTTTAAACATATGCGTTTATTAATTACATTTTACGTTTTACATAATCATTTCATTGAATTTTACTGTATAAGATCGACACTTAAAAATCATGGATTAAATGAGAACCATTAAATAATGAATAAAGTTAAAATATTCGTGTAATCGTCAAAAATTATTGAACATTAAATCAATGCAATAAATGTGATATTATTGCAAATACATGTATATGTGTCGTACAATATATATATAATTTATATATACGTGTGTACATATTTTATAATAAAAACTCATATTTTTTCTTCTCCATATATAAATTATTTGGCAGGAATTAAAATTGCCTTAATAATATTTTCGCATAATCGCAAAAACACACATTCATCCGATAATCTGACGATATTGGTATTAAAAAAGCCTTGCAACGGACATATCGATAAATGTATCCACGCAACGTTTGGTAACTGCTAGAAAATGCGCGAAATAACATTAAGCCGTTAAAATTTGCAACGTTTTATTAATATCAGAACAAAAATATAAAGAATAGTGTAAAATAGCAGTGATATATACGGTATTTTTTATGACTAATAAAAAATGTTTCTCTAAAATTCAAAAAACTGTCTCGTAAATGAATTTTCCAAGCTTTACAACTGATCGTTTACATCAGACTCGAGAGCAATCACACACTCCATTAGACGAAAATTCGCATAAAACTCAGTGTACCATCTTGGACATGGTACGAGGGCATCCAATTTACGTGAAGACAAATATCGCGACATTTTCCACGGTAATGAAAGTGGAAGACGCTTGGCACGACCATTTTGTTTTCTTGTACGGCCGTGTAAGGGCGCATAAACAAAGGAGAAAACTATAACACTCGAGAAAAGCATGAAACAGCGTAGAAGAAACAGAAAGCAAACGAGAGAGCGAGAAACAGAAAGAGAGAGATAACGAAGCAAGAGAGAGAGAGAGAGAAAGAGAGCATGAAGGAGGAATTTCCTCGGCGCCCCCAGAATTCAATCACATCGTGTTTACAGCTCAGTACACTTAATCCTCTTTATTGGATCCAAAGCGTTTGCCGGTGCGGCGTATCTCAGAATTTGATCAATTTTATGGGCAAAGGATTTGGATGATACTTGCGAACCTAGCATCTGTCTATTTTGGCTCTCATCAAAATTATGTTGTGTTTCTCAACACATTAACGTCGACATTAACAATTTTGCGATGCACTTGTTATTTTTACGAATCTAACTTCAATATGGAGTACTCCGTGATAAGTATAACAGTGAATAATGATAATTAGATACGAAAATATCGGCACAAAGGTAAATGCGTAATTAATCATGTTTTAGAATATGAATAAGTCACAAAAAGAAAACTATGGAGAAATAAGACAGAAGATCCGCAAACTCAAATAGGAGGGATAGACATTACATCATAATGTCTAAATACAAAAAAATCATTATAAATAATAAATATATTAATAAATTAATTATTCATCCCCCAATTCTTCCGGTGTCGTCCACTACCTTCTACATTCAGAGAAAAAAATAGTAGTAACAACAATAAAAGTGACTATACATATTTTATGTATAAAACTTAATGTACATATATTTAAGTAAACCACTTTATAGTTGCAGTTACTATTAAATAGTTTAATTGTTTAATAACTACAACATATAATTATGAATATTAAATCTTATATAATTATATGTGCATTAATTCTCTTATAAAACTTTATACATAATACATTACCACTAAGTATGTCTTTCTCTCTGCTATAGCACTCGCTCAACATTTATTCGTGAAAATCGGTTAATTATTATCACATGTGTAAATATCAATATGCAATTGCGCGATGAAGTTCGTTACTCAAAATTCAAAGCATTCGCGATCTGATGGCGTATAATTTCACGCTTTTATTTTGAAAATAATCGGCGAATTTCATTTAAATCGATGGAAAATTTTGGAATAAATTCAATTTCGATTATTAAAGAAACAATCAAATGTTATAACGAAATAATTTATTATTCCAATATTCCCAATTAACTATAATCATTTTTTACTTCGCAAGTATAAACCGCTTCGCTAAATAACCAATACATTTACGGAGTAATAAATACGAGAGTTAATTAATTGCGTTCTCCGATATTCATTTAATGTCGTTTAAAGGCAAATGATCGTCTTTTCTGTAGCACTTGTTGCTACCGCGTCTGGAGAGATAATGATAGGACGACACACCGAGCAGCTTGTGTCGCTACCTGCCTGCACGAGCCTTATCACGCGAACGTAAACAAAACAATTGCGCAACACAAGATTGCGCGCTGCAAAAAAGTCAACACCGAGTGCGTTAGACAAACTGTCGCTAACATAAATTATTTGAGATAGACGCTATATACCGAATATTTCATTACTTGAGTTTCAAATTAAATATCAACTTTTCGGAGCTGATGTCTATTAGATTCATTTAATTAAATTTTTCCGAAGACAACGGTGGATCTATTGGACTGCCTATACAGCGATTGTTTAGATAATATTATAAAAAATTCTAATGATTAAAAATAATTAAACTAGTTTCTTCTGTAAAATAACATTAAGATGAAAATGTTAAAGTAAAAAAAATACATATATTATTCTAGTTAAATTTATTACCAGTTCTTAATTCTTGTTTATTACTGTAGTAATTGTAGTAATTTTACAAAAAATGTCAAACAATTCCATTTTCTTTACGTTACACATCTACAAATTTAAATTATTCCTATTAACAGTTATAATAAGTTATGTCATTTTTGTTACTTGAAATTAATTAATAGTGACCTTAATCAACATATGTTAAATAGATTTCATAGATCCAGTGTCAGTAACTGTATCACTTTTGGTGTTAGCTCCAAAGAGTTAATGAACTATTGATAATTACGATTTTTTCTATTTGGCATTTGATTGCCGTATTTAACGATTTGTATTATTTTGTTATCAATGCGAAAATGTGCAAATAAATTATTTATATCAGTGATAAGTAATTTAGAGTTTAGACACACGCAAGATCAAGTGTTAGAAGAATGATTAACGCTTACGAGTATCGGGAAAAAATGGATAATCTAAAATTCTCGTTTCTTATTATTTCGATTTTTGTCTGCAAAAAATAATTCACATACAACGTAGTAACGCGTCAAATTGTGAATAATTTATATGACGAAAAGTGTCATGTGATTGTCTTATCACGATAATACAATTGATAAATATATATTCGTATCTGAATCTAAATACGTAGGTAATTGATTATATTTCAATACTTAACGAGTTCTTGAGGGAGAGTTAAGAGGGAGTTCAAATCGTATGAAGTTTACGCGCGGTAACAGTTATCTGTTTGTAGGGAGTCGCGTTTGACGATATCTCTAGCACTTGTCGCGATCGCACCACGAAAGATAATATAATGATATAGAGAGCAATACGCGCACGCGCGCATGTCAGGTATTCATATAGCAACATATATAGCGCAATATGTGTCGCAACATATAAACAAACAAATCATATTATGCTAGCCAGTTTGTTGTTCCTTCCTACGAAATATTTAATGTACTATAAAGATAAATACTGAATTTTTTTTGTATGTCATAATTAAGATTAATTTTGACAAACATGCTAATTTTCATCATATGTATTTGTTTGAAAAGCAAAATTCCTTTATTACTTCAATTAAGAAAATATTTGCATAAATTTAATGATTTTTATTCCTTTACATCGAATTTTTACATCTGAAAAAAAAAGAAAAAAAAGTTATGTATATATAATTTTAATTGAATAGAAACGTTTTTGTGACTTTAATAGATCAAGAAAATGAAAAGAAAATCGCAGAAAATGATAATTTACTTTTGTGATTTAGGTTAAAATAACGCAATTTTATGCATCATATAAATAAAGATAAATTTTATTCTAATAAAAATGAGTTTAACATTAAAAATTTAATCATTTATTTTAATCTCAACCAATAATACAACGTAAAAGATTAATAAATGAAATCAAAGGTCCATGTAAAATAAAAGGTCTATGAGCCAGAACAAGATGTTCAATGTTACGAATTTAATGTAACTTACTACAATAAACAATTTATTTTACATTGATTTTAAAGTCAAATTTAAATATATTTAATTTTACAATAACTCATTCAATTTTAATTTCATATTACAGTTTCAAATATATTTAGTTTTAATTTTAAAAGAAATTAAATTATTTGCATGAGGGATTAAGTTATTTATAACAATTAAATTTGCTATTAATTATCTACTTGTTTTGATAGCAATTAATTGTCACAATGTATGCAACATTTAACAAGAAATCAAAATCATCTCTGCGCAATAAATATTAATATTACCTACTTGAGCTATAAAATTTAACAGCAAATCAATTTATGTGTAAGCTGATTATGCTTTAATCATTTGCAAACCAAAAAGTATTTTAATCTTAATATTTTTATGTTAAAAGATTCCAATTAGTCTACAAAGATTACAATTAAGTAATTTTAATTAAACATCAAACAAAAAATTATAACATATTACAATAGTAAATTTTACAACAGACTGCCAGACATTTGCCTACTGGGAAGTTTGAAAAAACAAAATTATGAGTTAAAAGAGATCACAAAAAATTACAAGATTTTTAAAACAGTTAAATTAAATTTGAATTTGTCTAGAAATACGTTACGAAATATTTTTTAACATCTAAAAATCTAAATTTTCAGTTAATTTTTTAACTGAAAATAAATCGTAAGAATAATCGACACAGAAATAACTCAGATCAAACTACAGAATACTTTATACGATGAAAAAAATTAATAATCATTTCTGTCTTCAAATTAAAAGATTTAAATTATTTTCCTAAGTATAATATATCAACTTGTCATATTATTTACCAACTCTCCCCAATAATAGTTTTTAAGTAAATGAATGTTAAATTTAAATCTGCATCTCTCTATACTTTTTCAGTTTTCCCAAAACGCGTGTTCGCCTGTACAAACGGTTAAATTTGACGACAGACGTTTTACCGCTGAGAACTAGGAAATTACGGTTTAGCGAGTTGTCCGGAAAAGTAACAAACCAAAGTGTGATAACAAAGCATTTCGCGTTGCACGGATGCATTTACAAAACGCACAAAGCCAGCATTCGTTTGTAAACCACTGCGTAATGATACTGGTTTTACAGCACTCCTTCCATTTTCGCTCTCGTGCACGTGGCCGGCACACCAAAGAGGCGGATCGAAGATAGCAATAATTAGTGGAACATGAATCGCTGAATTCCTCGTCGCCGGATCAATAATGCTCGCGACACACTGCAGTGTATGACAAGTGATTTACATACCAGCATGGCAAAAATATCTAACAAAAGTGTTGGTGCACATCGACATATTCTGCAAAAGACTCGGAGCATAAATAAACTCTTTGAAAAACGGTCAGAAAACGATACATCGAATTTCATATTTGAAAAGCGTATCGCGATAAATTGCACTTTACAACATTAACCGTCCGAATACCCGTTACTCTATCTCGCGTTATTAATGCAGGGACCTCGAGTGTTGTTGAAATACACGATTGCTCGGGTGGTCTTACATCTTGCGGACCGACGCTTGAGACATTTTTAAAGCGTTCCGATGTAATAATGCGGGAGGATTTAACAGAGGGATTGCCTATCCTTAAAGGTGAACCTTCTATTCTTTTATATAACAATCTTCGCAAACGTTGAATTCGTCTCTCTTCGTAATTCATCACGAGTAATACGAAAGCGTTATTCACAGACAGCGTTTAAATCTTTACAAACTGAATCGTTCAAGTTGTGTCACGAATAAATTCTCGACAAGATTAATAAAGAGCATTGAAAATTATCTAGCGTAACAATTAAACCGCCGTTATCGCTATCAAATCGTTTTGATTTACTGTGATTTGATTGACAAAAAATCTATTATTGACATCATCGACCTCTATTCGCGGAAGTTTTTATGGAACTAACTTCGATCAGTCTTACAAATATCGAGCGAAACAATCGCCACTATAAACCACCTGTTACACGTGCCAACTTTTTTATAATTTCATAAAGGCGCAACTCAATTTATACACTTATTAGGTATTTTACGTGTTTTATTAACACAATAATGTTAAGACAAAACTTTAAGTTTCTCATTCATAAACGTATTCTTCTCTCACGCAACTTTTCCTTCTTCAGAATATATACTCGCAATAAGCGGTGAACTAATTTTTTATATAATAATAATTAATAATAACGTACACATGCCAGATACAATGCCCGATAAACAATGGCTAGATAAAAAAATGTTAATTGGCTAAGTAAATGGCAAATAGTCTTATTCCGCTCGGATATTCTTCATCGTAAGCACAAAAAATTGCATATAATTACTTTATGAAAGTGGAGGTTATTATTTCATGCGGACGTCTAGTGACATAATTACTGGGACGTAGAGTATTCCCTTGCAAAATTAGAATGTAAACGAAGTTAGAGAAACAGCAATAAAGTTAATGACACAACTACTCGGAGATCGTTAAGAAATGAATCCCCGTATATCGCACTTTTTGTTCGGAACGACCTACCTCGTCTACGTAATTTCCACGAATATGAAACAATTTCGATCCCGGAAGTTTCGCTCGGAACTGTCAAGTACAGCCTAAAATGGAATCGGACGATAAAAGCGTCTCTTCCTCGATGAAAAATACTCTTGTTGCGAGGCGAGTCGTGAATTGCACTGTGATACATCGGCATGGGAGAATTTCATCAATATGGCAAGAGAGAAGATATTCAGTATCCACGCGATCTCTTTTATATGCACAAATTAAATCGTGCAATCCCGAAATTTTACGATATCAAAAGAGTTACCGTCGTTATTATATTTAATCCAGACCTAAATTTTTTTATATATAATCCAAGAAAATTACTGTTTTTTCCGTCTCTATTATAATTTAATATACGACTTGCTTTCTCGCACTACGTAAAATTTATTATTACAATACTCTCTTTATTGCATTTGAAGTAGCACAACGATCGACGTCTACATTAATTCCTAATTTTATTAATTTATTTGTAATATATTCATTTTGAACTGATATAAAATGATTTTTAGGTAAATGTATCATTATACATTTCTTTAATTACAATTCTTATATAGTTAAACAGATATTCTATACAAAAGAGAAAAAGTTATCACATACTATTTAATATTACACGTGTAACCGCAGATAGCAGTTTTGTTTATGATTCGAAAATAAAGCGTAACATCAAATCTCTATGCTATCTCGTAAATGTCATAAACAACTGAAGAGTAGCAAAAACGAACGCGACGGATGAGGGCAATAAAAATTCACTCGTAGCACGACTAGCCGCAAACAAATCGGAATGCGTTATAGTCTAAATATAATATAATGCTAACATTGCTAACTGATGAGTATCGAAATTTTTGTCCACATTAACCTTAATTGGATCCGCTTATAACATGAAGCCAATAACCTATACGTTATATTTAACTCCTGAGATTTCACTAATTCATTTGTAAAGAGTTCTATGTATACCTGTATGTACTTCCGTATAATATCATGCACTATATAATAGAACATAATACAGTGTTATCTTAAATAGTATATGAGAAGGATGTCTTTATTGCATTATAGGAAGAGTGTTATCAATATCTTACATAAAAGGATAAAAGCTTGATATATATATATTCTTGTCTACATCACCCACAAACTCGTCCTAGTGACACACACACACACACACATATACATAATTCTCTCCTTTAAAACTCTCGAATAATTTTAGAACCTCTAACTGAAAGATTATATCGGTTTTTAATTAAAACTCGTGGTAGAGCGATCGAAAACTATTCATGAATCCTTACCATCATTAATTTTTATTACATCCGATAACATTTACTAAATTCGATCATACATTAATTTCAGATAGAGAGATGGTTAGACTTTATAATTAGTTTATCCAAGGAAAAAAAAATCACATTTTTATAACAAAGAAAAGAAAGATTCAGAGACAAAATCAGATTTTACTTAACCTGCTCGAAATTCCAGCTACCTGATCTTATAGTACACAATTACATAATTATATATTACAAATGCAACTTTATTCACGTGCGCAAAACGAAGGAGATACAGTGCTCCTTTATAGAACTTATCGCAAGTATCGATATAATCCCCACGAACTACCGCCTCGATAGGTGACGAAGGATAGACACTTAATGAGCAATGTAATTAACAGTTCCGGCATATACTACAGGTGTCATCTGCATGATTCCCTAGCACGCGCGACGACACCTCCCGTGGAGAGAGATCGACGATTGCCGGCGCGACGCGACGCGGCGGTACCGCGAATGCAAGCGAGCACGTATATATGGAATGCAGCAGCATGCATCACTTACTCACCGACAAGCTCCGTACGCACGCCCACCAGGAGAGTGGTCACTACCAGAAGAGGCACCTGTCGTCGGCGCGGGCACAGAACAGTACGTTTCTCACCCATGACCATTGTAGTGCACGTGTGGCCGCACGCGTGTGGCGCGACACGAAGGTAACCGCTGCCGCGTTGAGACTGAACTCCCGACCTGCCGCGAGGCTACGTACATCCGACGCGCACGAGGCGAGCCACCCCTTCGCGCTCCTCCTCGTCTCATCCTCCTCTCGTTCTCTCTTATACCCACCCCCTTTCATTCCTATCGTATCGCACCCCGTCGCGCGCGCGAGCGAGACCAAACCAGGGGGGGAGGGGAATTGCTCCGGCCAGCGCGCCGTTCATCCCTACTACACAGCGACCCACACTGTTCATCCCTCTTCGACGTGCCGTGACGCGGCCGCGAGGGGGATGAGACCCCCTCGTCACAGGGCACCACTCGCCACTCGCGCCGACGCTCCCTTAGCCGGCCGACTGGTCGGCTGACTGGCTAGCTGGCCGGCTGGCTGGCTCACTCGCCGAATGCGCGTGGCAAGCTTTGCTTTGAGTTACGCTGACACACCTGGATTTACTTAGAGCCTGGTGATTACGGCGGGACCAGAGCGCTTGGTGTTAAGCCTCCTCTCGCAGTCGGACTTATTTCACGCATCGCTACAGGTGAGCGCGCCGCTTGCTTCTCGACGCTCTGATGCCTAAGACCGGGACGGCAGAAAAGATACAGGACAACGAACGAAACAGCATCCCAATCTTAAAATCAATGCCGGCTGGAATTTATTGTTAGTATTATAATAGAAATGTAACAATAAAGATGTTATATGTCATTCTTCGATAAGATTCTTTGATGATTGACATTAAAACCATAATACGACATAATATGAATTACTTTTTGTGAATCCCCTGCATAAGAGAAATACGATAAATATTAACGAGTACTGTAAAACAGGAAAGGCTTGCTACATAGAAATCGTAAACGGTCGTGGAGTCTTAAGTCATAGGAAACTAACTAATCAAATAAATATAATAATACTCGACTAGAATAAATCAGTTTCTTACAATTTGTAACTCTATGACTTCTATGTAAACGAGCTAAAACAAACAAAAAGAAAGAATAGGGATGATATCTTTATAAAAAATAGAAATAGATAAGATAATAATTCTAGGAAGCAATCAATCAGGACGCCAATGTGTCAAGACAAAGTAAGTTTGATAATAAAGTTTGAGCAGAAAGATGAGGAAGATATCGCGAATAAAGCAACTAAAATTCGAATTAATAATCTAATTTATAACGCCCAAAGTTCAAAGATATCCTCTCACAAGCACGAAGCGCGTGATGTTTATAATTCGAGTTAAATTATATTTACTTTGCTGAAGCGCGGCATCTTCGTATAGAGAAACACAAGTGTGGAATATTTGCGTAGCGCGATGCAGCGCAAAATGATTTAAATTCTATGCTCTGACATCTCTTCTTTAGCGTTGATACTCTTGGCAGTTGTATAAGGACGGGGAATCGATGCCACTCTACGCGATAAAACATTCAAATCCAAAAGGAGAGTTCCCCGTGATGCAAACACAAACAAAGAGAGCCCCTCAAAGAATAGAGCACGTAAGTGGACTTCCTAGCAACGAGGAGTTTGCTCTTTGAAGTTACATTATATGTATTTACTCAACGTACATCAATCGTTGTGAAATAAAAATTAAAATGTATTTTCGAACACAATCGAAACATGATATCCATGTAACGTAATAGAATAAAATAAGTATTAAATATAATTTAAATAAATCACATTCTATCTCATTATTATCCGATTCTGATCATTCGTCATTTAATATGAAAATCGTATTTAATGATATTATAATAGAATTGAATGTGACTACATTTAATAAATTGAGTTATTAGAAATAAGAATATTAGTTTTGAGATTACTTTCAATACATTTTCGATTACTTGAAAATATATAAGTATAATATTAAAGTCCGTCATGTATATGTCTTCAACTAATTAATATTTTACCGTAACAGATAATATAATACAGTATAAATATAATAAAGAGGGCAACGCGAGCCAAGTAAATTAACGAATAATTTAATTTAAACAATTATATACATATCTATAACAACAAACGTTTCGACTCCGATCGGGTCATTTTCAATTACATAAAATATAAGGTTACATAAAATATAAGGAATTCTAAATTAAATATTGTGTACACATTCTTCATTAAGTAAAAAAATATTCTCAATTCAATGTTTCAGTCAATATTGGTGTCGTAAGCATAATTAATCCTTGTCAATAATAAAAGAAAAAGAAGTAAGATATAAATGAAAATTCTAAGTCACAATAGAGTAAAAATATTATAATTAAAAATTTATAAGATAATTTGCAGCAAACCAAAATGATAGCACTAATCTTTGAAAGACAAATAAAGTAAACCTATTATAGATAATATAATATTACATTTTTCGTTATTGAGGTTAATTATTAATATAACCTATAATTTTCAAAAAATTATAGTAGAGAAAATACATAGTGTATAATACATTCTTAGAAGGAATAATTGTGCATTTGAAAAGAACATTTTGTTAATATTTAAAATAATAAAAAATTTAACTAAAGATCTCTGAAAATTTTATTAAACCATCAAAATATTTATGTAGGATGCTCGAACTTTTTAGAGTATTGCAGCTCAAGCTTCATACATAATTATTACATTTTGACAGTCCAACAAAATTATCTTTAGATCTCTCCCTCCGTAACCACCTAAATTTTTATATACTTCAGTAAATTGTTTTTTTTCTCATGTATATTTTGGCTGTACGTACAGCAAATAAAAATTCTAACAGAATCGGCTCGCTCTATTTGAATTACCTATTGTCACTACAGACTCTCTAGTTACTGGAGTATTCAAGCTGAAATAAAATGCGTTTGACACTGTTTGCGCGCTTCTCTCTTAATTAGCCGAATGATGCTGGACGACGGAAGGAAGGAATGTATATAAAATCGGAAGTTAGTTTTCTTTACATTAAAGGCTTGTATATTTTACTTAAATTGCCCTGGAAACTATCATATAACTACGAAAAACTATTCCGAACGCATTCGATAAAGAAACTTGACGAGTAATTGAAAAAAACAGGCAAACGTGAAGTTTGTAGACTATCGATTTCTATGGATTTCTACGAATTGATCGAAATAAAAGGACCAGTCCTTCTGGAGATTGCGTGATCGCAGTGAAAAGTAGACTATGGCGAAACTTTGTCCTACCCCTTTGATACGAAGGGTACAATCGAAGAGCGCTTTAGGCCAAAGACGTAGTATTACGTAATTCGAAAGGTCCGCTCGCGCACACTGCGTGCTAGCAACATCTAAGTGATGTACGATCCAACGAAACGTGCATGAAGGACACTGTATCACAGGTCCGATGATATATCCCCTTCAACACAACCTCGAAACTCCTCGGCAAGCATACAACGGCTCTCTCCCCGGCTCTCCTGACTGCTGTACAGCCAATGTCGCTCGATTACACACATCGTCGATCCGCCTGGAGGCTCCTCAAGTTACCTGATGTGTTATACACGCGCGTCTGTGATACTCCGTGCGCGGCCGAACAAGTCTGACGTCTGACTATTGCACGCAGGATATCTGGCGCGCATAAAATGCCGTTATGTAAATTCTCACACGCCCGGAGAACGAGGCTCGCAAAAGTAGCGAAATGTATTCTCACATATATAATGTCCGAGAACGAGGCGCTACTATATATTATATATGTATCCTAAGTATATATTATATATTGTATGTGGCAATCTGTACAGCCATGAGATATTTGCATTAATTTAATTCATATTTGCATTTGCACTCGACCAGTCGTGATTTAGAGGGTTTTGTCTGGCAGAAACCGCCATCGATTATCAAGACAGCTTGGGTGCATTATATGTCAGGATTTGCTAATTGAAAGACAAGATAATATACGCATAGAATAAATAAAACTATAGAGAAAGAATTGAAAAAACTAAAAAGAAGCACTAATTTATTCAAATGTATCAATACTTGGTCTCGAAATATTGCAAAATCGTTTTTTCACATTTTCCGCAATTTCTATGCAAACCGGCGGACGATAATCGATGGCTCAATTTCGTCTCTACCTTCCGTCAGACCGAAGACAATGGCTATCCGTTTTTCCGACAAATTTTTCCCACTACCCTCTCGTGTCGCTGCGCTTTGGCGTGTCCTCCGGCTCGGTGATCGCTACGCGGTAAAAATTTATCGTGGAAAATTGAAGTGCCACGGAATAATTGCTCGATCAGAAGCGATCGAGATTCCAGATAGCAAGCCCCAAACGATCAAGCCACGCGATAGAGCCCAACCCCGATTATTGCGTGCTGTTCTGTGCCCTCTAGATCGAAGAACTCACGAAACTGCAACCGACCTTGTCGATTACAATATTTTGCCAAACTTTGATTTTTAGCCCTCAACCGCTATCGATTGTTTCCAATAATAATTTAATATTATATACGTTATCATCAAGCATGTGTTTCATGAAGCTTTTACTTTTTGAGTTTTTATTTTTGATAAATAATATGCATTTCAGACAATTTAAAAGAACATTCTTTTACTTGGACATACTCTTGTCGCAGTTATCTTGACTGATATCTAATTTCAAACTAATGAAACGTTTATTACGATTGAAATTAAACTTTCACTTATATGAAAAATGAAATGTCATTCCATTCTAAGTAGCAGTATTTTTACTATCAATTGGAATTTTTACTTGTTTATGAAATTTTATTCTATAACATTAAGAAAGTAAAGTGACATTAAATTTCGTGCGACGAAATTTCTTATATATAATACGTATCATGAGACATAATATTTTAATACATATGATACATATGAAAATATCAATATATTCTTGTAATAAAAAAATCATTCGAGTTACCGATCGTTGTCTAGTACTCGCGGTGGCGTATAAAAAGTAAGAAAAGTATAAGTGCGTAAAATGATGATAGAATGACATTCACATTACAATTATAGAGTATAAGAAGTAAATATCAAATTATTAAAGCGTTATTCAATTATAAGTTACAATTTAAAGACAATAAAAGTAATGTCAAAGCTATAAAGATAAGAAAGAGTTAAACTAGATAAATTCGCTTTTTGTTTTTATAATTTGTAAATTAAATTTTAATTATAACAATAAAGTAAGCTTTTTAAGCTCACGTTCCATTTTTTATATCGTTGGCAATTAAAAATTATCGGAAAAATTATTACAACTCAGCTTCATTGCTTTTCAACGTTCACCAACGTTCTCACGTCAGCTGACTTATTATTATGAGTTATTAAATTTTTAGGATCATGCTGAGCTTCGATATGGTTTGATGACGTATCTACATTTATATAAGAATCATAAGACTTTATACTATGAATTATTCTACACATATAACATACATAATAAATGTCGCGATAAGCACGGTGTAATTAGCCGATATTAGAAAATTTTTATGATACCAGATATAAGTAATTGATGTAAATTGTCATAAAATTTTCCTCTTCTTTATTATTTTATTTTCTCCTTTCCCTTTTTGTTCGACTTCGTTGAAGAAAATTCGAAATAATTTCTCTTTGTAGGCAGAACAAATTTAATCAAAAATTCTTTCTCTCCTTTATATAGCAATTTTTTTCAGCTCTTTGAAAGATGACGTTCTTTGAAATCTTCAAATCTACAAATACAATTTTTTCGCACGAATATTTTAATGTAATGTCTCCAAGAATGTGCGAGCAGACGTCGGTAACTATGTCGCCAACGACAAACACCGTAACACAAAGTCATTTTGGCACACGCGATCCCAAAGTTTCCATTACGATACTTCCACGCGGAGCGTGTAGGAAGTCGCCGGGACGAGCAATTCTCGTGCCTACAAGCCACCATGTCAATCATTCGCCTTTACGAGTGCGAGTTATTCGATTCATGGAAAAGAAACATTAGCGTCGTGCTCTCTGCAAATTTGCTTCTGACCCCGAAGCGATCTGACGATTTTCTAACTATAAATTGTTGTCTTTATTGTTTCCAATTACATAATGAAGTAATAAAGGTAGCATAAAATTTTAATGTTACGATATATCGCGGCGCGGCCTTCAAATCGATCGTCAATATATGGTATTTTTCAGTCCATTTTTCCAAGTATGAACTGAATACCGACAAGGTCCAGTACCAATTTTTAGTAGTCAGTACCTATGTGTTTTACTGGATACTAGTACAAATGATATACCTCAGGAATTCTAGAATAATAGCGACTTAAAATTGTTAGAGATGCGTATTCTTTTTATAAGTGCTTTTTATAAGTGCTTTTCTGCACGTTGCCAGAGTTAAATCATCCTTTGAAAAAAATCAGTTTTTCTGTTTCTGAGTGAATCGTTTGAATCGTCAAAAATGTAAAAAAATGTTCTAAATAAAAGGATTGAAGGATTTCAAGAGTATATTTATATCAACAATAAAAAATATTTATAAATTTTTTTATAAATAGAAAGTTTTTTATTTTTAAAAATTATAAACTTCTCAAAAATAAAAACACATTTGAAAAATTAAAACTTTATTTAAAAAAGTTTTTTTATCAGTATTATAAAATACAATTAAAAAACCATTCAACTTTTATTTAAAACATTTTTCTTATATCTGATTGTTTATATAAAATTCACTCAGAAAGGAAAAGTCATTTTTCAAAGAATGATTTTAACATACAAGAGAGCACTTACTAAAAAAATACGTGTTTCTTATTTTTGCCTGTATTTTAATACAAAGCTTATTAAAATTAGAGGAAAATACTTGATTATGTTCCCTTGTTAATTAAATATTCAATATAGATTTTCGAAGTATGTTCGTTAAAAAGATCTTTTACGATTGAGGAAAGATTTGTAAAAGAAAGAAAAAACTATTCGTTTTCTTCGATCACCGAACTTAAACGCGGTTCGTGCTCCGGGATCGAGAAATGGGATCGGACCGAAGTCTTAGGAGCGAACTATCGGTATCAACGCGACGATAGCAGAACAATGGGGCGAGAGAAAAGTGGTAGTTGAGTGATCTTTCGGCATCAGTCAGAAACGATTTTACCGCGGCAGATTTCGTTCGTAGTGACGGCTCGTAGTTAGTCGTAGGGCAAGCCAGACAAATGTTCAGTCACCCCCTTAAAGGAGGCAACGTGAAATGCGACGTGCGAGGTACCGTAAGTAAGAATAAGTGAAGCCAACCAAGTCGAGTTGGTGACCGCATTCCCTCGAATCCTTCTCAACAATACCGATGCCGAGGAACGGGATTAATATGTAAAATTCACTTCTACCGCTACATTTATCATTGCATGGCGTATTACGATGTTATGGATCGAATTAAGTCGTCAGCTGCGTTTGCCCCCGTAAATGGTTGTCATTTTTTAGTAGATGCATGTAATCACATAGAATCGCGAGTCGAGCGCGCGATTTGGAACAAAGGATGGAGCATGACGTAAAACGCAAAAATAATTTCTGAGCGTTACAAATGTAGTATAGCTTGAAGATAAAATTTTGAATATTTTTATCCTACATCTATATGCGATGTATATATACAAATATATATATATAATATATATATATATATATATGTGTGTATAAAATATAAAATAGTGTTTTTCCGACACGGTTCCTTCCTTCCCTTTCTCCTCAGTAAACTCCCTGTTTCTCTTTGTATTTGTCAAAGCTACGAACGCCATTCTATGGAAAATTTGTAGTTGCTACTCGAAATCGGGTAAAGCAGGCATCCGTGTGATTCGGGAATAAGGATTTTATTGGATTCCGTCACCCATGTACCTTTTATTAGCTCTCTATAAAACGATCACGGTGGCCCTCTTTGAGAATCTAACGTACATACAGATGCGCATAAATGTATGTACGTATGAGTTGCAAGCATATAAATATATCAAACCATCTGACTTTTTCCTGTTGATTCTAAATGCTGAAACGATGCGGGTTTACTGGACTGTTTAATTCGACGACAGAAAAAGGAACTTTGATACCTTTTTTGCATAAGTAGACCGTAAATCGCTCTCATACGATATGTCTAAAAGGAATGTAAATTACAAAAAGATTTAAAGACAAGAACATAAGTATCACGTATGATAATGTAATATTTTATGTTGTGAAGTTGTGAATAACTATTAGGTTTTAATGCGTTGTGTGTGTGGATAAGAATTAATTATTCATACTTTTATATCATAATTTAAAAACATCTTATACATAATAAAGAAATTATTACTCCTTTATTTCAAAAGGTGACACAACTTAAAAAATTAAATTTACCAGAAAAGAGGAAAAACTACATTTTAACTAGACAGAAAATTATCAACTATAATCAAATAATAGTAACAAAACGAATATATTCTTACTCAAACGTCATTTATGTCATTTTCGTTTTGCAATTCTTAAGAAAACTACCCTTTTTGAATTGTAATGATTTATGAAGTTAAGTTAGTTCGCTTTTAATAATGACTGATAGGGTTTACCTTACCCATTCATAATATATTCAAAAATAGTTTTCTAAGTTGTGTTATTTTTTAAAAATATAAAAAACGATTATTTATTCAATTAGATAATCAATTAATTTCTAATCCACGATACTAGCTATTTAGCAATATAACGGTATTCTAATAGCTAATTTCACGCTGGTTGACCAAACTCTTTTCAAAAAACGGAAGCGCCCATGGCGCAATCGATCAAGCTATAATGACCAACAAAACTGTAACGAAACATTTTAAGCCGATTTCTTGGTAATATACTTATAACAAAATAAAATACTATTATGGTATCCAAAATTCTAAATCAATTACTTGAAAAAAAGGAAATTTTGCGCGAGGGGCGAAATGCTTATGTATCATCATTTTAAGGAATGATTATTAACAAATAATTCTTCTTCCATCTATGAAAATTTTCTGTCATAATTATATTCAAAAGCGTGGGTTATCGTAACAAGTGCGACCGAGAATTTCAATATAGAAAATACTTGGGACGATTTCACTGATGAATCGATTTCTGAACAATATTTTTTTCATGCACGTCATGCCAAGTAACGTGCGTTATTATCGTAACATATCGTGCGCGACACTCTTTATTTACGCGTGCGGTGTGCATCGCGTACCGCGTACCGGATTGTCGGACGCGGACGATCTTTCGCGTTTATCTCGCGTGAAACAATGCTCGCTTCGAGAGAGGAATTAATTGGAACGTTTGAAAACATCACTGCGACGAGCCGGTGTTACAAAAGCAACAGTTTGTGCGGCCGAGCAATAAATATTGTACTCCCCGCTTCTTATTCACTCTCACGAATATTACATCAATTTGATTAAAAAAAAAAAAGAAAGAAAAAAAATAGTAAAAAAAAACTCCATATCTTCGATATAACTGCTTCCACGGCAGAAGAGGGCGCGTTTCTGGTCATGAATCGGACAACTATCGATATGAATGCGGGGAAAAGAGGGTGAGAAAAAAACCGCAACCAGCTTGCAGTCGATGGGCAAGATACAAGGCAATATCGATTGAATATTAGGATCTGCAGGGCCGGCGTGTACACATTAGCCTCTTTGACTTGCTAAATAGGTTAATTTGAATGTTTAAATTCCGGCTTGGTGCAACTCAATTTGCGAGAGGATTCCGCGTCTGGTTAATTCCTTTCCTTCGTCCCGCGAGCCACCTCGCATCTCTCCTTCTCTACAGCTCCTCTTGCTTCATCTTCTCCTGCATTGCCCAACACCAAAGTCACTCTCGAAGCTGGACTGTTAATTTCCAGCGCATTTCGAGCGTTGCACGCACGCACGCACGCACGCACACACACACACACACACACACACACACACACACACACACACACACACCTCTATTTCTCCCCTCAGACTCTCACATGGTTCCCCCCTTAATTGGAGAGTATTATTTGCACTCCGCTAAGTCTGATCTTTTACGCATCGCGACTTTCCAATTGCCAGACCTGCCGGACGCGACAAAAAGGAAGTTGGAATGCAAATGGAGATTCGGATCGCGTTCGTCGCTTAACATAATTCGTGGCTAACACAGCAGTGAGACCGAGAAAATAGCGGAAACTGCAGTGGAAATAATGAAACCGCAGTACGCCGTAAATTTACAACTATCGAACTAATACTTCGTCGGACTGCAATTAAATTTTTAAGCGCAGTTTCCAGTAATAATGGTATATCATCCGCGCGATTACGTGCACATTGATAAATCTTCGTTCAACACTCATCCAAAAATAACTACGTTAAATGATATTCTAATATATTATTACATACGTAATAATTGAGTTATTCCACCTTTCGGTGAACTTCAACTTACTGTCTTACTCTCTTGCTCTCTTATGCTCTTACTCTTTTGTTTATCCAATAGGTAAATTATACGCATATCTTATCCGAAGATAAAACGATCAGTCCTAAGTGATATCCACTACGTTAAATGTTACCCTAACGTTAAATATTATATTACAAGCCATTAAATAAAATCCTGATTACAAAAAACACAACATTCACTAAACATGTATAACGCACACTGTAACGGACACTTTGAAAAATATATTTAATAGTTTTACGTTAATTCTACAATACATCCAAGACAGTACATTCAAAATAAACCGTTGAGGATAATTGGATGGTAAAAGTACCAGAATATATATGTACATTTTTCATATATTAATAGAAACAATTTAAACTTTCGCAAAATTATTGTTCAAATTTCTCTAGTGATTGTATGTCGATCTTTTCGATTACGATTCACGGAAGCACAGAACAATATCCCCTCTTTCAGCACGCTCCATCTCTTAATTTATAATAATCTACGTAAAAATTATAGCTATTAATAAAACATAACTTTTCAAAATTTAATGTCCTAATATCAGGTTGAATATTATAATTTTCAGATTATAAAGTTTAAAATATGAAAAGTAGTAGTGTGAGTTATAACTTTTCAAATACCTATACTTACTCGGTCTAGATGCAATTAAAACATACTTCTTTATGTCATTCTCTTTAACTGCTACCATTCGGTATTTCGTGCAACGATTGTAACATAGCATATAACAGATGCTTGGAAACGTGCGTTCATTAAAATCGCGATTCCTGGCGCAAATTGTTAGATTACCATCATTATCACTGTCCTCTTTGTACATGGCCTGAGTAGTCGTCGTCTCCACTCCTAAACCGATAACTCTTTCCTCGTCACAGTGCTCGCAATTGCATGCGGCTGCATTTTCGAAAGCCATCACGAAAGTAATCACTGTGACATACAGCAATCATTACAACGAATTTCTTTTTGTCATAAGATTTCTTATGGAATTTTTTATTATTATAGTTACACTGTTATTCAATTATTTTTACGTATATACAATATTTATACACAAGAGCTCTTTATCTTTACGTATTTGTGTGTGAAAAATTGGTAAAATATATTTCGTTTATTCTAAAGTCTATGTATACGTACGCAATGCAATTACGATATACGATTGCATGTCCAATATCTAAGTCGAGAAATGAGATAGTGCGGTATATAAAATGTCTGATTTGTCGAGCTGCAAAGTGTAATCGAAACTGAAGCTTGTTAACACTATACGATAACGTTCGTATGTCATTGCAGTGCCGTAGTAGAAAACTTTGTTCTATGCAAAATCATAGAATACTGTTATCAAGATGTGTGTACATGCATGTATTCTATAGTATAGACTGTACAGTACACTTTATCACAGAAATGTTCCTGGAAACGTTCTGAGGACGTTCTTTAGAGATCTATGCTATGAAATAATCATGTATATGTTTTAACGACAAACGCATTTATTTTTTCTATGAAAATTCAAGATATAATTATGCAAAGGATTATATTGCTGTAAAATTAATAGTGTATTAAGCACACGGAAGCATTTCTTGATAAATATAAGAATGCTTACAGCTCTTTCTCTTTAATGATTGACTCGGGAACCATAAGTGATGAGTACATAACTGTTGATATATTTGAAACATCGACATACTAACCTCTGATCTTCGCGGAAAATAATTCAGTATGTATGTGTGTACATGTATATAGATACAAGCATTACTGTACTGACGTGACAATACGAAGGCAATGATTATACCGTTTGACAAAAAATGCACAAGAACGTAATCATTTTTCGTTTTTGGATGCTAAATACAATTTCATATATTGCTTTATCGCATCAAATACAATTTAAGAAAAATTTGTAAAGTTGCAATAAAGATTTTAGCGTAATTTGACATTTCATAACTATATATATATATATGTATATATTGTGACCGTACTTTTGGGGAAACGGCACAACCTCGTCACTTCATCCGCTGCTCCTTTTACGCGATAGCTCAAAAGATGGACACAATAATGTAATTAGCAAAAGTGCGGTTCTTCCTGAAATTTTATATGCTACGATATTCGAGCCGTACTAATTTTCGTTGGGCGCCAGGCACGAGAGAGCGTGCCACTCTTCGCACTAAATATTAAGATGTTACGCTCGGACAAAGAAATTACAGAGCAACGGAATTCGCGACGGACAGGCTCAGCTAGCTCAGCCAACAAAATTGGAGAAAAATAATACAACAATCGCACAAAGAGAATATCAATTAAATAATACAATAATCGCAAAAATGAAATAAAATTAAATAATAATGTCGCACATTCGCTTGTGCGCTCGCCCGCTGACCCTGAAGGACCCAGGATCTCGCGTTATGCCGTTTTTCTGGGTGACTGACAAAATGTCACGTCACAATATATAATATTCAAATTAGGCTTGTATAAAAAATGAATTATTTGAATAACAAATTTTTATGAAAATTCCGTGAAACGCTTGTTTCTTACTTTTTAATATAAATCGTTTGTTTTATAAAAGAAGCCGATTGTATATCGCGATTTATGTTCACAACGCTCTTAAGTTAACCCTTTTATGTTAATTACTCACGAGTGGTAATACGCAGGGTAAATGGACCCGCACGAGTCGAATGAGACAGGTGGCCCTAAGCTTTTTCCTCTCTCGAAAAAAAAAAAAGAATAATGAATGTTAAAGCTTCCCTATTCCCGTGAGATAACTTTTAAATTGTCTGCGCAGTATTAACTGTAAATATTCGCTTTGTAGAATTAATCAGGATCTAAATAAACTAGGGCATATTTATCTCAAAACAAAAATCAGCATAAAAATAACATATATTGATAAATATCTAGTGTAATATTTATCTTGGAATTTTTGCAATTGGATAACAATATGTTTTCAATTGATTGAAATACTTTTTGCGAATTGAACAGATATAGAAATAGAAATATAATTCAACACAAATTGAGAGCGATCGCGGAAGAGGCGACTGACGAACGTTTACAATTCAAAGGATCTGTATGTAGGTATGTAAGTAATCTTTTAAGTACAAGCATATACCACTTGGATACCGCCTGCTGACACCTTAAATCTTGAAAGTTTATTGCCATGACAATAACCGTCAGCTGGCATAGCTAACAATTATATAATATCCTGACTTATGGACTAATTTGCATTTTAATCTGACCACCTATTGTTGCTCGCCATTGTCGGCGGAATGCGCAGTTGTCTGCTTAAGATGGCAAAGTTCGAGAGGTTGAAACGAGGTCGTCGTCAATTTGTAAAACAATGAACGCTAGAAAATAATATATAGATGTAGCAGACATGCGATATATAACTATCCATTCAAAGATTAATCTCGTAACGTATCTAAAAATTAATTAATTAAAAGATGCATTACCTTTTCCCCCCTTTTCTGCATATATTTAAAAAAAAACAATCAATGATATATTCATTCCGATCGCACACTTGAAACCCTCTCTGGAATATAAAAATTTAAACAAAGAGAAAACAAAGTGGTAAACACTAGAAAATATTCCAATTTATGAATGCCGGGGTTCATATTTTTCTTTTCTTTTTTCTGTCTTTTTCCTGTTCTTTCTCGCAATTGGCTCATGATTCTATTAAAGACGCGTCCAAACCAGATCCATTTGCCAATTCGCCTGTCGCATGTCTGCGCAAACGACCTATCCGATTGCTAATTGATAATCATTTACACCGATGCGATATTTCAACTTTTTAATCCAGCATACATATGCGACAGCCAATACCCATCACAAAACCAACTTTTCAATTAACGGCCATAATCCATCTTTTTTCGAGAAAGAAAAGATTTATTTGTACGATAATTTTAATCTACAGTAATATAATTTAATTTAAAAAAAAAATGTTTTTTTCTCTTTAAATACGTGCGTTTACGAATTGTGAAAAATGTATACATATTATCGCGATCATCGGTTTGAAGACTAGTTTAGAAACGATATTCGTAGTATCCAAGTGACGGGCAACGCAGAAGATTAAACGAGAGTAGAGGGCGACGAAAAATTGTCAATCAATGCAACCCATCCAGACTTGATTACAGCTCTGCAATCGCACTTATAGTTGATTTTGAATCTCAAAATCGCCCTACCGATTTTTTTTATGTCATAGTCACGAGTATTGGGCGAGCATCGGTTGTAAAATATTGTCCGCCGTTTCATCCTTCCGTGCGCTGAAGTCTTTTATTATTTTATCTGCGTGCGTTGTTCCTTTAATTGCATTATCGTGTACCATCTCGTACTACCAAAAAAATATGGAACGCAAAGTAAATTTAGACATTCAGGATATTTTAAATTCGATTTACATGACGTCCCATAATTGGGAGAGCGAGGGGAGGAGACAGTGATTCCAAATAAAAAAAATATCGAGAATGTCGAATAAAATTCTTCCTACAATACTTCCCCTATGTTTGAGAATATCGATTTTGTAAATTTCAAAATATTAATAACAGGATTTTCTTTCCCTTTTGTTATCATATTTCAATCAATTTGTTAAATTGAGGATTAAATAAAATTGCATTCCTATTGTGAGACGCGGTATCGTGTGCGTGTGGATTTATGCGTATATATATATGCGTTTACAACAGGCGTTCACCACTACACACGTCAAAAGTGAAAGCCCTATCTGTTATTTTTGTCATCCAATTCGCACTGCTAGCTAGAATCTCTCTTCATTTTGTTGTATTCACGTTTTCATCTACCTCGTGCTTGTCCAGCGTGGCGCAAAGCAGATGAACCGAGTCGCGGTTCAATCAAAACCAATATGTCGCACTCTCATGCGAATACATACCGCGATTTCTGCGAAAAACATGTTTGTACGTGTTTAAATGTGTATAAAGTGTCTGAAATTTCCATGAGCAAATGTGTCATTTCGAAAGCCAGCACGTATGGGGGTTTCTCGCACAAGATTTTATGTATTTTCTAACGGAGAAGAAAATCCTTACGTACGATGAAGATCAGCAAACTTCCGTAACTTAAAACTCAGATCTTCTGCATACAATATATAAACGGTTACGTAATATATTACGGTAACGCAAATATTCTGCAGACATTACAATTAATCCTTTAGGACAAGCATTGCAAATTTGCAATGTTCATTTTAAAATTAAATTCGAAATCTATGCGAATAGTTAAACTTAAGAACTGAAAATGGAAATGCATGTAGCATTGAACACTGAAATGTAGCACTTTTACCTATTAAAAAGGCACTGATATACATACATATATATATACTATACATACATATATAAACAAAAAATGCTTTGAACTTTGAATGATAAAGTCGTAAGGTTACATCTGATTCCCGGTTCTACTATTAGAGAATTAAAAGATTAAGCGGCGATGATAATATTAGTTTTGTACCACAATTTCTCCTCGGCCTTGCTGCGCGTGGTGCATTCGTAGTATACTATATGGTTAAAGTATAAGTATATTATAAACGCGCGCAACAACATATGGCCAGTCATACATCATACTTCGATAAGAGATAAGAGCTATAACTTTTCGCGGCGTTGCACATTGAAGTGCGCGCAGCCAAGCGAGTTTCCGCTGAATTGGAGAGATTAGTAGAAATCGATTGCGATAAATTTTATTTCTGGCGATGCGCGCGAGTTACGTGTCATGCCAAACGAGAGAAACGGTCCGGATAAAAAACAGCATACGATTGACAGTTTAACGTGCCATCATCGGGGTGATCCGATGTCGGGGAAAAGTTATTATTAATCATGGCTTTAAAAAGTGAGTTGCGAGCAGAGCGCGTGGTCGTGCGATTGGCTGAATGCGTTCTATAACATAACCGGCTGCACAGAAACGCGCACCCTACTTAAACTAGAAGTGTTATATGTGCTTTTGCTATTCTACCTTCTGCGACGACGTGTACTAATAATAGCCAACTATCTACTTAATATAATAGTTGCACATGAACAGCTAAGCTATCGAAAGCACTTCTATATATAATGTATGCATACATATATCCATACGACATGACATCTGTTGTCTAATATGCGTCATCTACAATATACGGAGTAACAAGAGTAAAATATTAACCCAATCGCAGACGATTATTCTCCTTACATTCTACTATGATTGGTCAATTTCTTACTCTATGTATTGTGGACAACGCATAAGATACATACATTTGTGATTATGATAGAATAAGATTTTGCAGAAGTACAGCAAATACGTGAATGAAATCGATTGCGCGCAGTGTGTGCGTGCGTGCATGCGTGTGAAAGGGTATCACTTCTTCTCTTTACACCAATAGATGATATACGTATGTAGCTGGGATTTACCTATCTGTTATGAGATATATTTTTACATTTACAAAAGAAAAAGTTGATTAACTATTTTCTCTAACTGCCGCACAGATTTTTATAATAGGTTTGCTAATGCAATATCATTATTTTGTGCAGTATTTTATTTTGTGATTAAAATAAGTCTTTCACAAAATAAGTGTAAATTAGTATATGACTTGGAATTTAATGTTTTTCAAAATTTAGTGTAAATGTTTAACTTGTGTGCGTTAAAGAACACGTAGCGTGTGGATAATATACATATAAATAAATAGTTTATATTCTACTCCTTTTCAAATAAAATAAGACTTATTATATTGAGACAAATGCAACACATATAAATTGAAGTTCACATATTCTTACATTTAGTAAGTTTTTATCTGATATTACATATGTACATGATTCTATAACGTCATTTTAACTCTTGTAGTGTAGCGCGCTAGGTACAAGACTAGCGGCAATATGCGGAACGAAGAATCTCGAATCCGAGTTCTAGCCGGACTGTTTTTCGTCGTCGAAATGTTAGATACAGACATTCTTCAAACTTTTTTCCACAAGAATAGAATAAAAGATACTTTCCAGATCTCGGTGTTCACGTTGAATGAAGAATATTTTTGTCTAACTTTCGTCTTTTTATTAAAAAAAATTAATGAAATATTATCAAGAATATTTTATTCTAGAGTTTAGAATCTTCTATTTAAGGAGAAAATATTCTTCTCTGAAGAATAAATATGATTAACTTTATATCGATCTTATTACTCTAGATCGAGGAGTAATATAAAATTGAATACGAAAAACAAGATTCACATAAATATATCCAACTGGATAGGAGAAACTGGGGCTCATCGACACATGTTTAGCATTAAAATTTTTTAATAATTAATTAATACGATTAAAATATTTTAATATGATAGAGAGACGTTTCTACATGTATAATATTATTAAATCTTATGCCCTTTTTATCTACAACTGCAAATTGATTAACGAACCGATTGTGGATATGCGTTTCTAATGTCCACATGGAAACTCTGATGGTAACACTATTGAAAATTCAAGCCAATTGAATTTTCGGACTCTCGAACAATCACAACGAGGCGCGCTTGGAACCCCCAATCCCAGAGTTAAATTAAGTAAAAGTTAAATGGAGTAATCTCCGATGGGAACCTTATAAAGAGAGAGAATAAAAAAGTAATAATAGCACAAAAGGTCATTCATCGAATTTAGCTCGTCGTGGGTCGCTTCTGTGACAATAAGAATCTGCTCAGGTCACAAATCCCACGCGTGTGCGACTTGATTCATTATGGCTACAATGTAAAAATTCACACAAGCGATATATAATTGAACGAATATGATACCAGGGCATCCTCGTAGCTTCATTCATGAATCGCCCTCGCACGTAAGTACAATAATAAGGAGGTGCTTCTATAATATATTCATAAATGTGACGTGTAGGAAGAACTCGCGTCAGTCGGAAATCAAGATCCAACTCAACAGATCGGAACAAAATGAAAATTATCAGAAAGAGGAAACTGACGACATCCGCAAAGCAACAGCTGCTGTGCCGTCGCGTTTCGTCGGATTCGTTTCAGTTCGTTGCCGCGCGCACATTGTGTAATCCGTTAAAAAAATAATGAGGCCTTCTACTCTGTGCATTTTTCATTTAGCACGAAAAAAGAAAACACCCCGTTTAGCGTGTGTTACACGTTTACACGCACATCGTGCCGTTATGCAAACACGTTTTAATAGTTAACTCGTATAATCCGCGTATCGGGAAGCAGATATTAATGGCCCGCGATATTCCTACCCAGGATAATACCGTTGCATGCTGATGAGTAACGTTCATTACGAGAGCATTACCACGGGATAACCTGTGTGCAAGGGTACAGACTAATCCTAGATTGATAAGTAGAATCCTGTGCGCACCGCCACCGCGCCGTGTATTCACGACCGGTGAATCTTGCGAACTCGACGTTTCTCTACCGGATACGTAAGATCATTTCCGTAAATACACGTATAAGACAACGTCTATCATATCAAGGGTAACGAGTTAATCTAGCGACTAAAGTTAAATTTATGGATAACTTATTTTTACATAAGCATTCGCTGGAATATTTTATATTTCTCTTTATAGATTTCTACAGAATACAGGGAAAGAGTGAATGAATCAAAGAATAAGATTCCTCCTGAGGTTAAAAATATTCCTCACACTCGATTGTAAATTTTTCATAAAGCTTGCTGTCTGACACACGATAATATTTATAAAAAGAGAGAAAATTAAAGATTCAAGCGTTATTTCTTAATTGCCTTTCAATATAATTACTGCCGGAAATTTTTGCCGGAACATTGGAAAGACAACACCGAAAATAATTTACGGTTACCTTAAACTATAACTAGGCTAAATCGCTATCGCAGAAAATTGATCTGAAATATTATTATTTATATTGACATCTAATCGTGACAAAGATATATGTATTGCATATATTTTCATAAATGTTTTAATATTTATATATTTATTCAATAAATTATATTTGCATGAAAGTTGTATTTAAAACATACTATTTTTATTAAAAAATACATTTTTATATTATTCAATTTATTTATTTGTTATTATTTTTATTGTTATAATATTAAAGTGAAATTAAAAAAAATAAAATATAAATAACTTGTGAAAGCTATTGATTTTTCAATACCAACTAGTCATACGAGGAAAGTCACATGGAGACATTTGTTCAAAATAATGAAAACTAACATATTTAGCCAATTTGACAGAAAGCCAATAAAATTCCATAAGATTGATGCAAAATCCTATCGTTCCACAATGCAATCTGTATTTTTTTTTAGAATTTTTATTATTTTGAAAATATGTGTAATACAGCCCGAACTTGTTAATTTGTTACACAATCCAGCTAAGTAAAAAATGCGACGACGGTAAACGGTGTTTATAGAGAGCGCCTAAAACGAGAGTACTCGAATAAATTATGTGCGTACGGCACAGAGCTGCCGTAACTTAGGCGTGCGGTACTGATTATAAGGAATACGGAGCCGTCTCTACTGGGACGCGTATTCTATACTACGTAAGAACGTAATGCGACGTAGGAAACTATCCCAGAGGCGTTCGTGTCTTCGTTCTTTTTTCTTCTTTTTGACAAATATAAATTATCATCTCCACAAAGGAATGAGATACTATTTTTCTATTATATCACGTACAAATGTCGCATATTTGCGCATGGTAATTTTTAAGCGAACGACAATAGCGTTTCAAAGTATTACCACGGTGACTAATTTACCCCGAAAAAAGGGAATAAGCGTTGGCCGTTGTAGTGTGTTCTTTAGAAAAATTTGCACTTACGATGCGTCCAAGCGCTTCCTTAACTCACTCCCCCGATTTGAACTCTTCAAAGAACATCAAAGCGGACTCCAGTGTTTCTCTGAAGTTGCCACAACACACACTAGTCCGCTCATCGCATTACGTAAAACTCACGCGGAACTACTCCACGGAGTTCTTCCTGCAATCGAACCTTTTCTCCCTACGAGCGCCTCCACTCGAATGAGTTTTCAAATCTCTTTTATGCGTCGCGCAAAAATCCACGATTACCGCGGCTGGATCTACGCGGATCGCAAAGCCGTAATTACGCCGGTCGAACGGAATGCTCGCCATTGCGCCGACAGTTATTTGCAATTCGTTCCATCTACTTAAGCGATCGTGTATATCCAAAAGAAGGAGTATGGAAAGAGAGCAAGGATGGGAGATAGACAGAAAAAGAGAAAGAGAGAGACTCAATGAGTCCGAACTCAACTCCGGGGTTCAGAGAAGTTCATCGACGCTAATTCGCCGATGAACGGGCGAGTCTCATGTGCTGCCAGCTTGGCTTGCCTCGGTGACTTTGTAAAATCAATACCCCGTGGGTTTCCTGCTATAGAAGTCTCGTTAAGCTCGATAATATCGGGGCTTTGAATACTAATTCTGTATGCCATGTTAGCCCACGGATAAATGAAACGCTTGTTTTCGCGCGGTGTTATTTACGAATATTACCGATAGTACCAAAGTGGCGATCGTGCGTTCCATTTTTTGTCCGCGTTATCTAAGATTAATGGAGAGAGGGGACGAGAACCGTGCAAAATCTATGATTAATTGACTACTATTTCGTTATATCGCTTATGTGTTTGTCCTTATTCTTTCGCCGTGGTTAATTGAGATTAGCGACGATATTCAAAGAGGCGTGATATCAGAGAGATTTATTATATGATCGTGTTATTTTTTTTAATTTCAGTTACGTGGAGTTTCAATTTTTCTTTATATTATTGTTACGTTCTATAATAAGTATATATTGCGATATGAAAATTATACTTGTAATATTAATGCCCATTTATAATCATTATTTGAACTTCATCATAATAGGTGAAATAAGTACAAATTTTCAAATTCGTACCATTTAAAAGTTATTTTTTAATATATTTTCTATTTGATACTAATTTATACGTAAATGAATAATAAAAACTGCAGTTTGTTATAGATCTCTATTACATGTAAGGGATTGATAAACTAAGCAAAAAAGTTCATTAGAGATATATTTGTTTTTGCTTTATTTGGAAAGAAAAATTATTACACAAAGATAGTTGTGAACATCAATACTAAATACAACAATATTAAATTGCTTATTAATTTAATTTGTAATATTATTACTCTAGTTCTGTTAGAATTGCAATTTAAGTTTGAAAATAGATTTGCAGAAAAAGACAAACACATAGTTGCTTCATTCTCGCACTGTCTCTGAAGTATTATTGTCACTGAAATCGTACATGAAAAACAATTCCGTTTTCTCTTGAAAACCTTGTTTACATTTTTACTTTTTTCCTATTTGGTCAGTTACTATTTTTACTTCCTATTTTGTCATCAGAAGTCAACCAGTAAATTACTCCTGTAACAATATGCCGCGTACGTATTCTAGCATTGAATACGCTGATCTGATTTTCGTGTATCTGTTTCTGCAACGGTAATGCTACACAGGCGGTGCGAGAGTATGCGCGCTAATTTTCAGACAGAAGAGTGCCGGATCAACGAGTCAATACGTTGACCAGATCAGTGTTCGACTACAACACGAGCTGTCCGTACAAGATGCGATGCTTACTACAAAAGGTTAATATTTTGAACAATACTGACATTGTATAGTATAAGGCATAAGCAATTTAATATCAAAACAAATATTATATAAGCAAGTGACAACGTGAATAAATAAGTGTGAATGAATAAGTAATAAATAAATACACTGAACAAAATTTTGGTCCAAAAAATGATCGATAATCAATATCAAACTTAATGTTCAGCTTAACGAAGTTAATTTATTAATACAATAACAAGAATTATTAATATAATTAAATATTTATTCTTGCAATGAATTCTAGAAATTAGTTTTATAATCTAAATTATTATAAAAGTTCATTGAACGAATTTTCATTATTAATTCAATAAACATTGTATTTATGTACAGTTTAGTATACAAAAATAAAAAATACGTTTTGTTTTTGCGATTTTCTCCAAAACGAAGTAAAACGAGTATATATATCTCTAAAAGATCTTTTTTTTTCTTAATTTATCGATTCTTTACACTACACCTACCCAAAATTTTGACGTTTAAATTTGCGACATATTAAAGGAACCGATTTGTTGGTTAATATGATCAGATATTTGAGACCTAATGAAGCGATAAATTTCAGAATTGGAGTTTTAATTATCCGCTCGCGATTAAAATTTAAATAGGATCTTTTCAATATCATACATATACGAATAAATAGCGAAGAAAATAAGAAGAAAATTAAGCAAATAAATAAACCAATTTGTACATTACCTTAAACACCACTTGGTCAAAATTGATCACATAACACGTTCTTTCCATCATATTTTTTCTTTTTCCTTTGGACCAGATTGAACTTTCGTCGTATTTGGTTGAAGTTTGATCACATTCTATAACAAAAAATCGATAAAAGAAAACCTCTTGTTTGGCTCATTATTACCGACAGACAACATTACGTTCGATTCACTCACATACATACATAGGAGAGTATATTCATGAAATATCATATAAAATATCTTTCCCTTAGACCTTTTTTCTACAAAAATGCCACATTCCGTATATAATATATCTCGATAACAGAAAAATGTTATTAATGTCTCGAGTACACATTAAAGGCCGATTGTTTCATCTTTTGGTAAAGTTTATCTATTAGTAAGAAGCAAGATTACAAAATCACGTGCGAGAATTGCCAGATTTACATAACAGGTAAAATTTACCGAAAGATGGAACAATCGGATCCAAGAATCGATTGCTACCTTTCCACGACACAAGGAACTGTGCGAATTATACGAAATAGTGACCGAACCCCCTAAGTCCGACGCGACGGATGCGGAACCGACACCGAAATCGTTGCGAATACAACTTGATTCTTCGAGTAACGTTTAACACGCGTTTAACACGTCGACGAAGCCTTCATAACAACAATACTCTGTGGAAAACACTCTAGGAGTGTGTATCACTCGGCTGATAGACGAGACGCGAGGCACTTCACTTTCTGGGGCGACAGTGCCCGTATCCTCGTGCGTTAATCGTGGTTAATTCAGCTTATCGTCCTGCTAGACGCTAGTTTTACGAGACGAACCGATAAACGTGGCGAGAATTGAGCACGTATTGCAACGATTTCGTTACCATAGCGCACCCCAAATTAGTACAAGTTTCGAGTCGACCCCGAAGAAATTTTAGAAAAAATTCGCACCATCCTTTGCACGTGTCATGGAGACAGCTACAAGAGAGATGTCAAATGACACACGAATAAATAAAGAAAATTCGTTCAATTTTACTCCTGAAAAATGTTCTCAATATCTAGAGTATCACATATTAAATAGATAATTTTGCTGCACCATCATTAAAATAATTTTGTAGGAATCATAATACATGTACATACTTTCAGATATCTGTGCATCTAGATAAATTTTTAGATTCTTCAGCAAAATTGTTTTTCTTGTGCACGATGATCCTATTTAATTTTGTATAAATATTTGGGAATAAGATTAAATCAATAAATGCGTATCTTATTTAGGATTTGCTGTATTAAAATGTAATTCTTTATTTTTATGTCACACATGTGTGTTCATTATGTCTTGTATCAATTCAAATCCAATAATATCCTATATTAATTTTTAAAAAATTCTGTTAAAGACTTTGTACTTTAAAATTTACAATATTTGATTTGTATATAAAATTTATTTTTTATTTCTTCATTATTTATTTAATCAACTTTAATTTGAAAACTAAATATTTCAACAATTTTTTCTGATTCTCTCTCCCATGAAACTTATATTTATTAAAATTCCACTTTAAGTATAAAAATCTCTTTTTATATTTATTTTCTATAAAGAAAGGAAACTTTGTTTGATATTCTCTTTTAAATTTAATAATTTAATCATTTATAATATGTGTGAAACAAATAATAATTCAATAAAATTAATAATATACCAATAAAATTAATCTTTATTAATCCAAATTCAAAGTCCTTATTTTATTTATTTTAATATATATTTATAATTAAGTGGCCATTTTTTAAACTCTTTTTCATTTTCTGTCTTTGTGTATACTGAGTAATAATTAAAGTAATAATTAAAGAAGCGTTATATTTATTTCTATAATGTAATACTTGTTACCTCATTAGTAATAAAGTTTTATTTATCACTCACCGACTGATGCGTTGGAGTGGATTTTTCAGCATTGTATCTACGATGGTTCTGTAACATACAAACATAAGATCCAAATTAAAAATGTTCAAAATAATTCAATAAATTAAAAAATAATCTATGCACATTGAATATTTTAATAATTTTTCAATTACATATTCTCACTCTTGGCGTGTCGCGCGTTGTGTTCATGCATTTTCCATATTTTGAGCATCAGATATATCTAACTAGCAATCATGTAATCTTTTCTCTACAGCGGAAATGCGAAAGTGAAAATTTGTTTTTTTACCGTTTCAGTAATTTCACCGAATCAGTTCTGTTGTCGTGCTCTACTCTACGGTGGCAATACATTTTATATGGATAAAACTACCGAAACGGTCAAAAAACCGTATCGTGACTTCGTGACTGTGATCGTGTGATCACAGTGTGAACGAGCTCTTACGCGAACAAATTATTACGTACAGTATACAAATACCGAATCTTTAGTTGCGTAATAAATATCGAAAAATGATTAAGTAAAAGTTTACATAAGTTTTAATTACCACATTTGATTGCGCTGCCACTCTGCGTTATCCCCAATCCGCCGCGTTCCGCGAATGAAACGTGAATGCGATCGAAAAATAGGAAAGTGGCGTCGTTTTCCGCACGCGGCCAACTTCACACGTAATAAGAAGCGACGCGACCATCATTTATTTGTTTTGATTTTCGACCAAACGAGTAAATAAAATGTTCGAGAGTTCGAAAGCGATTGTTCTTAAAATATTTCTCGCATCGCATGTCAAAAAATATTAATAATTTAATAATTATATTAGTTACCTCGTTGGTAAATAATTCCAACAACCCTTTCACGCCGTTTCTCGTTGTTTTGTTCTCAGCAAAGATTAGGATATTTCTGGATATATCAGGATGCTCTCTCTCTTCTGGAGATAATGGAGATCAGGATACTTCCGAAGAGAGTAGAGATCAGGACACTTCCGAAGGTAACAGAGATTAGAATACTTGCGGAGATAGTAGAAATTAGGATATACTTCGAGAGAAAAGATTAATTAATTCGAAGCAAGAGTGTGAATTATTCCAACGCGTATGTCTCAGAATCAATCGATTCAGAAAAATCGATTTTTGAATGCGGAAAAGAATCGATTGTCGATGCATCGAATCGAAATCCGGCATCACTGCTTCAGTGATTTTCGGAATTTGGGGCAATGTGTTTCTTGACTTGAGAATAGAGAAATTGGTAGTATTGGTACATATTCAAAACGCGATTTTATGATGATAGTGCGTATTTAGAATAATTCACGTTACCATAAAGTTTTAACATTAAAACACGCGTTCTGAACACGGACTCGAAACTATATTTATATAAAAATTAAATACCAATTCAAATAAATAGATGAAATCATACCGGCCTTTTTCCTGTTTTACCGTCGAAATCCGTCCGTACATCCTTTTTCTGCTATATGATTTCCCCCCCCCCTCCCCTTGATAGGATTAGAAAATAAATGTAGCCACGTAGTTATCTTAAACCAAAAATGAGAATGTACTGACAAGTATATAAGCAATTTTGATGGTAATAGGAAAATGGCATTGCCTTTTTCAGATTTCTCTGCTAATGTCAAGAAAGCTAAAATAATGCTTGTATCAACTTGCATCGCCAAATAGAACACACCTATTATAAAGCCTATCATTGTGACAAAATTGTTACTTAGAGAGATGTTATTATAAATCTATTAAATATTTTTTATTTAAACTTAAAAATTTTTCAGTTTGGTGAATAGTAATGTGATATCAAAGTTAATAATTTCAAACTATTTTAATGGAATTAAAATAGCGAATGTCAAAACTGAAAAATGTTTGAATTTTTGAAATAATTCGTAGGTATAGATGTGTGATGTAACAAATCCCCACGCACTAAACCAAAAATTGAAATGTATGTTTGAAAAGATTTTATTTGCGATATTTTACAATAAATGACGTGCATTTGTATTAACATAAACGAGATATTACAAAAATACCTAATAAATTATCTAATAATCCTTTAAAATAGCTATGAAAAATGAACAAATAAAATGAATTATATGAGTAAATTATTTTAATAAAGAATATATAAATACATCATAAATAAGTGTTCCTATTGTACAATATTAAAATTCAGAGAATATTTATTTTTACATGTTTCTATCAATAGTTTTAATTTTCTAAATTTGGCATTAAATAAATCTTATCATAAGTGCTCACAATACCTTTGATGTAAAAATACAAGATGAAATATTCACGCACGCGGATAGTAGGAGAGTAAATTTGGATCTAAATTTGATTGACTAATGTGCTACTATTATATGCAACGTTCCACCTTGTTTTATTACACCATAGCAATACCGATAAATTATATTGCAAAACGTATATATTTGAGTTTTTTCAACAAATTATGAGTTTTCAATAATCCTTCAAATCCTATACCATAATGTAGATTATGATATACATATGATGTACATTCTGACTTGTTACAGATAAGAAGCTAAATTATCATTAACATTACGCATACATTTTCGACTCTATATCACTTTAGCTCTGCTTGGAACATTTATCTTTTGACTGAAACATCTTTCTATTGACAGCCTCAACGGTTAAAAAAATATCTGGTACCACTTTCGAAGAAAAACAGGAAAAATGATTACACCATCCAATTCGTTCTATTAACTATTGACCATTTGATAACATCTTATATTTTTGACTGAAGAATTCGGATAAAATTGCTTAACATCGACAATGAATGTTTTACATAGCTCCAATTTATGATTTAGGTTCTTGTCGATATTATCACTCTAATTGATTCAATAACTAATGTTTAAGATATTTTTTTATATTTTCTGCGTTTATTTATTTAAAAAATCGTGTATGTTAACACTGCTAAAGAAAACTCTGTAAGTTAAAAATGCAAACGGTCCTTTTCATCAAGCAATATAATAAATTATAATTTCCAACATCTTTTTATTATATTAATTGCTCGCTTATTGCCTTTATTTTTATTTTATTGTTATACATTACGAGCTAGATAGAAGTTTTACTTGTTTCTTATACGATTGCAAGATAAAATTATTAAAGCAAGTTAAATTACATCAATTTTTATCTAAGAGGAACTGATGAAATAGATGTCATAGATGTTAACGAAGACGGCCCAGAACTAAGGTTAAGCTTATCCAGTTCTTCATCCGCTTTGTTGTTCTTCAGGTCCTGTTGCGTATACAGAAATTTGTTCCATTCATCAATTCTTGGATGAGCTAGATGCTGTAATGAACAAAAAATTAAATACAATATAGTATAAGTTTCAGTACGCAATAGTGCCAAATAAACAGTCGAGAAAAGTTTTAAAGTATCATCATACGTACCTCGGCGACGTCATAGACCCATATTTTGCCAGTATCATCTCCGACAGTAACATGCAACCCGCTTGGCGTCCATGATACTCTATTCAGAGCAGGACATCCGTCAACGACAACGCTGGCGGTAGGTACCTCCGTATCTTGATTCAGATTCCACAAATCTAACCTGCCCGAATCGTCAACAGCGGCGAACAGCGCCGGATGTGTTGGAGACCAAGCAACGTCATAAACGTAGTCGCCATTATGCTCAAAAGAGTAGAGCGGTTTGTTCTCTTTCAGGCTCCAAAGTTTGATAGTCCAGTCGAGGGAAGATGTCAGGAATAGATGGGAGAAGTCTATACCGCCTTGCACTGCGTGTGCGCTAATACCAGTGACAGGTCCTTGATGACCTTCATATGTTTCCGTCAATCCAGCGCGGCTACCATGTCGACAGGCTACTCAACAAAATATTAAAATATTAATAATTTTTACCGATTATATTTTTCAATATTTTCACGTACATGGATAACTGCATTTACCTGAGTAAACAGTTCCGTCCTCACTTCCCATGACGAAATTGTTAACATCGCCGTGCGGGAAGGCCAAACACGTAGCGGCGATTGCTTTAGATTGCTTCGTGTGCAATTCCAATGCCTCTTGCGGTTGTGACAGCATGTCCAGACTCCACGAGCACAATTTGCCGTCTGTCGAAATGCTAATCAAATTGTGTGCGTTTTGTGTTCCAACAACGTTCAAGCAGTATACTGGATGCTGTAAAGTAAATGACTTCTTCGTTCTCGCATTCTAAGCTTTAGCTTATTTAAGATCTTAATTAGCTAATTAAGCTATGTTAAAAACTGGTAAGTCACTTACAGTATGCGCTGTAGCAGACAAGGGGGTACGTTGTATAGGAGTTCTTTTTTGTACTCGATTGTCCCATAACACGATTTGACCAGAGTAAGTGCCACCCAGGATCAAGTTTGGATGGAATCTGGCGAACGTAGTCGACATAACGGGTGACTGACAGTGAAAGATAAACTCTGGAGTTGTTTTCTTGAATTTCGTGTTCCAAATCAAACATACACCGTCAGGATCGTTAGGAGTGTCGTCATTATTGTTGTACGAAGCCGCTAAAAGCTCGGGGAACTGCGGCGACCAATCCATGGAGGTTACACAACGATTACGGGACCATCGCTCACAAATGAATGAGCGATTCAGCCATAGTCGTTGATGACTCTTCTCATCCCTGCAAATTCAAAATAATCATATATATATATATATATATATATAAAATGATTATTTGTTATGATCAGGACTGATGCATGCAAGTAAAAATGTACACATCACTCATAATGTGCATAGCATCAAAGATGGCAATTGTAATATTTTGAAATGATTTGATTCTTTTTTAGTACAACCAATGTCAAAGATTTTCTTTCGAGATATACTAAACTATATGATGTTTTAGCACTTTTATTAAATTGACAAACAATTTAATAAAAGTGTTATTATACTACTCTGGTTTAATACTTTTTTTGATGCTAATAAACATCTTTATAAGGATATTAATAATCAGATATTAATACGAATCTTAAAATCTACGAACAATTTATTGCAAAGTCTTTCAATTTGTTTTCTACTTACATTCCATCTTCGCCGTCCATAGTGCCAGCATAATCGGTGTAGATATCAACCGATTCACTCAATGCTCTTTCTACAATTCTGCTAGTACGATCGAGGAATCTTTGAAAGTCTTCTGATAGGATAATCATTTGCTTCTCTTCTTCGCTAAGTTCCCGGACTAAAGAATTAATAAAACAAGATTTTTTTATTAATAAATAGAAGTGAGAGACGTAAAAGATCGATAATTTACGCACCTTCTTTTTTAGGCTTCTCTTTCTCTTTCTCTTGCTCTACCTGTGTAACAGCAGGCTGAACCTCCTTAACTTGCGGTAATCCGTGAGGAAGTATTCCTGGTGGAAGTTTACTCTGGAAACCGTCCATGTGCGGCAAGCTATTTTCTTCATCTTCGGCTTGGCCATCATCAAATGTCAAAACTGTGGTGAATAAGCTGGTTCCGCCACAAGTATCCTAACTTGAATATAACTACCTAGCTACTGATCTACATATTTATTCAAAACTCGCTAATATTCTAATAAACCTATTAAATCTTTTAAAAGTACTGCTTTTATATTTAAAAAGAAACTAATTATTTTTCGGCAAACACTTTAAAAAATATTTAGAGAGCAATAATCTATTTTTTATCTTAAATTCATATTTATAAAAAAAATCAACACTGTGCATTCTGTTGAAATCCTAACATTTTCGTATTTGTTTTTTGTATATTTCAAGTGTCGAAAAAGATTACATACTAGCGTGTTTTTAGAAAAAAAGAAAAAAAATTATTAAATATTTGTTTTTTTCTTTTCATGGTAGGGCAATATACGTTTTCTAATCTAAATTGCACAGATACCTATTGTCTTGTAAATATTCAAGAAAATCTTATTTCGAAGGTAGCAACATCTAGAAGCATTAATAAATGCTATGTCAAATAATTTAGATGCCATGCTAAAAAAAACGTAAAGTTTCATATATGTATATATATATAGGAACAACATTATAAGTGTGAGCCTAGATAACATGCAAAATTAAATACATGTACGAAAGGTGGACTGTATCAATAAATAACGTTGATTTTACATTTTTTTATTTTATGATTTTTTATTTACGTCTCTCCACCCTTTGTTCGCATGCAGTATCAATAAAGTAGAACGATGCGAATAAAAATAAATATGGACGATATAAGTAAAATAAAAAATTATTAATTTTCCCTTTACCAGTAATTAGTAATTGCTAATTACTACAATAAATTATTATATACTGATTGTGAATGTATAATTACACTATTTAATAAAAAAAAATACACAAGAATGAGATAATCGTTTTCCGTATTTTGGGATACTGAATACAATGTGTATATCACTTTATCATTACAAATTGAAAAAATTTACAATTAAAGTTGCAGTAAGTTTCTTTTTTGCAACTTTTGATACTATATGTACCTTGTACATGTCTTACCTTTAACCCCTTGAAAAATACTTTTAATATTTTTTAATAGATTTTTTGGATATAGATTCTAATGGCCTATACCATATGGTATATATATATGTGTATGTATCCATTTATATATATCGCAATTTTGATAAAATAAATCCTACATTAATCGTAAATATCTTTTTCACCATAATCAATAAAATAAATATTTAATATTTAATAAAAAAAATTACTTTTTAAGGAAAAAAGTTTATCCTTATTCTTGTATAAAAAGTCTTTTGTTAAATAATGATATTAATTGGAATCATGTGTAAGATGTAATAATTACGTGAGATTTTATTTCTCTTTTAATGGTAAATAAATGAAGATCAATGAAGTTGAAAGAAGTGGGATCATAATCGCGATCGTGTGAATTAATTCTTCTTTAAGGATCCTGAGTAATCGTTACGACTACATTGGATTGTGACGCCATGAACAAAAAATAATACATTAAAGTTTGGCATGCCTTTTGTAAATAAAGAGAATTTAGGTAAAGCAAAACAATAAGATTATCTGTAAAAGTGGATCAAAGCCGCACTTATCCCTCTTGACAGTCAGTAAATAATCATAAAAGGCATATAAAGTGCGTTTACTAGCGTTTACTCATTGTGCATGCATAGCCATTTTATTTCACATGCCTTTTACAATTATTTATTGATTGTCAAGGGCAAAGTAAGAATATCATCGACACATTTTTATAAGTGCTTTAAATGAATCTTATTATTTCTTTATTCAAATTCTTTTTATTTACAAATAGCATGCAAGAAAGTTCAACGTGTTATTTTTCACTTATGACATCACCATTCTATATATGCCATGACAATTACTCAGAAACTTAAAATAATGAAGCAACAAACACGAATGCATAGCGAGTGGAGACTATTTAACGCAACTTTCCAGGTCTCATGCAATACCGATTGGATTTACCACATTTACAAGTGCGACAATTAAAATAAAGTATATCTACGATTCTCTGTCGCTTCTCAAAAATAAGAAAAAAAAATCTTAATAAATTTTTTTATCACAAATATTAATTAAAGTGCTAAATTTGAAACATTCTTCAGTGTCATTAGATGGATTAAAATTATCTAAAAAAATAACAATAAAAAAAACTAATATACTTTTGCATGCGCGGTGAAGCAAACTATCTTATATTGCGTAAAGATAGAAATATAACAAAAAATATACATATAATAAAGCAAATCGTCAAGCAATTTAGAAACGCTAGCGGCGATTTTTCTCTCTTCAGTGCATACATAAGATAGAGACGACAAATTGCAAATTACGTGACGATATTACTTTTAGGCGCAATTACTTTGTGAAAGTATGAGACTAGAATTATGGACATGTACATGTTTGTGAGATAATTAGGTAAAGTGAACCGTCTCTAGAGAGGAAGTACCTACCTGTAAACTCGTCCTCCCATTCTAAACCAGGATTTAGATTGTACTCGTCTTGAAGGAGGGAAAAGAAAATGTCAATCAATTTGATATCCTATTTGTCGGAATCGTTTTTAACTTTTTTTAGATACACATACACACACACACACATACACGCACGCACGCACGCACGCACGCACGCACGCACGCACACACACACACATGCACGCACGCACGCACGCACAAATACAGAGTGAATTTTAATAAATATCTCAACGTTTTACTGCAAGGGAGATAAATTACTGACTATAACTCATAAGAAAGAGAGAGAGAAATCCACGTGTAAAAGAAAGTAAAATATTTATTTCCTATAATAAAACGATGACACATTTATTAAAATACACTCTGTGTGTATGTGTTTGTATGTAAGGTGTATTTGACACAATGCTCTTGTGCAGATAGAGCGGACCAAACTGAGTCGGAATCCTGTACCATTTTGCAATTTTCGCAATAGTTAATGAAAAATTAATTACTAAGAGAATCAATAACAAGTTCGCACCAACTTGAGAATTAATGATGTATGCTCTACCATTAGTAGAGCATGTAACCAATCAATAATAGAGCATTAATTCAACCCAGGTCGTTACAAATTCGCTATAGTTAAAAACTATATTGACAATTTCTCGTTAATATATTAATGAAAAAATTGCAAAATGGTACAGGACTTTTTAACTCAAATTATCTGCTGTATCTGACGTAAGTATTGTGTCAATAATTTGGGAACATCCTGTATATGTATGTATATGTGTGTATGTATATCTTTAAATAGGCATTATTGATGCACAAGTTTCAATTTACAATAGGTGTAATACTCAAATCGTAAGAAATTAACTAATCAGTCGAATATTTAAAAAATAATCGATTATGATTGTCAATTTTTTACAATTTAAAATTTACTAGATTCATTATAGATCGAAACTAATGATACATGTACAAAAGCCAAAAGTTACTTGAGTCTTATTTCATTTTATCAAGAATTTAACGTAAAATATCCTATCGGAATATCTATTGTTACATCATTCTCTCAATAACGCGTCGCAATATTAGATTCAACTAACTTTTCTTATTTTGTCATGCAAAATACATCAACAATCGCTTAAGAAGAAACTTGAAAGTAGCATAAATAATACAGTCGACATATCTATTTACATGCGTACAATATTTTCATTAGCAACGGCTCAATATTTCAGAATAGTTATTAAATATAAATTATGATATCTATAGAGTACTATCCGAATATCGATCTTATTACCCAACTTCGTGGATATTATTTGGGTACTCGAGTAATGCTTATTTATAAGATTTTGATTGTTGCGTTATAACAAATAATCTTAGCGCAATCGTGGCAAAACTTTTTTGTCATAACGCTATTACTATGCAATGTTTTTATGATTTGTCTATTGGGGTATACTTATAAAATTATACATAAACATAAAATATTAATTTTAAATGTATATATATGTCGTTATAATCGTTTCAACAATCAATAAAGTTTTATTTAGCTGTAATTATATTTGAAATGATTAATACGTAAAGAATATAAATTTTATGTCGAATCTAATCATTTGTTCTTAATTGATGCATTTTTTATACATATACTTGATATTCTGTCGTATTTTTATTATTCGAGTATCTGGGTAATATCTATGAAGTTGGCTTGTAGGGTCGGTAATCAGGTATCCGGGTATTATCCGAGTATTTATCTGAGTTCTCAGATATTGACAACTTTATTTCAAAACATGTTTCAAAATTCACTCACTAAACAGTTTAATGAAAAGTTTCTTATTTTTTTTAAATATGTAAAAAAGTTTTTTTTATCATCCTCGTTTAAATGTTGAATGAATGATTTTGACACTTTTTCTCTTTTCCGCGTATAAATTAATACAAAATATGATGAGGTAGGATATTTCTCGGAAAATAAATCTGGTACGAAAACTCATTATCAGTAAATTTCAGAAAAAAGTTTTCAAAATGAAGACAAGTAAGGGATCATGAAATTGAAATAACGATTTAATACAATATACTGACATCTCCGACTGTTGAAATAAAAGTTGCACGCTCTTTCCAGTTTTTTCGATCAAGATACGAGATATTTATAGTAATTATACTTTTTAAACATTGACTATCGATAAAAATAAACCTACATCAATTCTCAAGACAGGAAAAACAAAAGTGCGCGTACATATTTTGAGAATATTGTACGGCTATATGCTGCGATATATTCAAAAGGGACAGACAAAATATTGTGATCAAAGTATGAACTCGCTTGTATTATGTAAACAATTAAATATAAATAATAGTCAATAATCAAGCCCCAAATAAGAATTTTTTAAATTAAATTATTATTTTATAACTATATCAATAATACGTATAAAATCAACAAATTAAAACAATACACGTTTCACCGGTATACTTCTTTCGCTAATTATAAAGTGAATAATAACAAATAAATTCGCATTCTTGATATAAAAAACCTATTACATTATAAGAACGATAAAATTAAGCAAATGATTTTTATTAAGCAAATGATAAACCAATCTTTTATTAATAAAATGAGTAGTGTGTTTCCTAGGTGTTCACATTATTTTGTCTATCTCCTGTATATTACTGTGATTAAAACATACCGAGATCAATAAAACGTACACTATGAATTTAGTCATCCAAATATATTATTCGTTCCCTTCAAAATAATTCTCTCTCACTGCAATACATTTATGCCAACGTTTTTTCCAATTCTCGAAGCATCTTTTTTGATTAATTTTGAGTATAGCCTTCAGAACGCGTGGTGAATTCTTTTTTATCGCGTCTATCAATTCAAAACGGTTCACAAAGCGGTAATTTCAGTCGAGAGAATAAGAAAAAATCATACGGTACCATATCAGACGAATATGGAAATTATACTCGTTGAATTTTTGGTCATAAAATTACGAACAAGATAAAACAAAATCCTTGGAGAGAGCTTCTTTTGCCTAGAAATTGATGCCTACAATACCATTTGCCTATATCTCATTTATCTACAAATCGATTACCTACATGTAATATTGCTTTTACAGCTCAATTGCCTACATATACTTTTACGCAGAAATATAAAATTAAGAAACAAAGATAAGTTCAGATCCATTGCCTACTTAAATTATAAAAAAAATATTTATTTTAAAAACAAAAAATTTGTTTTTAAAACAAAGAATAGTGTTTGTAAGCGATAATACATGTAAACAATCAATTTGTAGGCAAATGAAATGTAGGCAAACAATGCTGTGACAATCAATTTGTAAGCAGACGAAATTCTCCCAAAAAAATCTAACGTTTTAAGAACAATGCAAGATGTGACGTGTCTTACGCCTAAATTGTCTTTCAAAATCCAGCATGAACCAAATGATATTCCAACACGTTCAATTACATCTCGAATTGTAAATCCTTTATTTCTTTGACATGTTGTTCATTAAAGTGAAAGTCTTCCAGACAATTTTTATGCAAATTTTTTACTCAACAAAATTGTATACATATATTAAAAATCGCCGGAAGTGCTTTTTCTCAATTTCAAAATAAGCGTTTATTTGTAGACTAACAAAGGTAATAACGTGAAATTTTAAGCAAAAGTTAGAAATAGTCCAATCTAAGACAAAAAATGTTTCTTCGATAATATATTCGAAGCACTCAGTTTAAATGAGTCAATCTCGATACACAATAGTATATCTGTCGTTTTAACTCTGTTAATCTACCGATTTTATCGCTACCCCACCCACGTGCTATTAAGAAACAATATCTAGCGACTAAGGAACACTGTATAACAAAAGAAATGTTCCTGCGCCACTAAAAGCTCAAAAGATACATCTTTATATAAAATATTAAGATGTTATACATATATCATAGGTAAATAATTTACTAAAAACAGAATCAAAGTGTGACTTCACCAGGAATAACGTGTGTAATGTGTTCTTCATCTTGAATTCAGTTAATATCCCACAACACTTTAGCTCTATAAAAATTGCTTTCATGTTAGTAAGCATTTATGATGCGTTAGCATTCCCAAAAAGATTTCAAGTAATAAACATTGCGCTGAGAACTCTGGAAGGTGCGTTAAGTTGTGACAAGATTTGCCAATGGATATTTCTCTCGAAAGGTTCCATTATCCTTGATTTGCCATAATAAAATAGCATCAAGAATACATTAACAGTAGTCAGAGTTTTATAATCGTTTTCATTAAACACTAATTCAATTTACTTCTTTTTTTACCCTCACATTCTTTCAATAATATCAATATAAGAATATTTTTGTAATATATCTACTGTATAAAATTAATGATATATATCATAAGAAATCAAGTTTGAAAATATTGCAAAAATCATGTTTGAAGAATCAAGAATATAAAAAACAACCATCTTTGAAACTTATGCATGCTTCCCAAGAGTCAGATATATGCGGATAGATTCGTGTAGTGGGCCTGATAGCAGATCCTTTTTGCTGTATAAAGTCGGGATGTCAGATAAATATTTGAAAAATAATAGATACGATAAATGAGAATAAATGCATCCAAAGTAGGCAAACTTAACAAAGAAGAGAGTTGGAAAAAGTATAAAAGCATATCCATAAAGTAGACCAATTAGGCACCGGGTGGAGAGTTGTTCCTCTTCCTGATATTTTCTATAGAAAACGCTAAATTCTAGAGACGATGTTCTTCATCCGTTTTCTAGCACCGGCTGTATCTATTTTGAATAAAGGCAAGTAAAAACACTATCTAGTATGTTGCAAATATTAATTAATTTCTTGTAATGAAACGTACTGATAGGCTAAAAACAATACACGCTACATTTTTGGCGAGCAAATTATAAATTCAGTAATAATTTCTCTTATTTTACCACATTCGTTTTGACATCAATAATTTAGAATATTTGTAATTTAATCTGAATATTCTGTTGCCAAGAATTGTAGTACTCAATTCTTGCATAGTACCTTTTCTTTAGAACGATCGCTTCAAGTAATACAAACTGAATACGAGCTAAACCTAACTCTGAACCTAAAAATGGTTTTTAGAACCAAGAGAAATCATAACTTACCGTAATAGTCGAATGCATGAGCTGAGAAGGGGAGGGAAAAAAATTGTACTTAGTTACGTTATCATAAGAATGCATTACACTAATATAACACCTCTCTACACTCAGACTTATTAGTTCAAAATAAAAAAAGTTAACAACCAACTTTAAAGTTATACAAAAGGATGAAACATTTCGTAATATGTCTGGCGGTTTAAGAAGTATTCAATTGTACACCCTATAGAGACAATATATATATTTTTTAGGAATATATGATTGATTTGTAAAAATTTTCTAAAGTAAATAATAAAATCAGTGTTTCGTAGAAGTGATTTTCAAATATCTCGTATTTTTTAAATTAAAATACTACGCTGAATGTAGTTAGGTGAATATAATTTTGTAAATTTTTATATGCGATGCTTCGATTCCTATGTATAAGAGGAAACGTACATATTCAGAATATTTATCATTTTTAGGGTAACGCTTTATCTTCCATGTTCAACACTTTCGTTTACCAGCGACTGTAGTGATCAAATAATCCAATATTTCGAGAAACTTTAGTTTTTTTTTATTATCCTTAAGTAGATGCTCTCTAACGAATGCACTGCAATATCTCACTTACATCCCTTGTCACACTTATGCGCTCACCCTCTAAGTCTCTCTCAAAATAAATGTTGTTATTTCTTTGTTTTTGTTAATATATGGGAACAATAAAGCAAATAATTTGAAAAGCGGACATTTCTTTATCGATATTAAAGTACAACTATATCTAGACAATTAACACTTTATCAAGAGCATTAAAAAAGCTATTTTCATATCTTATATATACAGGATGTCACAAAAAAGTCAGGACATTGGATTATTTCGAAAATATGAAGTTTTCGGAAAACAATTCAATATCCCGGCCTTTTCGTGACACCTTATATATATATATATGTATATATATATATATACTCATTAAATTAGCTTTTTATACCTAAAGATACGTAGGTATATACTTAGAGGAATACTCTATCAAAGCAATAAGAAAAGCCTATAACAACCAACACAAGAATTGTGTTACAAATATTTATTATATAAAAATAAAATATAAATGTTTCAACTCTCGATTAAAGTCCTTTTCAGTATACTTAGAATGTTTCATAGAATCTATCGGAAAAGATTTGACACACTTTCTGAGAAACACTATAAATTTGTATAATTCAAAAAATAATCAATGCTACAAAATAATGACATATAAATAAAAAGAATTAAAACAATGTTTTTTGAATAAAACATGCTTGATCATAAGATACATAAAATGTAACTATTGATATCATAACATCAGTGTAAACGATAGTTAAAACTTTATACTTTATTTTTATGTAATAAATATTTGTAGAATGTCTGTTTTATCGTAATCTGTTCGTTCTTATAGGCTTTTCTGCTTATATATATATACTTTAATTTAATATTCGCCAAAATTCATTCAAATTTAAAATATTTTATGTGAGCACAAATACCAATTCTCTCTACCAGCACGCATGAGTCATGGCATAACAATTTTGTAAGAATCTTAATTTGTAATCGTAATTTATATGGTTTCCCAACAAACAGAACACCTAGAGTTAATGTGCTGTGTAATTTTAACTCTCTATCGGTTAATTATTTCATTAAACTATTAAGCGTGAGTAAGCCTTTTTTTATATGCAAGCAAAACGGTCATCTGTGAAAGTAAAACCGTAAAAGACTTAAAAAGCTAACAGTGAAATATATTTGCAATGCAAAAATTTTCTTAGTATTATGTAGTATTTACAGTAAATGTAAATTTCCATATAAAAATTCTTGCAGCACAATTCTAATGTAAAATCGATTGTTATACCGATTTGTGTGTGTAATCTTCATGACTCCTCGTTGCCTTCACATACTTGAAATATTTGAAGAAAAATGAAAAATCAAAAATCTGCAGAGCAATGTTAAAAAAGCGCAAAGCACCTCAATGATTAGACTCTACATATCCCTTTACTTGGAACATAACGTATTTCTACCTTCCGATGTGTATCTCTACCTCTATAATATAACCAGTGTTGTAACAAGTACCTTTTGAGAAGTATCTAGATATAGATATAAGTACTGTGTAGGAAAAATACCTATTTACAGATATAGATGCATTTAAAAAAATTATTTAAGTATAGATACAGGTACAGTATAGTATGACCTGAAAGATTTAGTTACTCTTTTAAGTACTTTTTATTAAAAAAATAAACTGCGCAAATAAATTTTATTTTATATTGCATTACTATTTAACGATGTAAGTAGTAATAATAAAAATGTTTGGATAATTATCATATGTCACGTTTATTTTAAATCAGTAGTGTTTCAAACATTGTTTGAAAATCGATTTGTCTGGGGATTAAAATTAAGTTTATAATATAATGACATAATATATAGATCAACGACATATACAGAGTATCCCATTTTAATTGCCTCAGATAAATCTTAAAAAATACATAAAATATGAAAAAATGTTTTAGATGAAAGTGGAACAGCTTCAAGAAAGACGTAGCTTGAACACGTTCTCTTCGAAACCTTTCCACTTCCATCTGAAACATTTGTTCATATCTTACGTATTTTTTAAGATATTTATTTGGGGCAATTAAAATGGAACACTCTATATACATTAGACTAAATATTCTATTCGTAGCTTGAAAGTGACAGTTAAAAAGTCTGATTTTGTTGTGTCCTTTCTATCTTCAAAGAAAGTAAAACATGACTTAATAGTCACTGAAAGCTACTTGAAACTATCAATTTCCGGCTTTATTCCCTATCATTGAAAAAACATGGAAATGTTGATCCATGTATATATCGTTGGTATAGATGAATACTTTGTATTTACATATCTAAACATAAAAGGTATCTTAAAAAAAAAAGATACCAGGTAGTATCTCTGTCTTAGATACTGCTAAAGTACCTAGGTACTTACATCTAGGTATGTTACAACACTGAATGTAACGTCATACGACAATTATAGAAAGGTAGTAAAAAAGTAGACAGAACATACATAGGTAGTTTGGTGCAGACCCACCTTTCCTGGGACGCCACCAGTCAGTCTCAAAGTAGCCTGCGGAGCAAGAGTGAGTTGGTGTTGTTGTTGAACAGGAGGAGTAGATGGTGTATGCAGAGGATGATGTGGACAGTCCTTGTGTCCAACACCGGATGAATCGATCAGATTGTATCGCAAGGCAAGGGAATACGCGTATGTTTAATTTTTTTCACACCGCAAGATCAGTTAGGTAACATGTATATAAAAATTTATCATATATATGTGTATATACGCGTACGTGTATTATCTTTAGTAATAATATTTCTTTGTGTCCATTCAAAATAAAATATTAGACAATCAGATATAATATAATCTTAAGGAGAAAGATTATTTTCGGTCAAAATTTTGATTTTGTTGCATTACTTTCGTCACATAGTTGCATTATCTTTCGTCACAGTAAAGTAGGTGGTATTGGAACAAAATATACGAAAATTTGTTAATCACTAACATAAATGGTTATCAATTTTGTATTGTTAGTAGATTGCGAAAATGAGATTAATCGTCAGTAACACATATAATGTTGGTGTTTAAGAACTAACTGAATTTGCGGTTGTACATTATGGAAATGAAAATGTATTATAGGAAAACGTGTTGCCACCACCAAAAACATAACTTAAAGGAAACCCAGATTGGTTATTAGACGCTTACTACCTGTTATGTACTAAGATTTGTTACACACATAATCTAAGGCTCACAATAAAAACTGTTATTCATGTTTACAATTATAATACTAATTATAACGTAGTAATAATATATTATTTATCTCAATATATTAATCAAATGTCATTAATGTATATTTTTAAGTATGTGCTAATTAATAATATTTGTGTCACTACATAAACATAATATATTATTTCTTTGATATCGAATATCGTTTGAGTAACAAAATATAAAAAAATCGTGTAAAAGTGTTGAAAACTGTTAATCCTTTACAGATAATGTGAAGGAAAATGATAATTGTGATGTAATGAATTATTAAATTCATATTTAGGAATATGTAAGTTTCCTCGCCACTTTAAAATTAATTATAACAAATAATTTAGAAGGTTAACTCAATTTTAATATTAGTTGTTCTAAAATTAAAAACAAAAAATGCACTTTGTGTGATTAATGTAACATCCTAATTTACTTAATTAATAAACGAAATAACAAAGAATATTGTTAAGATTTCGTATGTGGTTACAGACAGACTGTATAACATGTTTTAATAAAACATATATAAAAATGTATACTGTGTCTTTTTCATTAAAAAACCACCTACTTTACTAATTATTTATTCATGCGAAAACTATGGAATATGTGTAGCTTAATGATATTTCAGTGACTTTAAAACATGTACTGTGTGAACGCGCTAAAAACTTGCGAACTTACGTTAATGTAAAAATGAATAATTAATAAATATTAATAATTATTTTTGGTATAAAATAGCAAAAAATAATTAACGATTATACTCATACAAGATATAATAATATTTAACACGTCTTATCTTGTAACAAATTAATTAAATTTCAAAAAAATCTTTGAAAACTAATTATATTTCAATTCCATCGTTTATATTTAATGTACGTAAAACCTTTATGGAATAAATATCACATGTTTTTTCTGACATTCAAACATTTCACAAGTAACACATATGTGCAATATATATATGTATATATAAATATAAGAGAAATATTGACTCACCGTCGTGAGATGTATGCGTGGTTTGAATGGTTTGCGTTTGCTTGCTATAGACAACCGGTTCTTTTGGTGGAATGTTTGTGTGCGCCACGGAGACAATCGTAAGCTCTCGATTCTTTCTTCGTCCTACACTGTTTTTCGTACCACTATGTCAGATTATAAATATTGATCTTAAAAGAAACGTAAATATGTAACAATAAATACCTCTGAGCAGAATTTATACTAGATGGTTGCAAGCTGGCATCCGGTGTAGCATTAGCACTTTGTTCAGGCGTCAGTGAGCTCATACTAGATAAACTAGAGAGCACATCTACAAGTAAATAGAACTCATTAGGGAAAATTAATTTATTTATTGATTTCTAGTCAATTTTCTACTGGTAATTTTATCCAAACTTTATCAAAAAATGTAGAGCTTTGCCAATTCTAGTAATCAAACACTTTACTTATATACCTGACACTGGCGCTACACCTAAAGAAGACAGCATTGCATCTATCTCTTTGCGCTGATCCTTGTCCGTGCCAGCAGCACGAACGGTAGCTTCTTCTACCTATAATATTAATGTCATGTTACTGTTTTTTAAGTAGCAATCATTCATGATACATGAATATTTAGAAACATATGTCTTGAATACATCCTGATACTCTAGCAAGTTTAGGTAGCTACAAAGTTTTGTCATCTTTAGCACATATATCTTTATCTTAGTACATATAAATTGAGTATCTTATTTTATAAACTTTTTTATCCCTTACATCCTTCTGTTCTTTCTCTCTCCTACGTCTTTCCTTCTCTTCCCTAATAGCTTGCAGCTTTGCCTTCTTCCTTTCTAACTCAGCCTTCCGATCAGACATCATCTTGACGACTAATAAGAGATTACTAAAAATTATATTTAAAAACTTTTGAATAATACATTTAAACTTATATTCTATAATTCTTTGGCCTGGTTTTTCATTATCTGGAGATTCTCTCAAATTAGCTTAAGAAATTTTTAGCCATTTACGACATTTGCCATGAGCACAAGCAGAGGTTTAGTAAAGGCTTTGGGAGTCTTGATTGAAAGTAAAGAATAACAGATGTCACAAGCGTTCATTTTGATCAACTTAACATTCCATTTTTTAAGCATAAAAATTTGTTAGAATTAAAATATGAAAATAATTGGTAGAAACAGACATGTAGAGTATAAAAATGCTTTCAAATGATATATAACATTTTCTTACTGCTTAAGTTATTGTATACCATAGCATTTAGAGCTATCATACACAAAACAACATATAAGTAGGTATATATTATGTCCATTTCTACCAATGTAGATTAACTTTAATCTCGATTTAATCTACTCTTTGTCCTTTTCCAATTCTTAAAACTAGAAAGAGATAAAAGTAAGTTAAATAAAAATTGAAGTTAATTTGGTAAAAACTGACATTAATCAGATAATAAAAACCGAGCCTCAGAGGAATATACCGGTATGTAAAACTGGTTGAGGGAGTTACTTCAAAGACCAAGGTAGTTATTGATTTCTCAGAGATGACGTCAACTCAGGTCAAATCGTCTACAGTTCGATCAATTACAAATAAAATTAATGCCTTCGATTATGATCGCTTGAACCATTCGAAATAACGTATCGTGGTTTCAGCGAAATTAATTGACATTCAACGCGGCGAAACTTTGAACGATGCACTGTAACTGGCATTTTAATCTGGGCGGTGTCAATGTAAATGTAACAGCATAGTAAATCGTTAAGACGAATCAAATGCAACGGAAATGCTACAGACTCACCTTCGCTATGAACAACAAATGGAACGAATATAACGAGCAATCTAATCTACAAATGTTTATACTAAATTTTTACATTATTTCAAGAAAACGACATATAATTCCAAGATTCTTCAGAAAAGCATCCAACCACAGACTTCAATATATACTACTAGATTACTAACTTGTTTGAAAAAGTGATCTCCGATACATTCAACGACAGAAGCGCCACAAATTCTTTTGCCGCTGTAGAGTCCAAAGTAAATTGCAGAGATTTTGATTGATATGTTTTATATTCAACTTTTATTATTGCGCAAGATAAAATTACATAAAATTACATTATTGCAATTTATTATATTATTCTATTAGATTTAAGAACACAAAAATAAGAAATTAAGATAATAATGATATAACGTAGTTGAAATAACCGCGGCAACATGGCGGGATAAGAAGTCGCGTTGTGATTGGCTATAAGAACATGTATGCGCAATAGCATACCTGAATTCCTTCCAATGAGCAGAGATGCTCCAAATCTTCTCTGTGACAAATGACAGTGTCAGCGACAGTCGACACACTAGCCTAGCTAGCGGCAGTGACCAGTGAGTGCTGTGGGTGCTGTGCAGTGCGCTTGTCAATTGAAGTGAATTTGGGTGGAGGTTAGCGTCGCATCTGTGTCACGAAATCTTCAAGTTCGATACTTCTTCCCGTAGTTTCTGTCACTTTTACGAAAGAACGGAACAATATCGCAAAGATGGGCGAGAAGACTGGTAAGCGATAAAAAAAAACCGTTTCAACTTGTTGTGCATATTCGGATAGAAAAGTTCATGGAAAGAGAAAAATTTGGGCGGGGAACGATTCTTATTTCGAAATCGATAGTAGCGGCATTTTTTATTTTGCGAATAGCTGTACCGTTTGTTCGATGTCTAGAACGTTTTGAACGAAATTGTTGCATAAAGATAAACAGAAGAAAAATATGAGGGAAGAACTTGAAACGAAATTGTAAGATTGCAACGCATTCCTCGATTTTATCTCGCGCGATAAGAACAAGATAAGGGACTTTCTGTGGACTGAATTCGTCTTTTCTTTTTTTTTTTTTGGAACAGAGCACATCGTCATGACGCCGAAATGCAAGACAGCGAACTCCACAACATTGATAATTGAGAGACAGGCCCTGGAGCCACCAGCAGAAAACAGGAACGAGAACAATGTTCATATCGCTGGTGGGGATCACAAGGGGATTGTTATCAACAAACAGGTTGTGGCCGGTACGATGTACTTGCTTTAATTGATAATTATACTTAATAACAATAATATCTTGATAACAATAATATCTTAATAACAATAATATCTTGAAGTTTAAAATACTGAAGTTAAATACTTGAAGTAAGAAATGTTTTACATAATATAGGAAAAATAAACAATAGGAGATATCACATAAAACGTGAAGTATCAACAATGATGCTACAAGCCTATAAGATTTTTGCTAATATTGACTTATAACATTTTCTACTAATGAAACTAATGTAACATATTGATGCAATTGAGTGCAAATTGATTTACATTTTTTTCAGTTCTAATAAATAATTAATCCTTTTAAGAGTTATGAGATTATTATAATAACAAAATATATGTAATTATATATATATGTATATATATAAAATATGTAAATTGAAATATATGTGAATTGATTTATATATTTAATTGCACTTGGTGTGCACCAGTGTTGCACTAGTTTTCCCAGTGGGAAACACTATTAAAGATTCCTAAAGTTGTTTTATTAACTAAACACAGTAATTTTTTATCATAATTTTTTTTTTCTTTTTTTTGTAGATTTAAAAATCTATTTTCAGAATTTTAAAGTATGTGCATTAATATGCATGCCGAAAGAAACTCAGATGTGCTTGTTCTCAAAATGAATTTCATACAGTACTTTGCACAGATATGCAAACCCCAATATGATCAATTAAACAAGCATTACAGTAATTTTTAAGGACAAATTTTTATAAGTAAACATACACACACACACACACACAAACATTAATGGACATAGGATTCGAAATTAGATATATATCATTTGATTGGTCCTGAGTTAAACCACAAGCAGTTAAAGTTTAGTTTTTCATTGCTTTTGAGATCTTAAGGACAATGAACGTATTTTGAGAAAAAAAATTTGATGTTTTTGCGTATAATCGGAATCTGTGCAATAAAAATACATGAATTACGTTTAAAAAATGTAACATCTGGTTAGATAGTCCATGGTCTTGGATAGTCTATATATATTTTAGATTTTTATTCTTTAATGAAACTATAAACACATTTTATAAGTTACTGTTAATTTTATGTCTTATTTTTATAAGCATTATTTTAAATTTTTCATGAGCTGTACATTCCATCTATGATATTATATATTTATATGTAACCGTACATATAAATATATAAACGTATAAAGAATCACAGAGAGCATATAGTGCGTATAAAAATTAAGAAAAAATGTGGTATTTAATTAAATTCAATCCGAACATATTACATATTTAATAAATGCAATTATTCTAGTGACAAATGGTGAGGTGCATCCTGCCCAACTATGCCTCCAATTTAGGGTGTTCCTGGTAAGCGCACAAACTGGAAAGCACACACAAGAACAGAGAACTCTCCAATTTTGGTTTGTCGATACGCTCGTCGAGACAGAACAGCCAAGCGTTGCGCAAGAATTTTTCCGAGAACTCGTCACGCCGCAGGAGTTTCCTAGAGGTGAATTGTAATGTGATACCTATTGATTCATAATCCGAGCACGTTTCTTAGAACTGTATTTTCAAGATCAAGTTTATCTGATATAATTTAAGTATCAAAATTGTGGTTTTTTTTATTTTCTTATAAACACGTTAGGATCTAGTTTTAAACTGTTGAGAATTAAAGAAGCAGAATATGAAATTCTATATGATATTCGAGGGAGAATAATCAAATTTAACGTTTACGAAATCACTCGCATTGATTAATCTTTTATATATAAATTTCTATGATTAATATAAGTTTTTATTTTTTCTTGCTATGTAACATTTTACAATGTTAGTTATTTTCCGCAGATTATGTAGGATTTATTAAAAAGATAATGAAATTGATGCAACATAAATATCCCAGTATTAAAAAATTAGAAGTGGAATTGAGACAATTGGAAGAGCCCATTACCCTTCCAAGCAGGCCATGTAAGTATTTAAATAGATATTTCTTCTTTATTAAGTACTACAGAAATATAAATTTAATCCTACATATATTTTCATTCTTAAATTATAATCTGTTTTGGCTTAATAAAGTAAAAAACTTAATGATACAGATGAAGGAAAATGGGTTAATGGTTATTAAATTAAGCTGATTAGATTTAATAGCATTTATTGAAAGATACTAGACGTTTCAAGTGCACATTGTAGCTGAACTCTAAAGGAAATGCACACTTGACTAAAACTCTTGATGGTTCATAAGTCCATTATGTAATTTAAGTTAGGGTTTTCTCATGTTCTCTGTATGCAGTTACTCTGTATTGAGCATTGTTTTGGACATCTTTATCATACTTAATTTCTATTATTCACAGCTACTGGTCACTTACTATACACACTTCCTCCCTCTGAGAAAGTTATGTGGAGATCAGGTTCGAGAATGAAAAGAAATTAACTTTTATCACATTTCATTGATGTTTATTCCTTTCTTTTCTCATACACAATCTAATGATCCAAACAAAACTAACACACAATATATTTTCTTGTAACACAATAATTTTTAGGTAAAACATTTTGTATTTTTTGTGTATAGCATTAGATTAAAGGAAAAAAGAATTTTTTTATATTTTGATAGTAAATATATAGTGTTCTTCATTTCAATTTTTACATTGAAGTATTTCGAAAAATATAAAAAATAAAAAAGTTTAAAACAGAAAAATGTTTTAAACTTTTGGCACTTTTCGTCATAAAAAATCAATTTTTTGAAAATGTATTTTACTATTATTTATTTGTACTTCGTCAGAAATACAACTTTTGTCTGAAACATTTTACCGTATCTTTTATATTTTTTAGGATATTTCAATGTAAAAGTTAAAAAAATAGGACACTCTGTAGGTATATTCTGTCGCTTAGCAAAATAATCTGGTAACCATAACAACATTGATTTAACATTTATGCATTGATTCATATTACGATGTCCTATTTAGCAAATTTAAAAAAAAGTTATATATTTCTATTCCTTTTATTAAAATTAAAGTAAAACATTGTTATATTGGTTTACAAAAGTTATTATGCACTTTGATTATGCAAGGAAGGATTTTCCAATCTATTTAACCGAACGAGCAATTACCAGAGAATACTTTATTAGATATTAGAGTGTAAAAAACAACCCATTTAATCACTCGATTGGCCTACATTTTCTATATACGGTGTACAATATATATACATATCTACCCTCACAGCATGTAATTATAGATAAAACTTACGTATCACAAACATTCCAAGGTCCAACATACACGAACAACTTGATATATAATTACATAATAAACATCAATTATTATAATTTCGTCAATGCTATTCTGTTTGTATTAATTTTAAATACAAAAATTCATAGCATCAAAAGCATATGCACACGTATATATAGCTACATATCTTATCATAATACTTACCATATACATGTCATAAAAATCACATTTATTTGTCTCAAATTGTAACATCTTTCCAATTTGTTATTCATTATCATACTACATAGGATAATGACATTGCCACTTAGTCTTCATTCCGTAAGGAAATGCATCTGTAGAGCACGAATCTTCTACTCGTGGTTATTAGCTGCCATATATGTATATGTGTTCAAGTTTCCACTCCTACATATAAGCTATACCTTTCACTAACGGTTCTAGCTCGACTCTAGCTATAGAAACAAAGACTAAGTTAAATTGTGCACTTATTACAATTATATTTTGAAACTTTTTCTATACTTTGGATAGATTAAAAACTGTACCTACTACACAAGTTTAGATTCATCTACACTCATCTACACGGCAAAAAAATTTAACTTGCATATGTTATGGAGTGCTGTATTCTTGTTTTAATGCTATTAATTGTCATTTTAAAATTATAATAGGCGGCTTAAAAGTTTGACAAATTATAACGCCATACATAATTGCATGATTAAATAAGTATTTCTTTTTTTTTATTGAAAGTATCTACAGATGAAATAGTCATGGGTCAAGTGATTGAGCTGACGGTAGAAAAAGTTCTGGAGCTTATTGAGTCTGCCTATCCGAATCCTGTTACCGTGGTTGACATTGCAAAGTAAGTAATTATATTAAATAAAATTTAGATATATAGGGAAATAATATGTTCAATGAAATTAAATTTAAGGAATGTTCAATTTCGATTTAATTCTTCAAAAATCGATAATTAACTATCCGAGCTTTTAATCGGTTTGTCGAAATTCGAGTTTAATCGATGATAGATCAATTCGTAAGTAATCGGTTGTTTATCATATTATTTTATCCCTGTTACTCATGTTAAATAAAGATGAAATATGAATGCAACTAAAGTTTCTGATACAGCCTGACATAGCCAAGTCTTGTAGTTAGCGATTGTCAAATTGCAGATATTTGTGATTTTGGGTTAACCTTGGTGAGAAACCTGAAATTTTCAGAACTTTATTAAAGAATCACCTTAATTAATCCGATTCAAAAGCGATTCAGGAATAGATTCTTGGAATGGAACTCGAGTCATCCCTAATTAAATTTTAACTTTATTTGGGTTTTAGGGAACATGGATGGGAGATATCAGCTGTGGATGCTAAATTAAAAGAACTTCAAGAGAAAGGACTTGTTAAAGCAATAGATCATGGAGCCTTCACACGTGTTGTTCATGAGGATACTCAAGTCCAAGTAATTTGTTATTTAAATATGACTTTTCCAGTTCATTTTTATTAATATATAACTTAATGCTATAAAATGTATTTTTAGGTAGTAAAGTCGATGCCAACGATGGCAAGCGCGAAACAACCTACTATTGCTATCATTACAGCTCAATATTGCGAAAAACTTGCTGTGGATTCATTGATTGAAAATAAGGAAACTTTTGTTCGCTACACCACTGTTGGTAAGGTTTTTTTCTTATATTTACTTATGGTTTAAAATATGTTTTATATATCTCCAAGAATAATAATTTCAAATTACTTGTGATATAAAATTATGATAGGCCAATGTGTTGTTATGAAAAATAATTAATTTCTCTATTCTATTTTTTTATTAGAAAATAGTCATAATTGATTAATAAGATATATACAAGATATTATTTATAATACTCAAATACAAATACTATAATAATAATAATAATTTTATATAAGATATTTATTTGAAATATTAGAAGAGAATAATTCAGTTGACTCTCCTGCTTTGATTACTAATTATATATACATATTTTTTAAATAAAATTATCTACTAAAATGATTATTTTTAAAACATTTTGATTAATTTATTCAGATAAATTTTCGCTAGCATTCTGGTTATAGTCATTTAGTCATTTCTTTCTTTCCACTTGCATGTAAATACAATATAACTACATATCAATTTCCATTGCTCGCTGATTAGCAGCAAATATTTAAACGATAATGGAGGTATATTTCACCATGCATGAAACTTTAGGTACTGCAAGTTCATCAGATGCAATAGACGGAATTCCGCGGGTGATATGCCGTTTTGGTAAAGTAACTTGTAACATAACTCTATCATTTTAATGTCATTTCATAGCTTGCCAGTTGCTTGTGAACCGAAGAACAGTGCAAGGCAAAAAATGGTGCTACAAATGTACATTTTTAAACACGTTAATTCTTTTATGTTGACATCACAAATTCATTGTATTCCATTGACTCAAATTTATTGATTTCATGTATTATATGTGTTAGTAAAATTTTTATATATTTTTTTTGTTTTGTGTTGTGAACGTTTTGTATGGCTTTGTTTTTGTTATATGTAATAATTTTGTTAGGCTTATTCATATTTTGTATTCATTTTATGTGGTTTATGTGTACATTAAATTATTTTATTAATTTTTATTCTTTTTATGAGTAATATTATAATAATTATATTTTCTTTTTGTAAAAATTTTATATTTTTTTTTTGATTAATGATAATATATATATTTTATTTTTAAAAAATTTAATGAAATATTTTAGTTCTTGATCATTGCTTCCATCCAAATGTATTTAATCAGTAACTTCTCGATAATACTTTATTATAGATAAAATTTTCAAAGAAATTTTTTGATACTATAATATTTACTTCTCTTTGTTATGTCTAGTTCTTATTACTAGACTTGGGAGATGCTTCTACATAGAATGAATTATTACCTATTTTATCGTCACATATAACACAGGTTCCGTCCTTCTTTGTTGATAGCCGCACAATGCACACATATCATACAAATCAAGAATATATATATAAAAGGAGATGTAAATTTCAAAATACATAAAGATTAAGTAATGAATGAATATATTATTTTGTTATAGGAGAATCAAATGTATATACTTTGGGCAATATCGGTGCGCATAGGATTGTATGTACTAAACTACCAACTGTAGGACATACTAGAGAGGCAATGACCGCAGCTGGCAATACTACTACTAGATTATTAGGTATGCATTTAGCTTTAAACTTTTTATTTGATGTTATAGTCCGTGGTCATATTATTAGATGCATTGCATATTTTTTATAATTTATTGATTTTTAACGTATGTTAAAAAAATCTATCGTAATATTTGTGCGTCTAATGGCCAAGGACTGTATATGTATATAATTTTTATTTTCATTACATATTATTACAATCTTTAGCCTTTGAATATATTCATAGGTACATTTCAAAAAGTGGATTTTGTCTTTCTTGTCGGAGTTGGTGGTGGTGTTCCTCATTATACAGATTACAATAAACACGTGCGATTAGGCGATGTGGTGATATCGCATCCAACGCTGCTCAATAAGAAATATGCGTACGTTTATTGCGAGAGTGCCAAGATAAACGAAAGCGAGAACTATCATTTTGAGACCAAAGAATATTGTCCACCAAATCTTGGTCTTCAAGAAATCGCAGCAACTCTGAAAAAACAGGTAATTTTTATCGATATTAGGCATTGATTTATTTATGTATTGTATTTATGTGAATCCAATATTACATGCTTGCCTAAAATATTTATCTTATTCTGTAGGCTGAAAATGAGACGTTTCCGCCATGGCAGGTGTATGTGAAGGAAGGTTTGCAAAATTTGGTTAATCAATCAGAACATGATTTTAACGCGCCACCACCAGAATCTGATAAACTATATATGGCTATTGGAGAGAGGGATGTCATCGAGGTATCTCATCCAATCGCTCCTCAAGATTCCATAAATAAAAGGTGAAAATTAATTCAACATTTCATCACGCTGTACATTTTTATTGTATAAATATATACTAATTGTTTTTTTTTCATAATTACAGAACTGATGGATGCTTCCGAATTCATCTGGCACCAGTAGCTTCTGGTCGACAAGTCGCACGAGACGATCAACTTAGGCAAAAGTTTGCAAGCCGATTCGGTGCGCTCGCATTTGATGCAGAGATGGATGCTGTCGTAGAGAGTATCTTGGGTAATTGTCGCGAGAATTTCATTGTAATCCGCGGAATCGCCGATTACAAAGACGGCACTCGAATCAAAGAATGGCAGCCATACGCGGCACTAGCGGCAGCTAGCGTAATGAAAGCTATAATCTGTGCTATGGATCCACCTGTTAATGACTAATATCACTTCTCCTCTAGTTTTTCTAACTTTATTCTACATAGCGTAACAATGCAACGCGCATAATTTTTCGTAGGGCAAAGAATGAAATTTAAAATCAAAATAGCACATATTGCATAAAGTGCACAAAAAATTAACTGGCTAATTTAATAAAGTTCCTTATTAAATTAATATTTAAATATAAATAGGTGGTTGCGCAATACTTTTGTAGATTAATGCAGTCTACTAAACATTTTTTATAACTTTATTAGTGCCATTTTTACAAACGCTTATTTGATAATATTTATTTCAAAGGTGTTTTTACTCGATATTATATTATTAATATTGAAGTCAAATACTTTCGAGAAAATATTCAGAAAAATATTTGATTGTCGTTGTTATTTCTTACTTGAATTTTTTACGCGTCAAAATAGTGCCATTATTTCCTGTAATTATCGCATAATACGTTGCAAATTTTGCAACCAAATAATTTTTTTGCGAAAATGAACTTACATTTGTATTAGATGTATATTAAAGAAATGTGTTAAAAACACAAATATATATATATATATATATATATATGTTCAACTTTGAACACCAAATAATCAGAGGTAACAAAGACTAATAACGCTTTAAAGGATCATTCTCTGGATAGGTAATGCCATTTTTAATTGTGTCTGTCTAACTTAATCTAATAGCATTACTGTTGCATTAGTACTTGCTATGATTAGGATGATTAGAATTGGGTGAGTTTAAATCAGCAAAGCAGCTAGGTCTGCTTGCCGAACAATTAAACATAATTGATTTGATAACACAGATAAAAACCAATCATGCTCATTCTCTCGGCGAACATGCCTAACCACTTTGCCATCTTAAACTCACCCATTGCATTAGGTCCAAACGAAATACCAGTTAGGCAAATTATAAACTGTTGTAGTGATAGGTATAATAGATGCAAATGAAACTGAAAGTAAATTTAACAGTATTTACCAAATCCAAATGAAATTGTCGTTACAATATATTGCTGGAGTAATTATTAAATGTTTACCAGAGTATATATTGACGTTTTCAACAAATATGTATGCACTCTATATTCGCACAGTATACATCTACGAGGATCAAAATGCATTTTTCTGAAGTCCTTACATGGACGAAACGCGTAACAAAGGTTTCTATTACAATGTGCCAACGTGTTCATACTTGTTAAATTCACTGCCCTTTTAAAAAATCCAAACAGTCTTTGCAAAAAATTTTCAAGATAAATTTTCTGTACCTTTAGGTATATTTCATTGGTGTATCAATTCTTTCGATAAATCTACATTTACAGGGTAGTACACACAAAAACTTAATGTCTAAATATAAAATTTAAATATAAAATTTATGGGCCTAAAAAGATAGAAAAAGATATATTATACATATACAGGGTGTATTTAAATGACTAAACGTTGGGAGCATGTAAGGAAACATTAAACTAGGGAAAAAAGTCCTTAAAGACATGCTCACTTTTGCTTCGTTTTGAAAGAACTTTTTCTTGGTTCATCGATCCCTTATGCGCTCCTAATGTTTGGCTATTTAAATTTGAGACACTCTGTACATTCATATTAACAATGAGAGATTTGAAACTTTAGCAAATCTAAAATAACTTAAAAACTATGAAAAGAACGATTGATTCTTGCTATACCTTAAAAAGTATATAAGAAAAATATTAATACTTATTTTACGTTTTTGTACAATCTCTATTTCTTTCTTTTTGTGCAATAGTTTAATATTTCGTCTATAGTTCACGTGCTGTGCACGCGAATTTGAAAAAATTCTATTAATTATACATGTAAAATCTGTTTTGAAAAATTATTTATACGTATTTAGCAGGAACATTAATCAACACTGAATGATAAAAAGATCTAAAATCAACAGAAATGACAAAAGTCACTTGTTGCGTAGTAGCACATATTTAAAATTCTATCAAATATAAAGAATAATAAAGAATAATTATACAGTAACAATAGCAGACTTCTCGACTCAATTTGGTCTGCTGTACTTACTCACGAGAGGTAATCCCATAGATCTGGGACACACTATATAAACTAATATATATAATATATATTTAAATTGAAATGGGCGTGCGTAGATTTATGAAATGAAAGTTTAAATTGATGGGACAGATTTCTATTTTAGATCTAATATTAGTTATACATATATGTATTTATTATGAAATTCCTTTTTTCATATCAGTCGAAATTTAAGAGCTTCCAATTGCGCATCGTATGTATTTACGTTATTACGCATTTTTGATACTAGTCGCATTATCTCTGTTTCTGTGTATTTATATTTGCTACTTAGTAAATTATATATATGTCATAGGTACTAATATAGTAATATATAACATGTAAGTTATTTTATGTGATTAGTTCGTATTTTGTAAGGAGAAATTATTTCTATGTCAATATCAATTTAAATGTGTATTTGATAAATAACGTAAATTATTATTTAATAATTTTTCAAATTATTTATATGATTATTATCTTAAAGTTTTGTATATGCAATGTGGTTTTTAAATATGTAAAACTTTCAAAATATAATATAGAGAGAACTGAAAATATTAAATATGTATGGTACATGGAACATTGAAACGTTAATACCTTACTAAAATTTCTTTTTTATAAATCAATGTTCTATTAATCTTCATAGAATTTTTGATATATTTTCATATTAAAAAATATGAAAAATATTGTATTAATATTTATAGATATTACCAAAATATATATATTACTTACAAGGGGAACCTCAGAAATGTTCGAATTTTCCGATGTAAATTTTTTTTATTCTTGAGGTAAAAAAAATATGTATGTCGTGGCATTTATCAACATGCGGATTTGTTTTCAAGTTATGAATTTTTGAAAATCCGAAAAATTAATCGATTGCTCCGGCGAATCGAGTTCGTATTCGAGATTTGGCAGCTTTTGTTTTTCTTTAAAAATGCGTTGTTATGTTAGTTACTTTTTTTGAACAATTAGAATATTGATATCATAATATTTCTTGCAAAAATAATATTAAAGAATGTCTAATATTCGAATATCTAGCTCTAATTTGCTAAACAAAAATAAAAAGAAAATAGCTTAATAAAGAGCATATGATAATATTAAAGCTTTGATTTACGAGTGACGATTCAAGAATCTTCGAATGATAAATGTCTCACGGTAGCTGCACTGCAGTTCATATGCATGGTAGTGCATATGCATGTTCAGGAAATAGAATAAGGTGCTTGTATTTAATCTGCTTCACAACAGAAAAGAAGCTGTGATAATTCTGGTAATTCTTTCATGTAAGATGTGATGTCACTGTAGGGAATCAACTCGCTAATCGATTTTGTTACTGGAACTTATGCACTACAATTACATATTGCGATTTACATATTGCGCGCGTACAAACACGGATATATAATGCGTTATTAGTGTAAGAAATTAAATGTACAGTGTGTGCAAAAAGTATTCGTACAAAGAAAATATGTTTTAAAGAAACTTTATTTTTAAAAAGTAAACATCTCTACCGAGAGAAACAACTCATCGAATTAATATCGATACAACACTGATTAATACACGAATTAATATCGATATTAACACTGATTTGACGTCTAATTGATGGTCGTTTCCTGCTGGTAATTAACAATTTATTTATAAATAATAAGATAGACTTTAGTATATTTCTCAAAATTATGTATACCAAAAAAGACATTCAATAATTTTAAGTAATATACATTACTTTAAAAATTTCAAAAATTCATTTTCAAAAATTAATCGTTTATTTGAAACTCTACATCAAATATCTGAATATTCTTCCAATCAAATTCATGATCATATGTAAGTCTACTTTTATAATTGTTTGAGTAATTATTGATTGACTTTTTGTGATTCAATCTATATGCTTGCAATATTTGATGATTCTAATCCTTAATTTTCTACGTTTATCCCACGTAAGATACATCGGTTGTTTATATTAGAACAAAACGTAGTCATTGTATAAAATTAGTAATTAATGTTCATTTTCTACAAATAAGGCTTTTTTCATAAACATTTTCCTTGTACGAATTAATAGAGCATGTGTGTGGCAATCGAAAAGTCATAGTTTATAATATGTTTTAGCATATCGCGAATATCATCAGTATATATTTATTTATTTTATTTATTGTAATGTCATTCCTTTATTTCTTTTTTCTTTGTCAGGAAATGTTTAAAAAATAAGTTATACGAATGTATTATTTTATCAAATATACGCTATCAATCGTTAATATTCTCTTTAAATAATATCCTTTTTGTGAGTATATTAAACTATCTTTGGTTACAGTCAAAAGCTATTTGTGAAACTATACCACTGTACATTGAGAGCGAGCATGGCAGAGCAGATAGCGCACTACTAGTTTGCTATGCTAGAGATCCCAGATTCGATTCAAACCAAAATATTTTCATGCGCTCCTGTCTCCTCTCAGAATGGCAACCCACCACCGAGAGTATCTTTGCCAAGAGAACTTCTCTAACAAAAATTTTCGTCGTTTGAATCGACATTAAACTGTAGGTCCCATAGTTTTCCAGAACATAAGAGATACAAGTGATCGGTGTAAAAAAATAACTCTTTGCAAGAAGCCATTATCTGTAACATTTTTATTTTTCATAGTAATTTTCTAGATAACGCTAAATATTTATAAAATGTTCAATTTATATTCCAAATGTTCCGCATATTCTAAAATAGTAGAAGAAAGTTTACAGAATATTTAAATGATAATGAAACGTTCTCAGAATATTTTATTTTTTACATAAAATAAAAATTCTATATGAAATTCTTTATAAAAGTTCTTCTGTTCCATACTTTGTTGATATTACCATTACTTCAAAGTAATAAGTTTATATCAAACATTGTTTGGATAATTACTCTATGTGCCTGCTTAAACAATATGCTATTCTTTAAAACACATTGCTCCATTGGACACAAATTTTACTGTTATAACAAATAAAAGATAATTTATCTAATATTTTTGTTTCTTATATATTATATTATAAAACGTACATCTCTCTCGTCAATCTTGTAGCTTGTAACCGAGCGTAGTGACTTCTCTCATATACCTGTGGTGCGCACACTGGTTGTACACAGTCATATGGAACCTACAGTTTAACGTCGATTCCGAACGACGAAAATTGTTGTTAGAGAAGTTCTCTTGGCAAAGATACTCTCGGTGGGTTGCCATTCCGAGAAGAGACACGAGCGCATGAAAATATTTTGGTTTCTATTGGGAATTGAACCTGGGATCTCTAGCATAGCAAACTAGTGCACTATCTGCTCTGCCATGCTCGCTCTTAATAATAAAAACGTATATAATTTATAAAAAATAATTTCTCTTATTTCTTAATATTACATTAAAAATCGTATTGTACAATATATTTTCATACATATACACTACTGTGTCAAGTATCTTTTATCATTATGAAATATCTAAGTTTTGAAAAAAAAAGTTTAATAAACTTTATTTACATTTAAAAATAAAAATTAATACTTTTAATAGAATAATTATGTTATTTGAGTATCCAAATTACACGAGTCACAATCATACGGATGCTCATGTCATATGAGTATCTGTACATTACCAGTCATACCGGTTAACGTACCGAATTTTATAATTTAATCTAACTAATAAAAATATTCAAAAATTTATGAAAACTTATAAATCTCATTTAGGAATAATTTGGTTGCGTTTAGACGTATTATAAGCTTCTGTCTATCCTTATCACTTATATGCAGAAAGAAGGTAGAAGCTTACAGCCAAGCCAAACGCAGCCTTATTACATATAGAACAATTTTATCTTATTTACATACATCTATTTGACTTATATCTATACCATCCAAAATGTCTTCATACTCATCTTTTAAATCTTCTGCTCTTTGCAATATTAAAAGCTGTAATTTACTATGATTAAGAAGAATGTGAAAGTAGATATTTTAATATAGATTATAGATAAAGTATATGACTTACTTTCGCAGCAGCTATAATTTGCAAGACTAATTTATTACTTAAATATGGAATATTTTCCTTTATTTCTTTAGGATCAGCTTTCGCTATAGACTGTAAAGTTTTATAACCGGCTTTGTACAATTGACGAGCTCTACCCTAAGATTAAAAAAATGATAAAATAGTTGTATATTTATAGATCCATTATTTGTTTTTTAAATATTTGAACGCAATGTATCAACAATAACTAACTTACTATTTTAACTGATGGAAGTTCCATTAATTTTTCTAATTCTAATGGACAACAATAAGATAGTTTTTTACTAAATGTACTTAATATTTCAGTAAATGCCCAAAACTCAGGTAATTCCTATAAAATAAAAGATTGATATATATTTTTTGAATTTTTCTATTATGTTAATACTCATTAGGCTAATAACTCATTTATTTACCTGACAAAATCTGACTACAGAAAATGCGAACATTGAAACTGCATTTAAAAGACCTTGTATAATACCTTTATTAACTTGATATTTCTCAGCAACAGAATAAATTGTATGATGATTCCACAATTCATGTACTATTAGTGTCACATAAAATCTGTGAATTACTCTCTTCTCGACAAACTATATAAAATAAAATTTTCTTTTCTAAATAAAACAGTGCGTTTAAGTATAATTTCACTTAATCTGATAATAAACTGACCTTAGGTATTATACCATCACGTATTTTATTGGCCATAGCTTCTGTTATTCCAAGAAGTCTAGCAACTTGCATTTGATTTTCAGTCAACTCCATTATCTTGAACAATATTATAACATGTTTATGACATTACTTACATCAATTGATAAAACATTTATGACATTACTTATATTGATATATAAAAACACAGATATATAATATTACCACATCATAGTAAATACTGCCGATAGGAGTGATTTGAGATATATTATCATATGGTGTGACAAGATACAGAAGATGCAGATCATCAATTAATATTAAATGCCTCTGAGCTATTTTTAGATCCTCATATAATGTGTATGCAGTTTTTAAATCAACCGGCCCTGCAATGAATCTATTATGAAGTACATGTTTAAATATATCAAAAATAAATAAAACTTGTTGTTACCTTTCATTGCAGCTTGTCCCAAATCACAAAGCTGAAACTCAGTTTCACTTGTAAACATGACCGTCTTTACTCCCTCTTTAACTGGTAAATTCTTCTTACATGTTGACGCTTGAGATGGAATAACAACAGTTACATTAGGATTACCAGTATTACTATTTTTGCTCTTTACTTTTATTACGCCACATTTTAATAATGCTGTTATTGTCTCATCTGTTATTGCTTTTAAATTAATGCCTATTCTATTTTGTTGAATATTGAGTAATGTTGAAATTGTCAATTTATGCAATTTAGACCTAGTTGATGCTATGTTTAATTGTATTGCACTTAGAATCAGATTGTTCAATCCCTTGTCGTTTTCTATGTATAAACTACTCAGCGAGTCGTCCATTTGAGAAGTCAAAAGATCTTTTACCTGTAATGTAAATTATTCTTTAATTTTTAAAATGATTAATCATATATACTTTGGTCTATTTTATAAATTCTTACTTTACTGATCTCGGACTTTTTACAAATAAGTATACTTTCTCCTAAAATTCCCATACCAGCGCGACCTGCTCGACCAATCATTTGTTTATATCTACTTAAATTTAAAAACTGATTACCAACATAAGGACTACGTAGTATTACCTAATAAAAAGCAATATTGTTAACACATGTAATAATATTAACCATACATTATTATTATTATATTAATGATTTAATTACCCTCCTTGCTGGTAAGTTGACACCAGCCGCTAAAGTCGACGTACAACATATTACACATAGAGTACTTTCTCTAAAGGCATCTTCTATTAAGCGCCGTTCTTCGGACGTAAGACCAGAATGATGGTAAGCTATGCCAAATTTGATAGTTTTTTGCAAAATGGGACATAATCCTTCTTCAGTCTTAAGCGCGTTTAACAGGGTCATCTTTTCGTTTACTTTATTATTATATAAATTCCTAAAATAATAACATTTAGATATTTGTAATGTTATTTATATATTGTATTCCAACTTACAAAGTGATGTCTTTAACGTCAATAAGACAGCATTAAAACGTCACCTTACTACTTGAGTTAATACAATTTACTAAGAAAAATTTAAAATAAACATGATAAAATCTTACTTAGACAAAATTTTTGCTAATAATAAAGCCAGATTCTCACAATTTTTACGACTTGAGCAGAATATAAGGCAGGAATCATTTGGTATTACTTCCATTATCAAACCTCCAATTCTGTCTGGATCCAGTATTGCTATATCATCTGAATACTTATAATAAAATTATATTAGTTGACATTATCTTTTATAAGATCTTGTGTAAAATAAAACTTGACTATATTACCTTGTAATCGTTGGTGATCATATCTACTAATAATTCTTCATTATTCAAGTTAACTACCCACATATCATTTCCACATTTTACATATTCTGTTATTTTCACTGGTCGAAAGTTTTGAGAGTATGTATCTGCATTAAGAAATTGCGCAATTTCTTTTAAATTACCTATGGTTGCGCTCATCCCAATCAAGCGTATTATATCTATTAAAAAAATAGATATTTTATTAAAAAACGAATAATTTAATTGTATATCACACAACTTGATGAAAATAACAAAAGTAAACAAAAATTCATTAAAGATGTCAATCAATGAAATTATAAATATTTTAATAAATTCGCTCATTTTCGGCTAATTGTAAGTTTTGACACACAATTAAATTCTTAAATAACTTCATTTAAATACCACTAAAAAACATTATCTTTGTAAGAAGCCCTTCTAATGTGGCCCCTCTTCCCCCAGATTCTCCAAGCAGATGTAATTCGTCAACAACTATAATACCAATCTAAAAATTTTTTTGGAGTTATAACAATACAAGCTATATAATATGTGACTTTGATAATTAATTATTAATATATATTTCAGCTTACCTCGGTTAAGCGTTTCGTTTCTATTAAACTATTTACAAGCCCTAGTGCTTTCTCTATGGTACATATGTAAAGGCTGTTTTTCCTTCGCCGTTTAATTGGTGGATAACGTCCTTTTGTATTAGCATATTCTTCAATTAAAAAACCTAATTTTAATGCTAGTATAGCCATTGATTGAACCTGCATATATAAATTTATGAGCTCGATTAATATACTAGATTACACAAATGCTTTTTTAAATATATTTTTCAAAGTGGCATGCCTTTTCCTGTACCAAAGCCACATATGGAAGTATAAAAATGGCATTTTTTTTGTTACATATAATCTCCCTGAGCATTAATATTTCTGCAACTAAAGTTTTACCGCCACTTGTTGGCAGAGCATAAATTAAATTCTTCTTACTTTTAATAGCCAATTTTAAGCATTCATCTTGCCAATCTGTATAAAACAATTAACATTAAAAATCATTCTTATTTCTAACAAACTCAACATATATATTATTGCAAACTTACGATATAACTCACGAATTCCCTTGACTTCTTTTATTAATTTTTTTACATTGTCTGATAAACCATAAAACGAAGAATAATTTGTCAAATTCGTTTCATTTTTCGTTTCTTTTAATATTGATACATTATTAGAAAAACATAGTTTTTTTTTTAAGATTTTACATTTATTTAAGGATCTAGATTTAGTTTTTAAAATTGGTGAATTATTATCCTTTTTAAAATGATCATTTTCTAAAGTATCATCACCAAAGTTTGTGATATGCAAACATGATGCACTCATTAATTCTTGGTGTGATACATTTTTATGCAATTGATTTGCTTCCTCCACATTTTGATCTACATTGTCTAATTCAAACCTTGTATCCTCTTTGTAAAATGTATCAAATATATCATAATTACTTATGTTATTGCAACTCTCTGAAGAAATAATTTCTTCCTCATTCTGTGAATCGAATTGAGCAAATATTTGATTCATCAAGGTTTTGTCCTGCCATTCATTCATGTTGGGGGACACGCTAAATGATATTTTGGAACTGGTTGTTGCATTGGTTGCAACGTTTTGTACTAACGTTCTAGAACCTTGTGTCGCCTCATTGAGCTCTTGGAAGGGTTGACAAGAATTTACTGAAGCATGTAATCCATTATCAGGTTCTATATTACATAATAATGTGTTATCCAGCTGTAACAGGAATTCAACTGTATATGGAGATTTAGATCTTCCATTGTCATTTAATGATGTTTGACGGTCTTTTTTGTCATCATTCAGCGCTTCCATTTAACAAATCAGTTCTAAAAACACAAATTTATTTATTTATATTCATAGTATCTCAATCCATTAATTGAAATGTTAAATAATTTTGTACCTTATTAAATAATTAATTAAAATGTTAAATAACTTTGTACCTTAAGTATCAGATACTCTAAAAAATAACCCTTCTGGTCAAACAGCTGTCACGCGGTTCAAAAATTGTATCGATCACTCGACTCTCGTAGTGATGTTCATATTCTGGTCTCTGTAGTGTGCATTAAAAACCATAACCTGTTGCAACTCTCACGACTTCGCGTAATTATACGCACGCCTTGTAATCCTAAAAGCCGGAAAGTCGCATTTGTTGCAGTACACGTCCCATTTACAGAACAAAATGCCGAAGAAGAAAACTGGACAGAGGAAGAAGGCAGAGAAACAGAAACTCCGGCAGAAGGAAATCAGAGCTGCCAAGGAGCAGATTGATCTGGCCAAATTTCCTTGTAATTCTGTGATGGTGAGTATTTTTCGACCATAATTATTGTTTATAGTTGAACTATAAACAATATATATATATATAGTATAGTTGTAAAGTGACATATTAGATTATTAATTAAATATATACTCAAAATTGAACGAAAGTGAAAGTTACAATCTAATATAGGGGTGTGTTCATGAATTCAATTATTATCATTTTATCTTTGTTGTTCACCAAGGCTACATTTCAAAACATTCTCTCCAAAAATTTTATAAAATATAATAGTGTTAAAACTTTCTTTCTCGCTCTTGTCAAATCAAATATCCTATTTCACTTTAAACTCCGAGTGTATACTAATTTAGCCATAGTATAAACAAACTTTATATTGTATTAAATAAAATTTTCCCCAGAGAGGATATTTTGAAGTATAGCCTAAATATTAAATAAGAATATAAAATTATACCTGAGTATAGCTGAGTGAAGTTTCTGTATGTACAGTCCAGTAACAAGAAACAACTCTTAAAGTGATTCAAGAATACTTCATGATTCTAATATTATTTTATTTCTCATAGGAATGCGACAAGTGTAATAAAAAGCAAAAGAGTCGTGCCTTTTGTTATTTCTGTCAGAGTGTACAGCGATTGCCCATATGTGCGCACTGTGGCAAGATTAAATGCATGCTAAAGACAGGAGACTGTGTGGTGCGTCATCCTGGGATCTTCACCACAGGATTGGGAATGGTGGCAAGTAAATCTGCGTCTGTTACATTATAGAGTTTCTTTAAATGTTTATTAGGATTTGCTATCATAAATGAAGTATTTTAGGGAGCCATATGTGATCACTGTGAAGCTTGGGTATGTCATGGAAGACGCTGTCTTACCAGTCATGCTTGTATCTGTCCACTGATGGATGCCGTTTGTCAGGAATGCGAGAGAGGCGTTTGGGATCATGGAGGAAGGATATTCAAGTGTTCATTCTGTGATTGCTTTTTATGTGAAGATGATCAATTTGAGCATCAAGCATCGTGCCAAGTATTGGAAGCAGAAAATTTCAAATGTAATAGACGATATACATAAGGGACACATTACATTCTTATTTAGTTTAAAAAAAAAAAAAAAAATTGTATTTTAACACAAATTAAAATTTACAGGTCAATCATGTAATCGTTTGGGACAATACTCTTGTCTTAGGTGTAAGACATGCTATTGTGAAGATCACGTTCGTAGAAAAGGTTTTAAATATGAAAAGAATAAGCCTATCCCTTGTCCAAAGTGCAGCTATGAGACATCACAGACTAAAGATCTAAGCATGTCCAGTAAGCATTTATATAATATTATATATATATATATATAAGGTGGTCCATCTGAATCTGACGATGAAAACGGATATAATTATGGTAAATCAAAAATGGTTTTTTATTTTTAATAAAAATTTAGATTTATTTCTATCAATGTAAATTAACTTTAAACTTTTTATTTTTTTTTAATTAGTATTAGAGAAAGATAAAGAATAATTCAAATCGAAATTAAAAATAATCTGCGTTAGTAGAAATGAGCATTCCAAATTTTAAAAAATTTGAAATATTTATATATATTTATTTTTTATATCTTTGAGAAAAATTTTCTTTATGCAGCAGGAAATCAAGAGTCTTGTTATGGAACTGTTAGCTATTCCAATGACAATGAAGATGAAGATGACGATTATGACGATGATGAAGACGAAGACGAAGATGATGAGGATGACGAAGACGATGATGATGATGATGATGAATCTACAAGTACAGATGAAGAAAAGAAAGATACTACAATATCAGAAACTCCAGAGAATAGTAAAAATAAAGTTTAACACTTATTTACAGATGTGTAAAATAGTAATATAATTGAAAATGAAATATCGATTATATCAAATTAAGTGACGCACAAATATGCGAAAAGAAGTATAAGAATTCAAGCAGAAAGACAATTTTAATATTTTGTAAAATATAAATTAATTAAAAATTTCTAAGTATATATATATATATTTAATAGGCACAATATTTAAAATTTGATAATTCATTTTAAACAAATGTGTATAGATGATAACACACACACACACACACAAAAGCGAATCGAGCAAATATGATGTTGAATATAATATAGAAATGACCGTGAAGAAACAAACATTGTGTTTATTGTACATGTGAATTTTATGCAATTTAAATAAGAGTCTTACAAAATCATATATAACACATTTACATTTAAATTATACACGTAACGTTGTGTATTCAGACGGGAATGCAAAAATATGAGGAGCAGTAGTATGAATCGTAGGTAGCCATCCAGCGGTTGGAATAATGTTCCAGGACAATGTTAACGTTACATTCTTATTTCCTCTGCAAAAATGAAAAGCAAAAAATGTATCTGCTGTATATATAAGATTAATAATAATTACAGAAAAGCTTTGCTGCCATAATAATCAATCAACTTTATTTTACCTGAGGCCTTTGCCATCATCCCAAAAGTAATATTTCGTATTCATATTTTTAAAGTCTAGTACAGCATTATCTTCACGAAGAACTATTTTGTCCCATAGTACAACCTGTCAATACGTATTACAATTTCATTAAAAAAAACTGATTTTAAGAATAAAAGAGAGAGAGAATACATTATTGTAAATTAATAAACCTAATTAAATAAAGGCATACCTGATTAAGTTGATTATTTTCTGACTCATATTCTGCATAAAGGAATAAGAATAATTGCTTAACATTCCAATTGAACAATGGAGTAAGATGTAAAAACTTGGTAAGGTAAATATAATTTAAAACACATGAATTCAAAATATAATAATTAGAAAGAAGAGTTAGTGAAAGTCAAATATATATGTAGTTCTCAGTGTATAAAATATGTTATTTTATAGAATGAAAGAAGATATCTTCATTCATGGTACTTTAATCTTTTCTTATAAAGTTAGAAATCTAAATGAGGATATAAGTAATTATCTATACCAATGCTCAGCTATTTTTTTGTAAATTATATAAGACAATTCAAAACTAGAAAATTTAGATGCATTCATATAAATAAAATAATTAATAACATAGAGACATTTGTATATTTTACTGTATGAAAAGGATATCAGTTCGTAAATCAAAAGTCACGTAACCCAGGTCGTTTTTTTCTCTAGATGCACTGTAATCTGGTACATTTTTTCTGTAAAATAAAGTAAATTTACTACAGCAATTGCAAATATGCAAAATTATATGTAATCTGTATTAAACTTTGATACATTAGTTTCTTAATATTTACGTATTTAAACACAATGTAGAAAAATTTGTTTTTTTTTACAGTACAACTTACAAATACAATATGGATCCTTTTGACAAAAACATAAATGTGATTTAATTGAAATGAAATGGACTGTGTACGATAAATTTTATGGCACATATTTATATGTTTACATTCAATACTTACACAACAACTTTAACTGTATTTAACGTAACGTTCGCTTGGTAATCGTAAAATATTGTTGAGATAAAACAGCAAAATGTGAGAAAGGCCGAAACACTCAAGGTGTAAGCTAAAATAGCGTTGCCTCGTGTGAGGAACGTATGCATGACGGTTGGTAAAGGTATAGAATACTCCGTTCAGTTCAAATTTAGATAAAAATACACTTATTCGACGCGTTTTTGCACGAAACGAACGAATCTGGCAATAAAAAGTGCCGCTCTGCCCTCCAAACAGAGATATTAAGCGTTAAAGTTGACGACTATTCAGGTTAGCAAATCTGTCATAGCCCTACAATCGCCACATCGCCATGTCACATCATACTGTGGTCCATGGTGGCCCTGAGAGAGGACATGACGGCCTAAAACCAGTAACCGCAAAATGCTGCCGCGCACTACTGCCCTCTGAAGAAGTGGATGTAAACTACATGCAAGATCCACTATTCGCTGTGCCACAGCTACAAAGAAAAATAGCAGCAAATAAAAAAACAAGTACATATTCTTGAAGGGCTATTTTTTTGCTAATTTTTTGCTCTATTCTCGACTTTTTTCATTCACCGTTTATGTCAAAAAATTCGACCCACAGTGTGGCTGCGCTGACTCGCGTACAAGAGTAAAGTACATTAAAGCAATCAATTGCCGGGATTATTTTGGTCTCAAAATGTTTCTAGAATTATTTGCTCTAAGAATATCCAGAATCCGATATTTTGCTCATCGTTTACGTCGATAAATTCGATCCACAGTGTGGCTGTGCTGACTCGCGTACAAGATTAAAGTACATTAAAGCAATCAATTGCCGGGATCATATATACATATGTATATATGTATATAACTTATTTAAAATATAAACACGCGCGATATATTTTAACATATTTGTAAAAAAAAAATGGGTGTAATATACAACTTTAATGTTAATACTTAAGCTTGATAATAAACATCACGCGCATGTAAGTAAACATACATATAATTGCAGAGAAGAATATTTATTCTGATCCACATTTTATGTAGCGCGAATACGATTATACGAACCGCGAATATCTACTTACCATCAGTCTTGAAAAGTATATGCGTTATCCTCAGAATAGTGGATCTTGCATGTAGTTCACATCCACTTCTTCAGAGGGCAGTAGTGCGCGGCAGCATTTTGCGGTTACAGGTTTTAGGTCGTCATGTCCTCTCTCAGGTTTCTCCCTGGCCATGTTTTCTCTTAGATGTTCTAAGTGTTTTCTACATGCATTTCGATGTTATGCGCATGCGTCTCGTTACTTTTCGGTCAAACAGGCTGGCTGCGTTCCGTTTCAGTATGCGCGCATTTTATATAGTAAACGTCACGTATACTATAGAGGAATACGCGCATATGCGTGAAACGGAACGCAGCCCAGTAGCCCATACGTCGTATGCCTAGAGTAGAGTACCTATAGGTACTCTAGTATGCCAAAATGGGTACACTCCAGTATGTTCGCGTTTCGTTTGCGAGGGAGAGCCAAAATTGTTGAAAGGTGTATCTGAATTAACGAAAGGTTAAAACAATTTTTTTTTTATGAATTTGGGAACGCACTAATTTGTTTAAAAAAAAAGTATAATTACCGAACGCTGATTCTGCGCGACGATCCGGTTGAATTTCAATTTAGTGACTTTCGAAATTCAATTTTTCGCGTGGCACGTTGGCGGGCCTGATCGCGAGCAGACTGAAACTGAACTAGGTCGTATATTGTGGATGCAGTACAGCGAGGGAGGGTTGACGCGGCCCGGTTATTTGGACATATTTATGGTTATCAAGTTTGACAATAAACATCGGACGGTCCTGTATGACTCGGAGTTAACGATACGTCAGCATGGGTGAGTCAACAACGCGCGATTTTTCGCTCTATGTCACGGATTTATTCCTTTAAAAAAAAGGACTGTATATCGCACGCTACTCCGACTATCGAGATGATTTTCCTCACGGTTTCGCACGCGAGATTCTGACGATATCTTCTTACAGGTGGGTTGCTCAGCTACTTCCGTAACCTGCTCGGTAGTCGTGAGATGCGGATCTTGATCTTAGGCCTGGACGGCGCCGGCAAAACCACGATTTTGTATAGGTTTGCATGACAGTCTTGTTACCTTGATGACTAGCTGTCATCTGTGTTTACATGGTGCATCTAATTATAATCAATTTTTTTGGAAGTTTTTTTTATACTTGGAGCTTTTTCATCTTTATATCTTGAAGTCATCTCTTTGGCATTATTTTAAACATAATTTATATTCTATTTACTATAGAATTGTACATATTATGAATATCATTAATAATATATATAATTTATATTTTATAATTCTATAATATGATTATCCAAATGTACTACTTAATTCTATGATGATGAGAAAGAAATATATATATACATTTATTTATATAGAATTTCAACTAGAAATTGCTATAAGCAAAGTTTTTTAATTGCTTGCTTATTAGGTTACAGGTCGGCGAAGTAGTAACTACAATACCAACCATAGGATTCAATGTAGAACAAGTTACTTACAAGAATTTAAAGTTTCAAGTTTGGGATCTCGGCGGTCAAACGAGTATACGGTATGTAGCTCATGTATATGTAAAAGTTAGTTTTATATCAAACTATTTTTTTTATCCTAAATTTCAAGAACACATATGCATATATCAATGCTAACCAAGATTTGTAATATTGTATGGCTATTTACATCTATATCTTCTTTTTTCAATCTCCATTAAGAAAAAAAAAACAAAGTATAGGTGTAAATGTTGATACATGTTAAGTTGTCCTGAATTACAAATTTTAAGCAGCACTGGTATGTCATTGTAGAGTTCATAAAATATATTTATACTTTCAGACCATACTGGAGGTGTTACTATTCCAATACAGACGCGATAATTTATGTGGTAGATTCGGCAGACAGAGATAGAATAGGCATATCAAAGGATGAATTAATTCTCATGTTACAAGTAATATTCATTTTTAAATTAATAATTACGCGTACTACTTTTTTTATAAAAAAAAATTTTTTTGTTTTACATACTTTATTGTTTTACATTAATATTAACGATTGTTTTTTTTTAAATATGTAATTTTGAACGTATCTTATATTTAAACAGGAAGAAGAGTTACAAGGCGCGATCTTGGTGGTACTGGCGAATAAACAGGATATGGCAGGATGCCTTAGTGTTGCGGAGGTCCATCAAGCACTCGGATTGGACGCTCTTAAAAACAGAACCTTCCAAATATTTAAAACTTCCGCGACAAAAGGCGAAGGGCTTGACCAAGCCATGGACTGGTTGTCGAATGCACTGCAGAGTAGAAAATGATCAATATTATGTCAGAGTTATTTATATTTGAGCCTTACAAGGGGACTAGTCACACGACTGTCGCTCTAAACGTGTCGTCAGGTTGTTGCCGGGCACGTGATATTTTGTTTATTTATTGTAATTATTGTATTTTAAATATTTCCTTTATAATTTACAGAGCAAGAACATTCGAAGAATTGCAGTACTTTTTTCATAACGGTTGAAACACGTAACAATAAGGGGATCATTTTATCTTTCTATATTTAAGATAATAAACTTAGAAAATCTTTTCAACTTAGAATCTTTTGCACTAATAAGTATCTCATGCTATTGTTACGCTACTACGCGTAACATTATTAAATAATTTGGTTAAAATAATTGTCGCTATTCATTTAATATTAACGGTAATTAAATTTAATACTTATGGAATTATTAATTGTTTGTAATGGGAATATGAGTATATTGCTATCAAATATACAACTCGATTACCAAGCAAACACGAGAATAAATTTTCGAAAAAATTTAAACTCGTAAAACAAGAATACTCCATTTAAATCGTATATATGCATCATATATTATTGTCTTCATGTATCTTAAATTATATAAAATACTTTTTTTTACAATAATATGAGTAAAACAAATTTAAAATAAATCTCAAAGTATTATAGGATACAAGTGCAACATCGTACTAGCATTTATAAAAATTGTTACACAATATAAACGAAATAAAATTAATTCTGTGCCGTGAAAAAATTATGTTTAGAAATGATTTATAGTATATAATAGAGGTTTCATTTTGAATTAAATTCTAATTTAACTGAGAGATAATTTTTATATTCGTGATATATACATATATATAAGCTGAGATCATTTTTATCGATTAGTAGTAATTAAAATTAAATAATAGATTGGTTGATAATTTTTAATATATGATTTTTAATATGTGTTTATTCTTCCTATAAAATTTTAATATTTATGAAAAAACAAATATTTTATAATAATTCGTAATATATATTCGAATTAAATTTATTATGTATAAATAATGGTAATTTCGTTTGTAGTAAGTAATAGCTTTTATAAAATGAACCTACCTATACAACATGTGATCGCTCTTTTCACTACCATTCCACTGCGCCAAACCTTTTAATTCGTTTGATTTTCGCATCCATGTCTAGTCGAGATTTCACCCTCATGTAAAATATCGGGCAGTCACGGCTGAAAATATATTTGAAAGTAACTATTTTGGAATATTATTCATATTTACTTTTCTATGTGTAAATATTGATTCAGTATTAATATATATATATACATATCCGTATTTAGAAAGAGTATTCCATATTAATTAATACAACTAACTTAGAGCATATAACTTCTTGATGGAGACTCCCTTGACATCTTTGGCATTCCGCCCACAATCTAGAAAACTTTTCTTCTAGTTTATGTTGAGCCTGCAACTCGTTGTGAAACAGTTCAGCCTCTTGAGGTTCACAATGCTTACATACTGCCTTGCCTTCTCTGTCTGGTGGTAAAACAGCCTTACAGCCTAAACATGTCTCTTTTTTACGTGTGAAAGCCGCAAGCGCTCCAACTTGCGAGGTAGCGATGCATCTTGTACGCGTATGATCTCCTTTCAGGAGAAGCGACTCAGCCTTGTCGCCGAGGATAGGTTCAAAGATACGTACAAGAGGTTTCGCCAATTGATTCTCCAGATAATAGTTCGTATCTATCGGGATACTATTATGCAGTGCGTATACGGGATCTTCTGCCTTTTGGTATGCCGGTGTGCCTTTAGCTGCGCTTGTGAACACGTATGCCACTCGGTCACCGAGTTTCGGTGCATTTCCAGCATCTCGTTTCTTCATCTTCGTCGCCAGTTCAACGTGCGCTTGTTTCGCCGCATAATCTGTCTTTGTCAGTTCCTTCGTGATGACTAATTGAGATAGATCGATACGATTACACAGAAGATCGCTAATGACTTGTTTGGCATAATCCACAGCAGCATGTGGATTCCTGTGTATAATATTATATATTATTTATTACTTTTTATCTATAATATATAAATACGACGACTTGGATAAAGCGTAAAAGAAAAAGTAATGTACCTTTCAATAAGCAATATTTGCAAACAAGTATTCATCATATTCGCTACCAATGGACAATTATCTCGGCGCACCGTTTCGAGACCTTTACAATCCATTTTATCATATTTATCAGGTTTCGTAAAATACAGACCAGCATAACGTTTTTTGTTGATTAAAAGATACGGAAAATACACTTTCTCAAACTCCAGCTTTATAGGCTTGATGAATTTAGATGTCACGTAATCAGCCGCTTCTTTACCGAGTTTCATTGCATCTTCTATATCTTTCACGCCAAACTTAACCATGACGGAATCAGTGTCACCATATATGACTACTGCGTCGTTTTTATATCCATTTTCCATTCGAAAGTGATCCTCCACTTCTTGCTTTGTTTGCTCTATCATAGTACGTCCATAAGCTGTAACGCTCTGCAATTTATGATATTACATTTATTACAAATATTTGGTACTTTATATGATATATATACTTTACAATGTTCTTTTTGTTAAATATGTTTTGAGAATATCGAGAACTTACAGCAGATATTTCCAAGCATGGTAATTTTCCCATCTGCGCACCTGTGAATCCATATACGGAATTCGCCGACACTTTCAAGGCGTATTGCCTGCCATCGAGTACTTTTTGCTTCAAAGGATCCGTTTCTTCCTTTAACTCTGCTTTTGCTTTTTTTCTAGCCGCCAATAGGTTTTCCAAAATCTCCGGAAGAATTCCTTTCCTCATTGCATTCTTAATAAATAACGATTTACTAGGAGTTGTGGTAATTTGGTCCTCTTGAATATTGAGTTCCTTCTTTTTAGCAACGGTTAATAATGTTGTGTAACATAAGTTGTGTGCCATAATAATGCTAGGATATAAAGAACTGAAATCTAAAGTAGCTATCGGATCATTGTAGTAGCCACGCTTAGGTTCAATGACAGTCGCTCCTTCGAATTGTTCGTCGGTACCATGACCCTGATGTACTGGCATCAAGTAATCCTTTTCCCTAGTCTGACATCAATAAATACACTTAACTGCCAATGTTACAAATATTTCTCTTTCCGTAATTATATCAATGTATTACCTTACGTAAGAGTTGAGAAACAACTTTTATTTGTTGCCCACGAGTCAATAAGCTAGAAATGGATACTCCTGTAACTCTTGCCATTTCCATATAGATAATAATACACATTAATTTGTCTAATAATCTAAGTGGTAAGTATGCATCCTTCAAACAGTATACAGCGAGACGTCGACGTGTCTGTGCATTTCCGTTTTGTAATCCTGTAATATCCTTGTGCTGAACATCTTCTTTTTGTTCTTGAAGAAAATGATATGATACAGCATTTAGAGTATAAGATCTCAGTTTATAATCTCGGACCAATACCTGAAAGCACATATATGTGTTTTTATTAAAACTGAGATATATATGTATATATAAAGAAAGAAAGAGAGAGAGAAGCACCATGTTTATATTTTATAGAAATTTTCTTACTAGCAATAAATCGAATGGGACTCTTCCTTCAAAATTAATTGATTTGTTCTCACGGCGACCCAGCTGTTTACTTTGCAGTACATGATCCTTGATTACAGATTTTATATTTTTTATTCGACCGAGGAAATTAAAGTTTTTAACATTGAGATGTTGCGCGCGATTAATTAAATATGGAAAGTCAAAATTGTTTATGTTATATCCCGTAAAAATGTCAGGATCTAATTGTCGCACGAAATCAGCCCATTTCTTGCAAAAGAAAATAATATCATTAATATAGATTATTAATACCTGGATATTTTTTCTACGATTTAATTAACTTACCTCTAACATTAAGTTTTCTTTTTCAAAACTCAGAACTTGGCAACCAACGATAGGCGCGCAAGTATCGAGAGTGAAAATATTTCTTAAAAACGGTTCTGACTCGCCCTGTCTTATGACCATGTTAGCAATTTGTATCACAGGATCATGTTTTGCTTCCGGAAAGATACCTGCAGAAAAGATTGGTAATTAAATTCATGTAATAAAAAGTATTAAAATTAAAGAAGAAAAAGTAATAATTACCTTCGCGTCCAGCGCATTCGATATCGAAACTGAGAATTCTGAATGGAGCTATTTTTGACCATTCTCCTTCTGGTGCATGAGCTATAAAACCATCCCATGCAACATCCACTTCCAATTGACATCTTGTAGTTAATTCTAACATGTGTCCATGCCGACCACGTAATTTCCAGCTTCCTGGTGGTAATTCAATCCAAGAACAGCCAACTACTGATGTATCAACCATGAACCTTTCATTTAATGATCAAATATAAAATTAACGTTGTAATTTCGATAAAAACGTAACATATAGAAATAATAAATATTATATTATGTCTACACTACCTGATATCAAAATCGATGTTACTTTCAAATGCTCTATAGTGGTGATTAAATGCAGTATACACTGTGTCTTGTTCTAATAATCTTTTACAAGGTGCTATCAATTTTGGGACTGCTACTGTAATTTTTAAAAATGGCAACTTATCATTTCCTCCATATCCATACATCGATTGTTTGTAGACTAATTCGACTGCTAGGATAGCATCTTGTATGTTATCTGGATTTGACTTCATATCCTTCTTTACAGCTTGATTAAGAGCTTCCTATATTCAAAAGATTCTAATGTTAATTATTTCTTAGATCAACAAAAAAGTTTTTTGTTAAAATAAACATACTTTAAATAGCCTGCAATGATTGTTCGTAAAATTTGATGGTGCTGATACAAACAGATAGGGACAAAAGCCATGGACATAACAACAGACAGAATTTCCTTTTTCCGTAACGCCAAACATTCTCATTATCGGTACAGGTCCTACTTTACTACCTGGCATTCCAGAAAGAGATTTACCTATATGCAATCATAAATTTTGCAATACTGATATATTTTTAATTGACAGAGTTGCTTTGTTATTTTTTTAATAATAAACATACACACACACACACACACACACATACACACATATGTATTAAAAATACATTGTTACCTATATAATGATCAATTTCGATTTGTTGAAATGCCAGTGTATCAATTTTTGGATTCAAAGGTGGTGGAGGAGCCCTACTCCATTTCACAGATGTATTTTCTTGTTCAGGTCCCTATATAAAATAGAATTATTAATAAATAATAAATATGTATACAATTACACATAATATAAAAAATTCAAATTACAAATTATATATTTATTTAAACAAAAAATTGATTTTAGATTAATAAAAATATGATTTAGAGAGAAAGACATACTTCTCCTATTAACAGTGTTTCATCTAAAAAATCTTCATCTGCAAGATCCATAGTGGCTAGTTCTGCCTCAAATGAGCTAGGTTTCTCCTCATCTTCATCTCTGTTTGATAAGATTAATATGCAAATTTTTTAATTTATTATATCACATAAGAAAAATATAATATTGTAGATATTTAATATCATGCAATTTTTCAAATAGTAGTTAAATACAAATCAATACTGGTTAATAAAAATTTATTATAAGCGTAAAATAATAAAAACAAATATTTAATTAGATTTATTATACATATTTATTATACATATACAGAAATAAAAACATATCTTTTAAATAAGACTAAATTATCAGATTTAGATAAATAGATATAAAACAAGCATATTCATTCAATTAAATGACATTTAAACAAGTATTAATAAACGTAAGAGTATTATGATAAATTATTAAATAGAGTTATAAGTACAATGGGGACAGAAGCATAGAGGTTAACAAGCATTAGATTCAATAGCGAGACGAATGGTTACCTAAATTTGGGCTTCTTCGCTGCTGAAGGTGTTGAAAACGATTTTCGATTTATTTTACTCATGTTTATGATTATAACACGTAAAAGACACACAAAATAAGAAGCTGAACTCTTGTCATGTAAAGGCGGGAACGGTTTACTTCGTTCAATGACTCAATTTGATTATAGTCTGCACTGTTGCACTTTAAAGTACATGAAAATATATGCAAAGAGTACATAAATATTTCAATAATTTAATAAAATATTTCATTTATAGCTTGATAAAAATGTGAGAATATTAGTATGAAGTATTTCTGATCAATCATATCTTTGCGCGTTGCGTTTTTCTATTTTAAAATAAATATCTTTGTTTATATGTCGTTCTCATTTGTAATGCTCCGGTGTAGAATAGTGTAATCTTATATTAAATTACAGGTTAGTAAAATTTGTGAAACAATATTCCCTAGAATTTATTTTATTAGGGATATTTTAAGAAATATATATATATACCAACCAAAAATGAAGCCGTTGGATATGCAGAAACCTAGGCCATCAGAGATTGATTAAAATATAGGACTATTTTTTTAATTCGTCATTTGCATTTAACTCCTGCTCATATTTAAATTTAAATTAATTCTATTTATTTCAAATATAAATAATGGATAATGAATAATTTTTAAATATAAATATTTAAAAATAAATATGATAAAAATATACTGAACATTAATAATAGTTATAATTAACAAAGTTAGTTTTGTATTAATGTAAATGTTACACACACAAACAGAAGAAATAATCACAAAATTATATAATATTAAGATCTAACAAATTTTAGTTTAGAAATTTTTCAGGAGAGAGACTCGGTTGAATTTTAATTAAATAATTATAACAACAACTTTCTAAATTAATTTTTAAATTAAAAAATAAATTTCGAAAAATGACACGTACTCACAATAATATTTAAAAATTAATGCTCGAGTGATTCTGTATAATTACCAAAATTAACTTCTTTCTGTTTTTCTAGATTTTTATTATTTTCATCAATCTTATTAAGCTTATATGTAGTAAATGATCAATTTACCGATTGTCATTAACGTTGTCATGAAATGACAATTTAGGCTCGAGAAATGTCAAATTTAAAACATAGTGATAAATCAACTCTGTATGTGACGCGCGTTCACTAAAATACGTAATTAATGAACTGGCGAATATTTCATAAGACTAGCAATGGGGCGTGACGAAAATAAAAACGAGATTGAAACAGATACGGACGATGACGAAGTTACTGAAAGTGGTGAAACCATTTCGACAGAAAGAAGTTCCAAAAATATCGGTACTTCTCCGTCTAAATTATTTTGCAAGTGGCTACCGAAGAAATATTTCAAATTCTTCTTCTTACTGCTTAACAGCATAGCTCTCGTGAGTATTAAGACATGGAAATCTTGGTAGAATCTTCTCAAATACAATTTATAGGTTCGAACAATTTAATTTTGAAATGTATATTTAAGCTCACAGGTGTAACGGCGATAACAATAGCTATCTGGATGTTGACTGATACAAACTTTACATATAGACTGCTCGGCCAGCAGCTTTTCATGACAATTTTATTAATTCTAGGAGTGTTTGTGTCTCTTGTAGCTTTTACCGGAATCATAGGAATCGTGAAGAAAAAAGAATATTTCATGATTTTTGTAAGTTGAATTAATGAAGCAAAAATATGTTCCGAAATTTGTTTTCTGATTTAAAATACAATATTATTGTATTATATTTTATCAGCCTGTTTGGATATAAATTAAGTATAAAATGAACAATTTAAAAATAGTCTGTTTTATATAACGCGCACGTATTTTATCTTTTAGTACTTAATGTGCCAATCAATCGCTCTCTGTGCTGTGTTTGTATATTTGACAATGAGTTTTCCATTCTTCGACAAGATTACGAAAAAGATTCGAGATGAGATGAGCAACTCTATGGAAAATTATCAGTCTTCAGATTGGGCTGTGAAAGCGTGGGACAATACTCATAGATATGTAAGAACTTTATACAGCATTATATTTTTCAATTACATATTCTTTGCACGTTTTACAATGATTCGTTTCAGTTAAAATGCTGCGGAATTAGATCATCCAAAGACTGGTTAGATCATCAAATAAGCATTCCACAAAGTTGTTGTTCTGTATCACTTAAACAGGTAAAAATTTCAAGTAAAAAAAATCTTTAAAAAATACATATCTAAATATTTTAAAAATAAAAATTAAAAATCTAAAAACTTAAAAATAAATAAGTCTTTAAAAAATATCTAATTATATAAAAGAAAAATCAGAATATTATATACATTATTATTGATACCAAATTCATGGTTGAGAAAATTATTTTACAAGTTACTTATGAGTAACTGTATTTATGTAAGGAGTAATTTAAAAAGTAACTTAATTATTATACCTTGATTAAATTGAATAAAGATAACTCTAAGTCCCGAAATAGATGTAGTAAATTTAAGCATTAAGAAACTGATCAAAATCATAGTTGGTTCTTTTCACATTTAATGGTTTTAGGAATTATATTTTAAATAAAATTATAGAGATATATCAAAATAGCTTTCTAAAGTTAAAAGCTTATACATCCGGTCTTAGTCATGGAAGGATTGCGCCAGTCGCGTCTTGATCCGTTTGCTGCCAAGTAGCACGTATTTTCTTTTTCATACCGGGAAATGAGTTAGTTGCGTTCACGCGCAGCGTACATCCGGTTGCGCCTAATAATATCCGGATCCCTTTTACTCTTCTCGGGAATTTTCTCTTTTTCCTGTTTCTCAGAAGTCACGACGACTTGTCATAATTTTCGGCCGATCAACTGCATTCCGGAACAAACTACTTCATCAGTAGATACAATTCCCAAATATACATGTTGAAATAGTTAAACAAATCAATAAACTATCGTATTTATTCGATGACCATATAATTATGATTACTGAACACATTAATATGTATTATTATTCATTCATTTTATTCGTATTAGCAATTTATTTAATTACTAAACAAATATATTATTATTATGTATGCAAAATCAATAGTGATTTGGATACAACCACTATAGTCAATTTGGAAATGAATAACAATTGATTTGAACATGGAACATCTGATTTTTATTTTTAGTGCCTGCACATGACAGATAATGTGTCTTATAAATCTGGATGCTTAAAAGGAGCCTATATGCTGTTAAAATCGTATGTCCAGACTGCCTCTATTTCAACGCTTGTCATATTTCCACTTCTGGTAAATTAAAGCTTATTACTTTCTTGCCTTCTTATTTAATAAATAATATAAGAAAAAAAAATTATTATTTACATATTTCAGTTAATCAGCGTGTTTTTAGCGTTTGGTTTACGAAAAAGATTGAAAACGAATCGATTAATGAGGGACGAAGCGACATATTTATGAAGACATCAAGGGTAAACGTGACTTACAAGTGAATGACAAGTCCGGTGAAACGTTTTCCCGTTTTTTATTATCATATATAGATCATATATTTTCTGAAAACACTTAATATATTGTACTTAAGATAATAATATTGTAAGTTTATTGGACATGCTGGTTGGATCGCCGTCTGCCGCGTGGCAGTGGTTCAAGTGGAAAAGTCCGTAAAATTACTCACTTCCCCGGCGCTTCTACGATGATCATCGAATCAGGATGTGTTTTTTAACACGCGGGGGAGAAAGGGGAGGCGAAAAAATACATTTATAAAAATTGCTCGTGACCATCGTAATGCTCTCGTTTACGGAAGGGTTCAAACGGTATAAAGGGAGGGGAGTATCTGATCGAATGGCGGGGGATGAGTTCTTCCTTTTTTTCCCTTCCTTTCCCTACGATAAAATATAGAGCGTCTTACGTGAAATCGATTGCCTGTCGATGCGATACGAAATATTGACGTAGTGATAATTTAACGCGCGCGATGCACCTGTCTTTTTCTCTCCATTAATCTTCTCGTCTAAATTATCGCTAAACGACTGCGGCAGTTCGACACCGCGTTTATGTATAGCGTGTGTGCGTGTGTATGCTGTATCCGTGTGTTTGCGCTTTATATAATGTATATCCTGTACTTCGTGTATGGGATGTATACGGATTCCATAGCTGCGGGAATAGGGTTGTGGGAAGGACAGAGGGCTTTGGGCGCAGTTTCAGGCAGGTTCCCATCCAATTACAGATATATTATATCATAGCAAACATCGTGACTATTTACAATAAATACAGTTGATTAGGTTATATAAATAAAATATATATAATATCGTATCGTTAGGTTTAGGTTTACAGCAACACGTGACAGTAAACAATTAGATCAGCGGCAAAGTAGCGTTAATCTATCTAAGGTAGTGGTCGTAGTAGCTTTAGCGTGACTGACTCTTCCGTTCGCTTTTCGCGCTCGCTTAATCTTCAATATATATCTCTCATTTTCACGCTCTCTTTCTTCCCTTTCGTTCTCGCTCTACATTTATCGCTCTCTCGCATCCTGAACTTCCCGTTTCACGTTTCCGAATTCTTTTTTTTACCCCCTTCCCTTTTTTTTCGGCGTGGCGAGTCGCGCTCGAGAACCAATCGCGCCGCAAATTCGTGGATCGACGGTTACTGCTATAATTGGCCACTCTAGCTCCTCTCATGTGTACATATATATATATATTTATATTTCTTCTCAATATATTCATATATATTTATATTTATTTATTTATTTCACATAATCATTATTTCTTCGCGCGTTCTACTTCGTTTCTTTTTATTTATTTATTTATTTAGAGAAGTACGTGGAGTTGTCGCGATCCCCCGCGGACGGTCACGGGGAACGAACGAATCTGGAACGAGTTCGCAAAAACGAGAGATGAAACTTCACGGAAGTTAGAGTGAATTTTTTTTTCTAATATTATAATCGCGTAAGACGGGGTCGGGCCTGGAGTCGACTTTTTGGGGTCTCCCCGCCCGTACGACATGTATATCGCGGCTACCTGGCCCGCTCATTAATTTGACACGTGATATTTAAAAAATAGTCGATTTTTCTTGAACGCACTGTTGCCGGATCCAACAGCGGATAATGCGGTTAAAGATCAAGAGGGCAGTGTGAAGGGCAGTGGGAGGAGCAGGTGTGAGGGGATTGGTTGGCCAAAGGGAAACGATGAGTGTTTAGATATGCACGAATGTCGAAGCACTCCTATTTCGCTTATCTAGAGAAAGCAGAAGCTCTCGGAAGATTAACAGAAATCACCGTCAAATATTATTCTCGCGAAATTACCTGCACCATTGCTGAAAGACGGTAGCTGTCTCATTGTTACAGTTGCAATAACTGGATAGAGTCATTTAATATAGCCGAGGGTGTTGTATTTATTACTAAATTTAAACGCGATTTTAAAGCGATTGCTACTAAGAAATTGAATTTAACAGTCACAGTAAATTACTCGAAATTGACTAATATTAATTAATGATTCCATGAGATTTTGGTTATTTTCATATATGAGTCTTTCCTAAAGAGTAAAGTTAAAACAAAGTGAAATATAATTGCACGTCGGTTACGCTTAGATAAGCGAGGGAGGAATGCGGCTCGACGATCGAGCCCGTTCACGCGGCCGTCTGCCAGAGAAACGCAATGATGAGCAACGCGCGGGGATAGATATTTACGGCGCGATTTTAGTGTAGTAATTCCGTTTTCGCATGTCGTTTCGCGCGTGCGAACGAGGACTTGAAATGTACAAAAAGGATCACCCTTGCGGCCTCGTTGGCACGTGCGAGCGCGCGTGCCTCCGACAGGAGGAGTTCGTCTTGGACCGCGGTTTAAAATTGCCCAGGCAACACGACATCGTAAAAGAAGTCGTAAAGACGGCCTAATTTTTCAGACATCGTTTGACTATCTCTCGGAAGTCTTTCACGATTTTGCGTTGTTGGGTATTATAGGTCTAAACACTTGCTCGAATTAGAAATACATTACGAAGCTTCCCTAAATCATTCTCTCTCTCTCTCATTCTTTCTTTCTCTCTCTCTATATATATATTTTTTTATACACTCAGCATATAGATAACATTTTTTATTCTTCATCTATTCAGACAGCAATGTCGTTGTGCCACTAACTATCCATAAACGGCACCGTCTCTAAAGCCGCGTTGCAAAATATCAATGGCGAGTACGAACGTTCGTAGAGACGCGAAAAAACAATACGTGCAACAAATCGACAGATCTGGAATCTTCATGGAGTTTGGAAGGTGAAGGGGAATGAGAGGAATGGGAGAAGGATTGATAGGATGATAATAAAAGGAATTTCCGATGCTAAGGATGGTTCGATGCACGTATATGGGTCTTTGTGCGCGGGCGATCGGCGCACACGCACACACATTCACATACATACATACACACACACACATACACATATACACGGGCGAAACGATCGTTACTTGACGGGCAGTAATTTTGGATACACATACTTAGTATTTTCGGTAAGGAAACATAGTTAACCGTTACGTTCATATCCAGCAAGCACAAATATGCGATATTGTATACGTATTATTTTTTTACCGATAATGAGTTTATCCCTCTTGCAAATTCCTCCCTTTCCGGTTTATACGCAGACACAGGGTTCGCACGCCCGGCTCGCATTTCCCTCCGCGATCTTCGAGAGTCATCGGAGGATACCCACCGTCGATCCCGAGCGACTATCTTCCCGCACACTTGCGCTCACGACAATGCGATATAGATCACCGATCGGCGACGATCAGGAACGCTTACGCTATGGATAGGACACATCCACATGTTAAAAATACGTTTAGTCTCGCTATTGGTATTCGACGACCTCATGCACGCTCATCCTCGCTCGATCATCGCTGATCCTCTCACTCCGCCTCTCTTTCACTCTCTCCATTCTCTCGCCATACAAGAAAAGCACCACTTTATAATACAAATTCGTCTCGTCCTTAATTGTCTAAAGCCGCGAACGGAATTCAAGCTCGAGACCGCACGATCGAGTCCGCACGATCGTTGGCTCCTAGTCCTTCTTCAAGGATACCGTGAGGATACCGTCTCTCCTCTGGTTCCTCTTCCTCAATCCTCTGCCGCTTCTCGCTAGGGCCATTCATGGTTGAGATTTATTTCCGCGCTCGCTGCCGCTTTCTGCATTCGTATTCGTCATCGCGCGTACTTGCATCACACCCGCCGTTGCTCTTTTTCTAAGTACGACGTTAAAATATCGTGAGCAGGGCACACACGTGGCTCGTCAACGTCGTCGTCAACGGCATCGCTCCTCCCGATTCTCACTATCCTCGCATTTATCCTACGCCGAAGAAGGCTGCTATGTCAATGTAAAGCTATGTATTGACTAGTTTCTCTCACTCTCTCTCTCTCTCTCTCTCTCTCTCTCTCTCTCTCTCTCTCTCTCTATCTCTCTCTCTCTCTCTCTCTCTCTCTCTCTCTTTCTTTTTTCGTCGCTCTCAACTATGAATGGCCTATTCTTCTCTCTCCTTTCTCCTCACTCTTCGTGTTATAACTATAATTACCTTGTATCGATGCGGTGTACCGTGTACGATTCACACGTGCGGCACCACGGTCTATCATTTACTTTAGGCCTCGAGCGCAAGCTCCACGAGCTTGCCGGCCTTGCCTCGTACGAACGTAATCAGAAAATTCCACATTCTGGAATTTAATTCAAACCTGCAAGCTGGTTATTAGCTGCGTTCACGTCGCGTCAAACTCCCAGAGGAAATTTCGCAATGTTCCTCCTCTTTCCCTTCCAGGCTCGCATGGTCCGAAATCCGATACACTCTCGATTCTCATTCTTTCCTCTCTCGACGTCGCTTATAAGGCTTTCGCGGATTTGCCAATCGCGGATCGGTCGCGCAGCTGGTCCGTGGAGCGAATACTCGATGAAATCAGCGTTCCTCCGCGTGCGCTTAACGCTCTTACATCCTACGTACCCTATACCTCGTGGTATATATATTTATTATATATAATATAACGTTATAGTGTTTTTGGCATCTTTGAAATACACAAATAGACTTTGGTATAAAACTTTTTGATAGTTTTCAGTACGTTTATATATATGCGCGTGCATACATATACGGACGCTGCGCATACAGCGTGCTACAGCGGCATTTTTTTATCTCCTTCCGTCGACTTTCACGTTTCCGGTTTCTCTTTCTATCTCTTTATCTGTCGGTGTCGCTCACTCGAAAGTCCCGCGGTTTCGATACTGGACAATGTCCCCGCGCGAGGGGACGATACGACTGACTTTTAAATCGCTCTAGCACATTTTATCTAACCACCAAAGCTTACAGGACGGCACGCCTCTCCTCCTGCGTCGCTTCTTGCTCGACTGGTCGACGGCCTTCTTCACGAACCTAATGTTGTAGGGATCCTCCGCGAGCTCGGGATACTGTTGTGCGTCGTGTATGTACTCGCCCTCGTAATTGGATGCAAGACCAACTTTCAGTATCTCATCCTGCTCGGCAACCATCCATTCGACGGATGTGGGAGTGTTCGTTTTAAGGGCTTCACGTTCCCGGTGCCATGCCTTCCTGATAGCGGTCGCCTTAGCGTGATGCAGTAGCCTCTGTTTTTCCTTCTCCGCCGTGGTGCCGTAACGCAAATTCACCACATAGCTGGCACCGTGTATTTTCACATCGATTAGTGAACTACTGCCACTGCCATTCTCATTCTCGTGGAATGTGGTGTTTACCTGACCTCCTAATCGTTTCAGCTGACCACGATCTTCGCTGGCACGCCAGGTTTCCTCTTTAACGAAGTAGAAGGCGTCCTGCTGTGCGCTGTGCACGACGAACGTAAATGGCAGAAAGTACGAGCGGTTGAACACGGACGTGAACACGTCACCATAAATAGCGTTAGCGCTGGGTACACTGGACACCACTGCCTGGCCATCGGCGGTTCTCGACACCAGGATACCCTTACCGAAAGGCGGATCAGACGCCGCACCTAGACGACTGGGTATCAGCTCGCTCGTGTCCTTCTTCAAGGCTGACCGTGGTGGCGCGGACAGGCTCACCGCGTCGCCCGAATGCCTCTGGGCGATGTGTGCGAGGAAACCGGATTGGACACCCAAATTGCGCGTTCTTTTCTTCTTACCGAATATAGAAGTTCCAGGACTGAGCGCTCGCGGAACAAGGCTTTCCGGTAGCTCATCCGGAAATAGCTGTGGCGCTAAACTCTTCAGGTCGTATCCGAGATGCGACAGCCATGATATGTGATCTGCAAGATAAAAACATGCCAAATGTATTTATATTGATTAAAATCGAATAAAATGTAAATTGATTTATCGATGATATTGTAGAAACTCACCAGTCGGTTGACTTGGTCTGTCCGTATGCCTAACGTCAATTGGATCGTTACCGTTAAATCTATAAAGATGTAGGTGCGTTGGTTTGTCTACGCGATCCAAAACGTTTTCCCAGAGCGGTGACATCCACTGGCCTATTAGCGGGTCGTAAACCTTACCATTTGGCATGTGAACGAGAGAAGTGACCTATAAATAAAGACCACACGATTAAAATATGAAATACAGTGAAGAACGTTTCAAATTGCATTTGACTTTAAATAAAAATTTTATTATTCTATGTCATTATTTTTTATTTTGTTAATTATTAAATAAGTAGAATTAAATTTTTATTTACCTGATCCAGAAGTCCTCCACAGAAGTCAACTGGTAAGTAAAGATATGGATTCGAATCGTAAACGATGTGGCCGTAAGGCGATCGCATAATTTCTCTGATGCCTTCGCCGTACTGATTAAAGATCATAATGGGTGTTCCACACTGATCAGTGGCAATGTAATATTTGTGCCGGTATACTTGTGCATAAATGAGATGTCCTCTGTCATCGTAAACTAGCGACATCAGTTTACCATCGCGCGGGCTGTATATCTGACTCACTTCGTGCGGCCGTTTTTGATTGTTGTAAAAGAACTGCGTGACATTGCCGTAATTGTCCTTCCTCGTGGCTAGGCGATCCAGATGATCGTAATAGTATCGCACGTCGAAACGGCCGCGTTTGGTGGCGCGCACGAGGAGACCCTTGGCGTTGTAATTAAATCTCTCCTCTCTTGCATTCTGCACTACCAGACCTCGGTTGTCGTACTTATAGAGACCTTCGCCAAACTTGACTATTCGGTCCATGGCGTTGTATTCCATTGGGATCGTGTTACCTCGATATGTGAGCGACAGCATATTGCCGTTGGCGTCGTACTTGAAACCCCATGGCTCCTGTGCCTCTACACCAGTTAACTGACCGTCGCAATCCCATGTGTAATTCTTTACGTTGGTGTATGTATTAACGGCAACGTTACGCGTATACGTTCTCGTCTGATTGATGCGACCGCGCGAATCATGTGTAAACTCCATTCTGAACACCTCCATTCGGTGGATTGTCACTGTGACTTGAGTTTCTAGAAATCGATCGTCTGTGGTACGCGAAAACAGTGCGGTACCGTCAAACACGGTCGTCTCATTCGACTGCGGCCTCGTCACTTTAAATTGACCGATTTGCTCCAACGTACCCGACCTCGGACTATAAGCCATGGTGTGTGGTGGCAGTGTCTGACCGCCTATTCTACCCTGTACCGCGATCAAGCGGAAGTTCGAATCGTATTCAAACGTAAATTTGGCGTTACTTAAGCCAGTCTTGGCGCCGAAATCTATTCGCTCCTCCACTAAAAGTCCTGCACTATATTGATAATCCCACTTGTACTCCACGTCCCTTTCGGAGTGTATCACTTCGGAAGGTAGTCCACTCTCTGTGTATCTGATTTCGCTTTTGCCATCGCCGTGAACAACCTCCGCCAATTGTCCCGAGGTATGATATCTGAAAACGATGCGAGCTCCGTCTCCCGGAAATACAGTCTGTAACAGGTTTCCTTCGTGACTGTAGTGTTGTAGATAAGCTCTAGTACTGCCAGGTGGAGTATATGTCACCCTGAGGAAGCCGAGAGAAGCTTGACAGGAGAAGGAATGTTTGGTTTCAGACGGTAAAATGATATGTCGTAATCCACCGTCATCATCATATTGCAACGAAAACTGCCTGTTGCTGGCAAGCGTGATCTTCGACAGCACATTGAAGTCGTTGTAGGTGTACCGTTTTGTGCCGTCCTTGCTATTGGTGATTTCCGCCAGTTGACCGCGCCGATCGTAAGCGTACGATTCATCAGAGGCACCCCATTTCCAGCTGTCGATTCTGTTAAATCGATCGTAAGTAATGCTGAGATTGTGACCCTGTTCGTATGGTTGCCAGACCAAGGGTAGACCGGCCAGGTCGAAGGTCACCGTCAATAGGGGAGTTCCCGCCTTATCATAGAACGTCTCGCGGCTGAACGCCTGCTCGAATTCGACACTTATTACTCGTGTGTCATTCACCCAGATCTCTCTGTTAAGCGTTTGCTGAGGATGGCTAACTTCTCCAACCAAGTTATACGTTGTCGTCATAGTGTTCGTTAATTCGCCTAATGACATCAATTGATAGCTCCACATAGGCAGCATCTCCGCTTCTACTGGCAAAGCTGGTTTCAATAGCGGATGTTTTGTTGTCGCCGCGCTTAATATTCTACCACCACCGGGTAAAAGCACTTCCAAGCTGCTGTTCGTAAATGCAATCGCTTTCATAAGCTTAGTGCCTGAAAATAAGAAACGAGACATTAGAATAATATTTAATCATATTTGCAAAAATTCTCGATATATATTTATATATCAAGAAAAATTGATTGTAAACCGAAATTAATTAAATTAGAAAAAATACATACCGTCAGTAACTGTCAACATCTTCGACTTTTCATTTTTCATTTCAAATTCTACGATTCGTTGTTTATCGCCTTTAGATAAAGCTTGCAAGGGAGCAGATACTTTAACCAATAGACCTTCATCGTCAGATAAATCCGATAATAATTTTAATTTTTCGCCTGTCGGCAGTATTACATCGGTGACACGTCCCAGACTGTCGTAATTGTATATATATGTTTCATCTCCCTGAAATTTTAACAACGCATTGCGTTTCATCAACAAGAGATATATACATATATAATTTATTAACAAAAAAGTCTATTAAATTTTTTCATTATATATCATTAAATAAAGAAGAGAGAATAAATATTCGATCAATGTGGAGACAAAACCTATTCTTTATTAATAAAAATGAGCAATAAAAATTTTCAACTTACTCCTGATCGACTGGTGAGCAAACCGGTTGAACCATCATAACCGAGAGCAATCTCTGCCCTGCCGCGTTCGGACAATTTCTCCAGGAATCCAACCGCGGAGATTTTCAATTCAGATTTATGATCCTGAGTGTTTTCAATAGAGCTAACGACGCTGCTGTAATCTCGCAAAAATTGAATCTTATTGCCGGCGCTGTCCGTCACCGTGGACAACTTGCCGAAACTCGTGTTCTTGCTATACAGGAAGGAGTAACGGGTCTTTCCCGACGTCAAGTCCTTCGTGGAAATGTGTTGACCGTAGCGATTGAACACGTAGATCTCGTTCGAAGGCGGGAATGGAATGCGGAACTCTCCGTTTTCATCGTGGTTCGGAAGGTACGGCTGGAGAGCCAGGATATGAAGACTGCCTTGATCAGCCACGTGCAGGACACCGTCCGGCGAAACCGCCAGAGCAGATATTGCAATAAATTTGGCGTTTGAAGAGAGAAGCGTTTCGGTGCTGCTAGTATCGTCCGTACAGGTGCATGTGTCCAAGTCCTTAGTGCTGGGTGTAGTATTGTTACATTCGCATTGACGCAGTCTTTCCTGCTGTTGACCAGCGAAGTGTGACATCTTGCCAGAGGAATCGACGATTCTGATAGAGTTCACTCGATGAGAATCGCGATCCGCTATGTACAATTCGCCGGTTGGACTGAAACCGACAGCCAACACCGTCCCGAGGACCTCATCTGATTTTTTCAGATTCGCCGTCAACGAGGAGTTTAGTTTCGGAAGTTCATCGTTGCCATTGTTGTTATTTGCATTGCTGGTACAGTGAAGAGGCGTGCCAGCGACTACACGCACCTTCAGATCGCTGGTGAGTTTCAAGACTAGCCTGTCGTCGATAAAGTGCAGGGATCCATCCAATGGGCTTAAGGTTAATCCGGTGGGCCATTGTAACTGAGCCTGATGTGCGGGAATGGCTCCAATGCAGGGAGCGGGTGACCAATGATTATGATGACCATGATGTCCCACGAGAGTATGTATGATTCCTCGAGGATCGACAGCACGAATGTTCGTTCCATCGGCAATATACATCGTTTTATCGGCCGCAATTGCGATTCCTGTAAATCATAATAAAAAACACATATTTTAAAATTATCTTTTGCAAGTAATCCTTTAATTCTTTGAAACAGAAACGATAGCGCGCGCTTTCTAATAATAAAATTTAAAGATCTTGTTATGTAAGAGTTATCGAGATGAATTAAATTCAGTCCTAAAAATTAGATAAAAAGGACTAATTTAGTTATCGTGAAACTCAATTTTAGAAGATTCCTGTTATCTGAGTTGGAATGAAGTTTTCAAATTTCAAATTCCAAAAGAATAGTAATCTGCTGAAGATGGTATAGTGTTACAGAGTTCGTAATCAGGATTCAGAAGTCAGACTGGAGAAATCAGTATTAACTATGCATAGCACTGATGAACTTCAAATAATGCAAAACTAAAAACTTGATGTTACCCTTTGCAATTAAAAATTTCTTAAAAGAGCTTTATATTGTATGATAATCAGATTATTTTTAAAAAATTCTTTTCACTATATTGAATTCTATTTAAAATTCTTTATTCTTTATCCGAAACTCAAATAAATTATACCTTAAATCTTTCTATAGACAATAATCTGAAAATAAAAGAAGGTGATCCAAATGGAATTGCTCATCCACAAAATGTTAATTCTCAAATGTTCCGGTATATGTTCGTTATTTTATAAAATTATCATTTTAATTATTTTAAATTATTTTAATAGCGCAGGTGTCTTCCAAAAAAATGACAGATATATTTAAATTGTCCTTCACCTTTGGGATGAGCCAATTTTGCGTGAATGGCCGGACCTTCGTCGCCGCAGTGGCCCTCATCACCTGGAATACATCTCTCACCGCTTCCAACAACGGGCTCGATATTAATGCTTGGATCTTGGACTTGTTCCAACGAGAGTGCTTTCAATATCTGATGTTTCTCTGGGTCGCTGATATACAAATGTCCATCAGCCGGTGAGATGCACAGAAAATACTGATACGCCACTTGAGTCGCACTGTAAAAAATGGGACGCGTGTTTAAATTAAATATACTATCATTGAATTTTCGATTCGAAAATCTTGCGGAAAACTTACCTCAAAATCAGAACGGTGTAAACCTTTCCTTCAGGCGTGATTCTGCGCACGAGATTGAAATCTCCGACATATATGCTGCCGTCAGGTCCACTGGCAAGTGTCACTGGTGTTAGGAGTCTAGCATCTTTAGCGAGACCGTCGCAATTCTGACACACCAAACTTCTTTTGAGACCAGTGCCCATTACCACTTTTACAGTGCGCGGATACTGTTTGAAATGTAGAGTAGAGCCATCGCCTTTCTGCAGGATTCCCTCGTGGAAGTTGTAATGGTGATGGATGTCGAGTCCCCATCCACCGATATCGGAGATATCGACGTCGAATCCTTGCAAAGTGGCCGTCTGCGTCTCCCATATCACCAACGGACAAGTGGAATGTTGATAGCCGATCGAGATCCTCGCCTGCGCCACGCCGTACACCTTCTGCTTGTAAACGTTTCTCTTGTTCCAGGCAAACGTGTGTGTCAGATTCGGGTCGGCCTCGTACGTTTTCGTGTGAAGCGAGCCCTCGATCTCCACGTGCACGTGTACGTGCGTCAGCGATTTCGGAATGAACGGCCCGGTCAGTTGCATCCTCACGGTAGAGAGATAGCCCGCAGCCTGACTGCTTTGATACATCAAGTGGAGATTGGAGCCCGGAATAGCGATGCTTTCCTGCACGATCTGCAAGCGATGTTTAACGTTGCGTTAATGCGGTCACATAGTGCTGTAATCTCCATCGTAAATATTGTTACATTCATGCAGTGTCCTTTGATGCACCTCTTCAAAAGCATCTGTCTCACGTAATATGTGTATAATGAGATTCGTTATTGATTTTATATATAAAATTTATTATTTAACTTTTATTATTTTAGTTTAAAATCTTATGTTCTCTCCTTCTCTCTATGCTTGCGATTCAGGCGTGTTAAAATTTCGGTAATCAAGATATAATAATTTGTCATTAAAAAATTTCATCTTAACTATGATGGCGAAGTCAAGATTGTATTTTGATTATATCTCGGAGCCCAAGATATATAATAATTATATTATTTAAAAATTTCATCCTAACTATGACAGTAAAGTCAAGATTGTATTTTGATTAAAGCAACGAGCGTGTTATAATGATATTAAATCGTTTACGAAGTAAAAACTTACTTGACTTTCAGCAAAGACCAAGCTCTTCCCAGGCAAACCGCCAACTTTCTCAGGCATCCATGTACTAACGATAATCGGCCTCAGTGTCTCGTGATCGTGCTCCAAGCACGGACCGTGCTCGCTAAAGAGTCCCATCGAAATCCCTGGGAAGCCTATTATATTGTACTCCGTAAATGATAAGAAACTCAAAAATGCATAACACTCAAGGACGGAACAAAGACGGCACACACGTTGAACAATTCTGAAAACGAGGGCCCTGTGAAGATTGCACGAGTAACGGGCGCGCGATCGCGATGTGATCGTGAAGAATAGTAATAAATTACTTACACCATTTTTTTAACGGAACTTTTGCAAATAATAAAAAAATGTGCATTCGCTACTTTTGTTATCTCTTCTTTTCCCTGCACGCTGGGATTGGTTTCAGGTGATCGAGCACGTACGCGCGTTTATCGAAACGTTTGTGACGTTAATGGGTAACGCGATCCGACACGTAACACGATGAGATATATATGTACCAGGTCGACCGACCAAAAAAAAAAAGAGAAAAAAAGATAAAAAAGGAAAAAAAAATCCGTAATACATATCCGAAGCTCGATGCTTACCAACTGCCGGGCTCGGCGGCTGGTTAGATTTATACGATTCGCCTTCCTTGCTGAGAATCATCACAACGGGTGGCAGGACTACGATCTGATTCCAGGGTACGAAGACGGTCCTCGTAAGAGGTTTGAAGGGGCTGCGCTGGAATTGAAGCGTCACGGCGCCTCCACCATTGACCAGGACGTCGAACCTGATCAAAGTACGTAATGCATTTCGAACTCCATTGCCGGTATTACGTAAGAATCCCGACGTAGGTCGATCAAGATAGTGCGCTCGCTTTATCCGGGAATGAATGTCTGACGAGGCCTTAGAATTGGAACGCAAAGTGTCTTGCAAGTTTCTTCATCTTACTTGATTAATTTTCTAAGCACACACAGAGTAGTTACTAATTGGCAAAATTTTGAAACATTTTCTTGTACAAAAAATTTACCTCGGTTGCAGGAAATAACAAAAATATTTCTGTTGAAAATGATACATCTTTTTATTTTGTTTTTCAGAAACAAAGTTGTGTATGAAACTCTTCCAGTGAGATATAAATAATTATTAAAAGAACAATAATAGCCTTTTTCAAAGTATTAACGAGATGTGTAATTTTTAAAACTTGTTTAAAGGATTATATATTATGATTATAGTCCTATTTATTGACGTGAACAATGAATGAAGTAGATTTTTATTTATACGTGCTTTGTAATTTCTTCCTTTCAGCCCGTTCGTTATTTAAGTTTGTACCTAGATTCAAAAGTACGCTATGGAATTTAATGAAGTAATATCCCTTCTCATATAAAATTACTGGCTTTTTTTTCTATAAAAGTTGTAGCGTGGAAACAAAAACTGCAGAACATATTTTTAACAGGATTTATAGAAGCGCTGTACTTATTGAATTTTATTTGTAGTTAGATTGAAAGTTCTCATTGAACTATTTAGAAAATAATTTTCATACACATGTGTGCACACGTTTATAAAGACAATTTTTTTTTAATAAAATGAAATATTTTACGAGATTGCTTTTCTTTTATACTGAAAAATAATTTCTGTATTTTACATTTCTGCAAAATTTCGCGTATTAAAAATTTGATTATGTAGAAATTCGCAAAATCAGATAACGTTAATACATGGCAAAATTATTACGCGATGAAAAATTCGTCTAAGTTGTAATGCGCTGTAACGATATTATAATTTAAGGCGCGTCAATGAATGGAATAATACGTACGCGCTTGTTATTTTGCATTTATGAACATTAATTACGAGTAGGCGCGGTGTTCCGGTCGTTGGATTAATATGAATTAAATTGAAAGAGAGAATGCCTGTGAAACAAAGTTTCGTAACGAGTAGATTCGGTCAATATATGCGAATGCATTTCGACGATCCGCGATGCATCGAGGGCCATGGACCGAGCCGTGGTACCGTGGGTTTGCACGGAGTAATTAGTAAGCTTTCGACATCATTAGCTCGGGCTTTGATGCGGTCTAGTATCCCAACTCCTCCGCTTTCCTGTTTCAGAATTATTCTCGCCAGGATTGCTGTATACCCTCGCCTGATGTAGTCGTTCCCGACTACATCCCCCTATCCCTCCCCCTTTCATTACAATGCACAGCCTTGATACTATCGCGCAGGACGTCCAACCCTGGTCCTACATGTCGTGCTCATCGTATGTGCAAATGCTAATACAACGATGATGATGGTTGTGCGTATATATGTGTGTTGACCGTCGTTATAACTGTAAACGGATGTAACACGGATGAAACAACGGGCGTAACTCTTTCCACGAATCCCTTTCTATCGCCGGTAATATATTATCCGCGATAGTACTGACCCACTTATTTCACGCACGACACTCAAGAATAATCAACAATTAGCAGATACGGATTTAAGATATAATGGCTCTTCAATGTTCTCAGAGCGCGATGGTAATGCATATATAATAATCTGGATTATGACCGTGGTATCCATCATTTATGTTATGGATGTCTGTCATTAATCGTGCAAATCCCTCTTTCAAAATAATATTATGCCACAGTAATAACTACATCGGCTTAAAATACGAATAGCATAATTGCCTCTACGTGTGTAATAGTGAAATATTAATACGAATTACTATCCATTACCATATCTATTAGGGACAAACCAAAATACACGTTTAAAATCATTTATATCATTTATACACATTCATGAAATTATTCCAATTTAGGCGATTCATCTAACTTTTAGGTTAAAAAGTAAGTCCATCTGAAAGTAAAGTCTTTTAATTGACTTGATATTTGGATACGCACTATGATAATCGACCTTGATTTTTTTTTAACACATCACAGAGTCTTAAAAATCATTATTTGACATTTTAATAATAATATTTTGCATAAAGGTTTGCAAAATAAATTTGCCACTGGCGTCTCTAAGAATTTCATCCTTGCTGTAAATTTGATCGTTTTAATTTAGAAAAAGTAATAACTTTATCTTATACTGTTAGATATCAAAGAGGACAGCAATAATAACCCATAATTCTTTAAGTTAAAGAAGTAATAACATTTTGTTATTTTTAACTTTTACATGTATCAAAATGTTAATCAATCCATTCTGTGATTAAATTGCTTAGTTTCAACAGTAAACAACGTCTATATTAACAAATGTACTTAGTGAATAATAAATTAAATTTGAGTTAAAGTTAACATATTTTTGAGTTAAACGAATTGACTCTATGTTTTAGTTAAATTAATAACATTGATTATTGAGTTAAAACGGTAAAAAGATATAGAAATGATTAAAACTAATCCAAATTGTGGATATAATTTGATATGAATTTAACAGTGTATAATAATCGTATTCGACGTGAAGCTGGGTAATATATAGAATAAATGGAGTATTGATCCTTACCATCCGTCTGTTCTAGTCAAGGTGAATCCAAAGCGCGAGTCTCTGTCCACGGACACTCTGATGCCTACTATTCCGAGTCCTTGTTCGGTAACAACTTGGCCTCGCATCACCGCAACTCGACTGTTACAAATTACAGATATATCGAGGTCCACCGAAGTGGGATCGTTTCGTCGACCCATTAATCCGCGCAATGCTGATTTAAAACGAAGCATTCTCACAATTTACATCTATCTACGATCGGAATGCAATTTTGATCGGTGTGCGCGTTGAAACGAAAATAGGTACAATTTTGTAAAAAAAAAAAATTATGAATTTTCATGACGTTCCGTTCGAAACATTGTTTGTAACTTAAATATAAATATATTGGAATTACATTTCAAAATATCTAACCACAAATACCATCATAGAATTGTAAATTAACTTTCAATTTTGAAATAAATGTCATATACTTTAACAATTTTTAGTTTAATTATTTTCGTAATGATCAATACACTTTACACTTTCATAAGATTGATTCGAAAGCAATACGGTTAAATTATATCACGATTCAATTTTCTGCGATCTCACCGCGAACAACGACAGCACTGTTAATGCCCACTTAGTGCCTGCCTAATTAACGGGTAATGCGATCGTACTACTCGGCCGATGCACGACCAGTGTCTTTACGCGGGCGCGGACGCGAGCAATCGATTTCGCCTGTTAAATCAGCTTCCGCGGTCAACGGTTCAATGCGATCCAATATTCTCACTTCGCTGCCAATACAATCCGCAACTCCATTCGGCCGACATTCGACGGCCGCGTTGCCACGTACAAGGGAAGCTAATGCCTCTGGCTGAATCGAGGAGCGATACAAATTGATTTTACAAATAGAACAATGCCGCGTAGGCGAGGGGATGCCGGAATGGGTAAGAGGGAGAGTGGAGCGGGTTGTGGCGGGTTGAACGGCGGGGGCAGCGGAACACGCGCAGTGCGTCGACGATGCATTGTGCTCGCGAAAATCAGCATTCGCGGTGGTGGCGATGGCAGCGAGGCGGGAACATTCTTTCTCGGCACTGACTTTCAGGATTTTCAGAGACCAGAAAAAAAAGGAGAAAAAGAAGATGAAAAAAAAAAAGAAGACATAATACTCCGTCCCGAAGCGAATGGATGAGAGTATAGGAACGGGGAGGGAGAGAAGGAAAATTCGTAGGGAAATTATCTCGTGAGAGAGTAAAAGGCATGCAGTCATGTTATATAGATACGTAGTAGGCGTGAGATATATGTAATATGTAATATAATAATAGAACGTATCATATGAACTTTTCGTGGATGGAATTGAGGGATCGGAGAGAAATGGATGTACGAGGCCAGGAAGGCTGGACTCTCAGCGAGAGAAAGTTGAAATGTTTTGAAGCTGAATATTTTAAGCGATTCGTGTATAGTGCTGAATATAATGAGGTCGATGTATATAGGTACGTAGATAATATATATAATGTATATAAGAGATATATGCGACATGTCGCATGTGTGTATATAGCTTGTTACACCACCCGTTGGGCCGGCCGAGTAACGAATGTAACGCGGCACGTGCGACATGACCTACGGTCCTCCGCGCCATGTAACAAGCTATATACCCATTTATATGCATTCGGTATGTAGATATATATAGATATATATATATTTATCAGTCTCTAAGGGATTGCGTATGGGGGCATATTCGTTCTTGGAGGATCACCCCAACGCTCCGTGCAACATCGATGGTTACAACGTTACACAACATAAGACCGTTTCTACTTATCATAATTATCGAGTTAATAAATTTCATGGATGCTCAGGGATCGAAACCAAGATTATTTCGACGAGGTCAGTTCTCGCTATTATAAAAAAGTTCGCCGGATATTGCGACGCTTCTGTTAATCTCTTATAAATCGCTAAAGTATCGATATTTTGTCCGAACTAGTGACAGCCTTATCCTTTAAAATATATAATTGCTAAAAAAAATCAAGATTCTTTATATAATATAACAATATTCACAATAACTTAAAATATGGTTTTATTTAAGATATTGAACGAACTAGTAGTATAAGATAAGTAATAATATTGTAATTAGACGTATACTTCAACAATACTCGATTATTTTTACGTAAAATAAAAATGCATGTGATTATTTTCGCAAGACTGAGGTAGTTAAAAAAATGTTACATTACTTAAATTTACAAATTATAAAAATTATCCATTGTTTTTCTTAATACTTGGTCTACATTCTATATATTCCTCGCCAATTGCCGCTTTATTTCTGTCATGAATAAACGCAGATTTTCGTATATACGAAGAAACGAAATGCGATATCACTGTTAGCCAATGCTATCGGTTTCGATCACTGATCGTGTCTTCGTTTCGAGTGGCTTGGAGATCAAACTCCCTGTGCCGGAGAGGCGGGCGCTGATCCTCCAAGTGCGAGCATAGCAAGGTGGCAGGCACAGTCGTCACTACTGTACGTCCAAACCCATAGTGAATGATAAACAGAAAAAGAAAAACGGATGATGCTCGAATGCACCGAGATTTCTAAAGGCAGTCGTAGTCAACCTATATGCAAATAATGAAAGAAGAGAATGTACACGCGCGACGCGTACCTAACGCCGTTACAGGAATTATTGATCTAGCTTATTTTCTTTTCTTTTTTTTCTCTTACTTTCCGCCGAATATTACGAGCAAATGGTCATCGGCGATTTCATTCTCTTTCTCTGTTTTTGAGTGAAAATCTTCCTCTCGATTTATTTGTCTTTTCTTTTTCTCTCTCCGCCTCTCTTCCGTCGTTCTCGCGCGAACGAGGACGTCGAGGACCGATCTCGGAGAAATATCAAGACGCACGAGAGATCGCGAATTTTCAGTCGAAATAATTTCAGCGGAATTAGCAAATGTTCGTTGTTTTCAGTAAGTACTCCGCGCCAGAAAGAAGCATTGTTAAGTTAGTAAAGCGGGAATCTCGGGGGTAGACGGACGAGAGTAGAACTTGGGATTGGCCGGGTCTGGGTGTGATAATTTCGGTGGGTTTCGATTTCCTTGGATATCGGATAAAGACAGACACAGGGCGTTGGTGTCGGGTCATTGGTACATTTTAGACAGGTGATAATAGACGCAGACAAGGGACAAGGAGAGACGGTCCTTTAGGGTTCTTTATCGTGAACTGTACGGTGCCGATTAGCAATACTTGCCGATCCGTCGATAGAACAGAAAGCGAACATGTACACTTGTTGAGTTATTATCTCGTGTTCGTATCGTATGTATATATATATATATAATATGATAGAAAAAGGAACGATATAATAAAAAGAACGCAACAGAGTCGTTCACGCAAGAGGCGCGCAATAAGGTTAGCGTTCGTGTAAAATGCTAGGACGTTCACTATAAGACAAGTTCGACAGGATGATACATAAAGTGCAAGCCTGGCAAACACAAACAACACAAGACCAGGTTCGTAAGTACACGACTCGTAACATACTATTATGTATATCAGTCATATGGCTAACGCATCTAAGGGACAAGAAGACAAGACATAACAGAAAAGGGAGACAACAATCTGACGACATATCACAGATAACACAGAGACAATTCGTACGGTTGACTTTATATGTATACGTGAAGAGTTTTTGCCCATGACAGACGCTTCGCGGATGATGCGTACAAGCGTATTATATATTTTCATAAACGAGATAAAAGGTAATTAATGAGATTCTGTATGTCATAATAAAAAGAAAACGGCATATAAGCCGATATTCATAGTTCTCATTTCAAGACCGTCTTAAGTAATGTCTTAAGATGTTATACGGCCTTTTGATTGATTCGTGATATCTCTTAAAACTGTACTTAAGACCGTCTTGAATATAAGAATCAACTATGCATAGCGATATCATAAAATCTTCAGAATTACATAATACTTATTTTCAGAATGCTCCGTTTCCTTTTTTTTTTTCCTGCATTAAACTTCGTCCTGAATCTATTTTCGACGTGGATTTTAAAAAACAAGAGAGAGAGTGTTCTACAAAGAGGATTTTAAAAAAGTAGGTTACCGAATATTTGTTGTAAATTCGATATCAATACCAAGAGGATTGTTTCTCGTTCGTATGTTTTTTCAAAGTCCATGGCGTTTTTATTTGCGAACATGTATTCGACTATTTTTATCAAAATATAGACGGAAACCCGACGAGAGACGCGCGCACGCGGCGCTACCTCGACTGGGATAAACCGCCACAAAAACCGTCAACGACTCATCTCCTGTACGTATCAACGCGAGCGTGGCCATGAGGCGCGAAAGTGAATAAAGACAGATAGGTCAGACAGGTAGATAGAGTGGCTGAGAGAGAAAAAGAGTAAGAGAGATAGAGAGAGAGAGAGAGAGAGAGAGAGAGAGAGAGAGAGAGAGAGAGAGAGAGAGAGAGAAGAGAGTGGACGAAGTAGAATAGGAAGTGGCGTTCGATGAAAGAGATGAGAGACAAATAAGCAAAGTGTGATCAAACATTAGCGAAACGCAAATATTCGTATAATGAGAAATGATAACAGGCTGTTATATGGGCGGCGTAAAAACAAAGAAGGCAGAAAAAGAGACAGAACGAAACGTTAGGAAAGTAATGACAGTGTAAAAGGCAGGCTAAAGGTTCGATATATAAATACATAAGTGTTACATATTAATGGGTCATACGAAAGACATGTAAGATGAATGTACGAGCGAAACGAGCAATAGATGATACTTTGTTCTTTCTTTTTTTTTTTTTTTCTTTTAGATAATGAACGATTAGCGAGAGCTTGAGCTGCAACTTACCGCGGTGTAAAGGAACTCCAGAACGTACTACGTGTGGGAAAAACCAACGAGAAGAAAGGGCGTTACCACGGTCACAGAACCCGCGTTTGCGGGCAAAAAACGAAGGCGCGTGCGCAGCATTGCGCGAGCAATCGTTTCTCGAGCAATTGCCTCCGAACGGCAATTTTTTTTTTTTATATTATTGCAAACGCGATCGCGTGCGACTTTCGCGCGCGTTAAAACTGTCCGCCCCGATCTTTAGTCGCGATCCGGGCCTTTTCCGTCTCCGGCTCCGTTCCGGCACCGGCTGGACCGGCACGGAGACCCCGCGAGTGCTCCTCGCAATGTTCCGCACGCCATTACAGAAACAATAGACGTAGACACACACTAATCAAGCGTACCCATCACACACGCGATCCTTCCAGTCACGCAACATGAACGCAGTCACTCTCGGACTCATTCAACATAGAGTGGTATACAATGTGACAGACACAAGTTGGAAACTACGCAACGCATACACATATGTATATATAATGAGATGTATATAAAATATATATAAATATAAGTACCCCATGACGCCACCCTTGGCGCGGGCACCCTGACGGAGCAACCCAAGGGAAACTCTTATCAGTTCGGTGTAACCAGGGTCGAAAGAATCTCGCCTGGACCGACAACGAGAGGAGATTCCATCGGCGTCGATCTAGGGCCCGGGCTGAGGGACGTTTCTCGAATATTGATTACGCTGTCCGAGCAACCTCAATGCCAGTCTGAATACTTGATTCACGACGGAGCGCTTGTATCCGCGAGCATCTTTCTCGTTTGGAGCGAATGCGTTTTAAAAATCGTATTAACGCAAATAGCTTTTGGAAAAAGATACGAGAATTTTTTAAGTAAAAACGTCCAAGTATTCACAAAGCTTACAAACTCTAAAGACGAATGATGGGTATTTAATAATTGTTTAAACCAATAAATGTTGAAATAAGCCTAAAATGGCATTATTAAATCTTCAGTAGCCATTTCAATGTTATTTAAGTTTAGTTATGTGGTTTAATTGAGAAATAATTAACGATATCCCATTGTTGAAACTTTTAAATGAGTGTAAGTGTTGGTCGCAAGTATACTCGGAATTGTAATCAATATTCCAGCGATATTACGAGACAAATGGACAATGGACAAAAACAATACTCTAAAAATGTTCGACTTCTGGAACAGTCTTCGACGACAACATGGACCTTATTATACGCACCGTATAGAAAGTTTTCGTGGAGCAAAAAGAAGGAGACGGTACGAGAAATTTCAAACTTGTGTCTACCATATCTAGAAATACTTTTACGAGTGGGCGAGTCACGGCGCTTGTGCTCTTTGACATCGATAGCTCTCTGCACAGACTTTCACAGATAATTGCAAATTCTCGTTAAGGGAGTTTTGATCTCTGCCCGTCTGACTCAACCATTCGTACGCTTTATCTATGAACTCCTTTCTCGTAATCGCTTAACAAATGGCCAGATTATTGGTGTCGGAAAGCAATTTTGAAAATTGTATTCTCTGTCCTTCCTTATATATGTTGTTAATTATATTGCGCGCAGGCCGAGTACTGTTATACTTTATAACGATAACGAACAGTGCCTAGAGTACATTAACGCGTGAGAAATGAATTAACTAATAATAAGGTAATACAAAAGCAAGTCTCTAGCATATTTTCGTTATGCAGACTTTCGTCATTCAGTCCGTAGGCAGAACGGAGCCTTTTTTTCGGTCTTCGGCTGTAGGGTGATTGGTAATCTGGTGATGGTAAAGGGCTACACACAGAGGATAAACACTAGACAAAATACACGATACCCCCGAAGTGCCGTCACGGCTTCTTCCAGCTGAGCCGCATATCGATAATCACTTCTTCAGTGCCGAACAAAGGAAGACAAAATTTTTTTTATCCGATAAAAAAGTTCTTATATGCGTCTATTAAAAAATAAACTTTTTGGAAATTATACTTAGTTTATCTATTTTAAACTTCTTTCATTATATGTTATTTCTTTAATTGATTCCACATGAAATGTAATATATTCATCAATTATCATATTAGATATATTGAAATATTTTGTGGAAATTAATGATTTTTAATGACAAGTTTCTTTTAAACTAGCAATAAAATAGTCTCCTCTTCAGTGACGTAAAGATGGAGTTAAATTTTATCACAATTGTCAACTTAACATGCATTAATTTATTTAACATGGCTTTAATGATTTGAATTAAAAATATACCTTAAACATTTTATTTAATTAATTCAAAAAAAATCTTTGATTGGCAATAATTCCGAAGTAATCATCAATAAATTGGCATTCGGAGGGGGGAAAGGGGTGAAACACTAGGAAAGGATGGTTAGAGGGTTGCAGGGTGTCACCCACCGGGGGCTCTTCTGATATTTCAGCTGTTACGGATGTGGATACATAAACGATCCGATAAAATTTTTGTAGCATTCAACGGTCGCTCACGATGGGGAAAACATTATTAAACAATTGATCGTAGTATCTTAATTCATTTAAATAGCATTTGCATATAATATCCGCTCGCAAACCAATAGTTTCGACGTGTGATATGTGCAATCAAAGAAGTATTTTACATTGCGTTGCAAATTACATAAAATGACGATATTGACAAAACTATAACGATGATTCCTAAAGTGTTACTATTTTAGTCTATCGATCATTTTCGCAACTAGATTCTGTTTATTAATTTCAATTTATGTAGGGGAGGAATATGCAGATTATCTTTCATAATATCAGATTTTGTGTATCTATTTCGTACAGCTTGTATTGTATCCGTATTAAACGTATATTTCATAAACAAAATTTATATTACGTTTCCACAATAAATTAAAAACAAGTTATACGTATTCAAAGCTGAAAATATATTTTAATTAACTTTGTCTCGTCCACGTGAAATTATTGGTGAGCATTCATCGTACACGCATATGCAAGATATATACATATATGTATATATATATATATATTTAAATATTATATATGTGTATATATATATATATATCCTACATAGAAAAGAAAAATATAATAAATAAATATGAATATGTACCCCATCGTAAACTGTTACCACAGATTGAAACGCGTAAGTTACATGATAATATTCATAACTCGATAACCGCGTACAGCGTGACGCGATATATTGTATTTTCGCACGTTAAATTTGTCAGTCCTGTAAACTGCAATTTTGACATTAATAACGCGTTTCAGGACGTTCACTGCATACGTCAAAGACAAATTTTCACGGCGTGCCGTATCAAAAGGAATGAAAGTGCTCAACCAAACACGATGATACGCGTTTTTTGGCTAACGATAAAACCGAGAAAAGTAATACGCGGTCGCATGAAAGTCGTAAAAAGGCCAAACTATGACACGCAGCTATGCTATTTTATCTTCATTAAATGTCATGTGTGCAACGTTTACGATCGACCGAGTCGTTACCCGCGTTTATGTATATGTATATACTTTAAAACATTAATGCAAAAATAAAAAGAAGAAGAGAAATCGTGTGTTGCGTGAAAAATCTGTCAGAAATGTTTGGACAAAAATGGCAAGTTCTCGGTCGTTCGAACACGTCACTCTCGCTTATCTTATGAAAGTAAGAGACTAAGCGAATTCTAATTCGAATTTTAATCCGTCCGGGTGAAAATGATCGATCTTACCTTTCCGTGTACTCGTCCATGTGGGCGTAGCTCTGTACGCTGTTCTCCTCGACGAGGAACTTTACTCGTTGATAGAAGGACGCTGTGACGCTGGGTGGTTGTTTTCGGAGAAGAACGTCCACGGGATTATTACTAGCAAGGCACATGATATGTTCTGAACAAGCTTCGTGCGAGCAGCACTCGCTGTCAGAGCAGTCCATCATGCCATCTGAGAAAGGCAATCTGTTAGATATCCACTCGAACATGTCTTGCACTCGATAAGATTCTATTTCTTAAACGATCTTTTAAGGATGTATATATTACAAGTATCTTTTAATAATGAAAAAATAGATTATTTATATTGTATGCGCGCGTGTGTGTGTATATGTGTGTGTGAAAATAATACAAAAAGTTTAAATTGACCTTATTGATGTATTTTTTTATGTATATTAACATTTATTTTTATATGGAAAGTATAAATTTGCAATTTCAGTCATTTTTGTACAGATTATACACATGGTAACATCCTTAAACGATTTTATCTTTCGCATTTTTATATTTTTATTAGCTTCATAAAAGATTGGATAAAAGCAGTAATCAAAATTGACATTCTGTTTACGCTGTTATAAAATTTAATGTTATATAAAATGCAATTAACATTTTCCTGCTGTAAACAATAATATCTCATAATCAGTTAATTTTCTTCCATTCCCCTTTATTGATTTTTCAAGAATAATATCCGTTAGATACAGATGAGCAATAATATGCCATTAATCAGCGTTGATTTAATACTGGTTTACTTGAGGACTTACCTTCGTCATTGTCAACGTAATCATTACATTCCAATTCAAGTCGTATGCTGCAATCTCTGCCGGCCCACCCGGTTGAACATTCGCAACTGTATTCGCCATCCTGTAGGGTGCACAATCCATGGCGGCTACATCCATTCTCACATCCGGCTATTAAAGGGAGAAAACCATTTTCAGACATCGTTTTCAATAATTGCAGTCGAGTAATCGATTATTGAAAAATGATATTGCGTCGTTTCGTATCGGGGAACTTATTATTGATAGCAAAATATATGCTCACACTACAAAGTAAAACACCGAATTTATCGTGATAACATATAGTCTTTTATTTTTTACGTACGTAATGTGCAATGTCTTCCGTTCCATCCTTGACTGCACACGCAGGTTCCATTTTTGCACTGGCCATGCTCGGCGCAACGTAAATCACACGGTTTTTGATCGCATTTCGTTCCGGTCCAGTCATCGTGGCATCTAAAAATAGTAAGTATATGCCTCGCATCCCACAAATTTTACATGTATTGCAAATATCAATTAATTTTTATTCAACAACCGAAATTACGAAATAGAAACAATAAGAATATGAGAAAATCCATAGAAAATAATATATGATAATACAGTCTTATTACACATATAATATATATTACTCGAATTTTGGTACATTAATTATTTCGTACTTCGTACACGATACGAAAATGTTTCTAACAGGATTCGTTATGTTAAACGACGGTATCGCCGAACGTAAAATAATTTCTCGCCGTTTATACCGGCTGCAATAAAAAATGCGAGTTTGAACTGAGTTCCGAAGTTGTTCTGCCGTAGTGAGGAACTTTTTGCACTTAGAGCCTCTTTTACGCCAACTCTCGGGGATGGAACGAGGGAGAAAGAGGGGGCGGGGGGCGGTGGGAGAGAGGGAGTGGTAGACGAGAGGCGTCAGCTTTAGAATATGAGAAAGGAGATCCTCTCTCGCGTCCTTGATTCTGACAAAGGAAAGTAGGAAGGGACGAGGACGGTCCTTCGAGTTGTGATAAGTTGGCGCCTCGTAAGACAGAGCCTTTTTCTCGCAATTTTTCACCTTTTTAGCCTCAACTTTTGTGCCTGCGATCCTGGCGAGCAATTTACTCATTTTTAGGCCATTCTTCGCCCACATCTATCCCACAATATTTCAATGTCCCGACAAAACGTTACTCTTTCTCTTTCCTTCTCGAGCGCGGATTACTATTAAATGCTTCGCGACGTGCCTCCCTCGTGCATTCGTTGAAAACTTTACGACGTTTCTCACTCTTCGACGCGGCATTACCCGGTAATCTATTCCAGTCGTAAAAGTTGCAAAAAGCTTGCACGTCACACTCTATGAAGCATAGAGAGAGAGAGGGAGAGAGCACGTAAATGGCCGCCACGTCCGCACAATTCCGCAAATCTCCCGCATTAAACAATGATCTTGCGCGAGGTATGGGCGTCATATGGAAGAGAAACGAATCGAGGTCGCATGGAATTCCTTTAATCCGAGAAAAACTACTCTGGGCGTTGAGACACGCGTCACTTTCCTCGTTCAATCCCGGAGAGAGCGGCTGTTCGCCGGTTGCACCAACGGGTAACCCAATTCCAAAATCCCGGTCGCAACACGTCCACGGAGGGCCCATAAAGGACGACGATGTATAAAGGACGGCGTACGTGTGTGCGTCATGTGTGTATACTGACTTGCAGCGGCCTTGCTCGCAGGATCCGTGAAGTCCGCAGTCTAGACCGCAACTTGGCTGCGAGCAATCGACCCCCGTCCAATGCTCCTCGCAAACGCAGGCCGCAGATTCGAGGTCGTACGTGCCGTGATCAGAGCAGCCGGGCAGACACTGGTACACCTGCTGATCGACCTGATTGCACCGCTCGCCCTGCCAGCCAGCCTTGCAGTAACACTTGCCGGAGACACAAGCACCGTGGCCGCTGCAGTTCGGATCAGAGCAGTCGGCTGAAAGTTGAGAGAGAGAGAGAGCGAATTGAATGCGCGTTCAGATTAGAAACCATTGCGTTTTTACGGTTCGGCGCAATCTGGAGCTTCTCGTTAAAAAGGCTAAACTTCCCGTTCACGAGCTGAACGCATCCCTGCCCATACCCCGTCAGTTATCAAAGCCCATCCCCGTCTTCCCTCTCCCGTCACGCTCGGGCGCCGCTGATTGCGTCCATGGCGTGGACGAATGGACCAACTTTTTAAATTATGGCATCGGAACAATTGCATTATTCCCGCAGATCCCACCTGCCCCGGGGAAATTATGAAACTTAATTCCACAGCGTCCTTGGCGCAGCAGCGACGGCAGCAGCGGCGCCGTCGCGGGCCGCGCGTCGTCTGCGTCCGCTATGCGTTATATGTATACGGGACACGAGAGATGAGAGGAATTCCTGGCGGATTCTTCTTGCATTATGTATGCGCGACGTTGATCGAACGGGATCATAGATTTGTTCGCTTTCATTAGAACCTGACAGGTGCGTTCGCGCGCCATCGTGAAACGTAGAAACGCGAAACGCGGTAAATTGGCCGTTGAAGTATGATACCATTAAGTGTATTTAATGGTACATACAGAATGTTTCCTCGGAACGAGCTCTTTTCGGTAAAAATGTTAAGACATCAATTTCTAAGTCGTGAACGATAAACGAAACGGTAGTTTTAAGGAATTATTTATTCGGCAGAAATGGGCAAAATTTTATTTAAATAGATAATAAACAAAAGAATAAGACAGAATTTATTCGATTCAACGATAATTTAAATAAATTCTTATCTAAATAGTTATTCGAATAAACCATTCATTATCTACTATTTGTACGAATAATATTATACAAATAATATTATTACACTATATTATCAAATAATATAATAATAATTTAAACGAATAATAATTACTTATATATCTATATATATATAT
>NW_017277774.1:3525859-3542952 GCF_001594065.2 Cyphomyrmex costatus
TTAAATTTTATAATATATATATTTTTAAATTTATACATTTTTCAAGTTGAAGAGCTTCCTTTGCAAGTAAAAATACAAAAAAAAATAATAATGAAAATAATGCAAATAATAAATAAAATTTTATTTAAATAGTAAGTTAAATAAAAAATTATTAGAATAATTTGCCCAACAATGTGTCATTTTGATAATTAAATGACAAAAATAAATCTTTCAGAAATTGAATATATCATATAAAATAAATCACATATGTCACATATTAAATATATCATACAAATATAATATTATATATAAAATATATAATATAGAGATTATTATTGTCTCGAAAAGAAATGACTCTTGATTCGAATTCTTATTCGCCAGTTAGTTCTCATTTGCCGTCGCGTCACAACTAATGCAAATCCGTTTTCGCTCTTCAAATTTATCGTTCTTACGATTGGAGCTGACATATTCCACTGACGTGGAACTAATACCGTTTTCGCCTGCGTTTAGGAAAAAGCGACGGGCGAGCGTATCTCTAACGAGGACCGTGAGAATGTCAGAGACGAAGTGTCTCGTTCCCGGCGAATAATCTCGTCATTTATATCGTGCGTCACTCAGTCCCCGGAAGTTCCGGGGCTACGCGAAATTATAACATATCGAACGCAGCTGCGTGCCGCGCGCGCGCACGCCCGTGTATTATTCAAATTCCCGCGAAACAATACGAAACTAATTGTCGCGCCGAATTGGCATGGCTTGACCCATATGTAAATTTGGAGAACTCCGCGTGCATTAATTATAGGTTGTACACAGGCTGGCTGTGTTTCCCACCGACGGGGACTCTGCATTACTAATATCTTGAATCTCCCCGGATAGAGGGCCAGGACGTTCGCTTGAATTATGGGAAAATTAATGATGCTGTGACAAACATGAAGAAATAACGATCCCGGGGCAGAAATAGATGTTCGAGGTAAATGTTTTCCGTCACCCGTGACTTCCGCTAAGCCGTTTTTAAGGCTGAAATATGTGCTGTGACGTCGCGCACATTTGCAATGCAACGTCATCGCTCGTAAATTGTGTGTATTCAGATCTTTTCAAAGTATTCCGATATTCCGATACTGTCGGAATTTTCCCTTTTTCATACGTATAAGAAAATATAAATTAAATTTAGAAGCAAATAAATTACTCCTAAATTTTTCAATATCTCGAAATACGCTTCTTAAATCTACTCCTAAATGCATATCGTTTGATTAATCCTTTATCACCAACTTACGTTCGTCGCAAAAGTTGCCCTTCCAGCCGGGATTACAGACGCAGGATCCTCTAACGCACTGACCATGCTGATTACAGTCAGGAACTTGGCAGTCACCTAACGGTATGTCGCATTCCGCGCCTTTCCAGCCCTCCTCGCAGTGACACATACCACCACCGTATTGTCCGTGTGAAGAACACAAAACCGGACACACGCTTTTGCTGCAATCAGCACCCTGAAATCACAAAGTTTTGTCTCCTTATAATCTTTGATCTTTTCAAATGAACGAATACTTTAAAAATAATTATTGAGTTGGAAGAGAAGTAATGTCGTATTTTGAACTCAAAATTATACATAAAATATATTCTTCAAAAGTGAACAAAATGTTAATTTCACAAAAAAGGGCTTTATATAAAAAGCTTAAAATCTCTACTTTCGAAGGATTACTGTTTTTTTGTATTTCTCTGAGCTTGGTAACTTTTATACATAGAAAATTATAAGCTGAATAAAATGGGAAATTTTTTATCTCACAATCTGTTTATAGGCTGTCACGTGCCAAAAATTGACTAAATTTTCCTAAGATTTTTTGTTATTAAATTAAATAAAAGCATTTCGACAAACTGAATCGACGCGCAGTTTATATAACTAAAAAATATAATTGTAAATCTACATATCAAGATCCGCTTCGACCAAAAATAAGATCTTTCTCTTATTTAATTCGAAGATATTTACACAAAAACACACCTGATATCCGTCTATACAATCGCATTTGCCAAGGTAGCACGATCCACGTCCGGAACAGTCATTGGGACACGTAGTAGAAACACCTTCGGCTTCCGTCACGACCAAAGTAACCTTGTAAGGCTGCAACTCATCATTATATACGGACAGGAACCAGTCGCCGGTATCGAAGTACTGCAGCAGACTAACATTGACCATCAGTGGTTCCACAATGGTCCTCTTGATGAGCACGTGTTGATAAGGCGCGACCGGTTGCGGCGCACGCTCCACGTGGGCATCTTGCGGATTGGTGGACTGCATAAAACTGACGGCAGTGATATCCCTCTTCAGCCTGTGGACCACCCTGCCACCTTTCACGAACTCCACGAAATCGTATTGCGTGACGCTGGGCGCGACGTTCCGTCTGCCGTACACTGCGAAATTCGCACCCCATGGTAGGGTCAAGTTCAGCCTGATGAAAGCTGGCTGCTTGTTGCGGAACTCTGTGTTCCAGAAGTGGTACGGCTGGATAATGGCGGAGTGCGCGACGTTGTAGGCCTGCAGTTCGAGCACCGCTGGCCATTGCTGCGCCGATTGCTGGATCTGCGGATCGCTCTGCTGATCACCGGCGCTATCCGCGGCGCTCGAATGCTCTGCCGTACTCGTAGGCAGGGACTCTACACGAAAGAAAAACACGAGAATGTAACACATTGGATAACACAGTAGTATAAATCGTTAGAAAAGTACAGCAAATAAAATCTAGTAATTTTTTTATAAAAAAAAAAAAGAAAGATCTCTTTCTAACTTATACCACTGCAAAGCGAATTTCATTTAGAATTTAAATTGTAAATGTAAATTGTATGGTGTACAAGTTTAACCAGTGAATAACTAAAAGGGAAAATATTACATTTTTATTTCTATATATAAATGTAGAGTCTTCAGATGGAAATAAAAATAATACATACTATATTTTATAAATAGAATGTTGTCAAATGTTTTTATTTTAAGCCGAGCAGGATCGCGCTCCTTTTATATAACTTTATCGCTTCGTGTCTCTCAGTTTATCTTCATATTAAGTGTGTCAAATGTACTTCAATTGTTCAATTATCTTTTGAAATTGGTACAGCTCATACTGTGAAATCTTTACAGCGGATGACATTTGGATATAGTCCTTGCTAAAGATATTATATCGATGAAACGTTCATCCACTCGCGCTTCCCAAAAGCAATTAGCGTATGACGCTGTGCGCGAGAGTATTTACATCATGCAGAGTAGATGCAAATTAATACCGCTCGATATTTACCTTCTGTGGGGATCTGCGTGGATATCGAGTCGTGGATGTGTGCGTTTTCGTGAGTGACAGCCTTGATATCTTGAACCAGAATGCAGTTAGTGCTGTCTATCGGGCGCATAGAGCTCACTGCTGGAAAATAAACAAAGCCATTCCATTTTAGAATAAAAGAAAGATGAAAATCTACTGTATGTGTGCGGAGAGAGAAGTGCCCCACACGCAATCGCGCGTATAAGACACAACTGTTATATTTGCAACGTACGACCAGTATTCTAGGCGAAATAGTATTGCCCGCGTGACGCTTTTATAGCGTCAGGAATCAAGAACGGCTTTAGTCGAACGTCTGGCAGCAGCCTAATGGGTTCATAAATTCGGACAATCGCTTTCGAATTACGATAGCACACTAGATTTCCCATGACAACCCGACCTTCCTGCTCGAGTAACTTTTAAAGCAACGTATCCCTGTAATAAAGTTTGAGATCTCACAGCTTAAATCACAGTTGTATCGAGCGTACGATATTGCTTCATCAGATCAAGAATTCTGGACTGGTATACGCTATAATACCCTTTTTCTATATCGTTTATAATATTTCTTTTTAACGTCAACAAAATAATAACATTTTTCTCAAATTTCAACAAAACAAGATTATCAATGGTATATATAATATCGCTCTCTTACTTCAAAAATAATGCAATTAAAAATTAAGTTCCTAAAAAAGAAGAAAACTATTTTTCAATTTGACAGACAGTAATTTAATTTACTGATTAAACAATATTGGTAAAAAAATTTCTTAACATGATAAAGTATTTTTACCATTTCACAGTTTTTAGAAATTTTTTTTTATTTGTGGCAATTTTGATAATTCTTTTTCAAAAATCACTGTTTTTATGAAGTTAAATTAATTTTAATAATTGATAAAATATTATAATATTTTCCTATATATATAATTTATGGTAATATGTAGGTAATAAGTAACTCGAAAATCACATTTTTTTAGTTATGTCTTTTGGAGTAAAGAAGTTGTATGTCCAATGACAAATGATATCCAAGATTTGGATGAAGATCCCTCAAAGACCAATTAATATTGGCCGATATAATCCAAGATCCAATTATGTTGATGCTATATTAGTAGTTATCTGGAGTTTCAGGCCATTTATATTAATGTTTTCTGAGCGATAAGTGTAAGTTCGTTGAATTTAAACGCCATGATAAATTCGGCAATAAAACCCTTATCCGTGGCGGGATATTGCGGTTTAATTAATTATCTGTCTCGTGCGCCGCGAGCGCCACGAATTAATTACGCGGTTTAACGAGAGTTTTTAAAAAGCGGCAGGCCCGAGCCAACGCAACCCCGCCTAACGACCTCTTGGCTTATCAACGCAACAAAACATCGATAACGCATAATTGAATTCGCGTGTTATTGCCGCGCGGATGATTTGACAAATCGCGATTCGCCGATACACTCGGCGTCGATATTTAATGGACGCGTTTTCGCGCCTCGCGATTTATCGTATCGCGGATTCTATAAGCTTTCTATCGTGATAATAGCATTCGTTATTGCGCACGCCTCTATACCGTTTCTAGTGGAACTGCCATTGTTATGTACGTTATTATTTTATTATATATTTACAGCTTTTTGTTAAAACATACAGAAAAAATATAGTGTTGAACAAAATGGAGACCCATAAGCAAACACGTGAATATTTAAATTAGATAATTTAATAAATGCAGAATAAAATACTTCATTCCCCCGATAATTTTCCTATAATAATTTGTCTCTAGCTATAGAAAAGTCTTTCGTGCAGATGATAGTCCTTGACAAGGTTCTTCGAGGTAAGGAAGCTGTGCGATACGTGCGAGATAAGGGATTACGCGTACACGTGAGTTTTTCGTGTACGTACGCATACGGACACGAGCGAGCGCGCATACAAGTACACATGTACGCACGTCAGACCGGAGATAGGCGAAATGACCGGAAAAGAGCGACTATTCCTTCGGGATCGACGTTGCCTGGCCACCATGTAACTATCGCTGAAATTGAGTTGCAGTGAACTGTGAATGACCTTATTTCGCGTATATGCCAGTCAGCGTGGCATCGTTTTCGTTCCCCCTTCACGTCGCTGCAACTCAGCAATCCAACTTTCCACATATCGCATTGGATGTCTAAAAAAAAATCTCGCAGTAATTTCGACACACTAATACTACACGATTAATAGGAAAAGGACGCATCGTTTTATACATTAAACAATCGATATTTGTAATATACTTCAAAAATCAGTTTTCCTATATCAATCTTCGGTAATGCAGCCGTGCGTTTCTCAGTTTATCCTACATAGACTTTATTTTAGTAACGCTTTAATATCGTAGCCGTTGGTTTCTAAAATATTTGACGTTGTAAATTAGGAACTTCGGATGGCGAGTGCAAAATGAGCTCGCACTTGGGATCTCTAAGCAATTTAATCTACCGGCAGCTGCGACCTCTGAGACATCCTGTGTGTTTAGCTATAAGGACAATACTGCGAAACAAAGTCATCTTAAAATTCGATATATATGGAACGTGAGATTGCCAAGTTTTGACGATGAGCCACCGGAAATTTAAAATGGCCATAATGCGAGCTACGGAAGGGGTCGCTACATCGCCTGCTACCTTGCCTTTGCAAGGATAGAAAAGGCGAGCGCGACTGTGAAGGACAGCGGGCACGTTTGTGGGGGGAGGGGGGACCAGCAGAGAGGGGGGGAGGGACGCAAAGGAACAACTTTTTCAATTATATACCTCCGGATCGATAGAGCGATTCATTCCCGAGAATGATTCCCGGATTATCGTAGGATTATCCCGCCGCCACCCCAGCCGGCCCGTTCTACCGCCCACTTCCGCTCGTACGTTATAATGAAATGTTTACAATCGATCCGTCTACCCTTTCGTTCCGATCCGCCGAAGCGTGAGTCCAGACACGACAGCGTTATCGAACTGCCTGCTATGTCGTTATTATTGACGAGTTAACTATTAATGACGTAGTAATAAAATGTTCTCTCGTGACTGAAAACAAGCAGTTGAATTACATCGTGGTCTTTCAATGACAAACCTCTCCCATAAAAAGTTGTCATTTTAAAGTTGCATCAGTTTCCAATGAAAGATTTTTGCATGAGAGACTTCAAAATTTGTATAACAGTCAAAGTCCAGCTTGCAAGTGTATTAGACTTTATTGTCCGAAATCGAGGAATCTAAGAGGATTTTACGGGAAAAGGAAAAGATACAAATAGCTGGGCTGCTTTGTGTTCCGCGAATTTGTACAGCATTTTCTTCTCTCTTACTTTTAGTTTTGTCGCAGAGTATATGTAATTCGCGTTTTAAAAATTTAAATACTTATCAGACATGAGCAAAAGTACGTATAAGCAAAATGTTATTTTTATATGACTTATAAAAAAAAAGTGACAAACAAAATTGTCCAGCTTTACTCACGACCGTTTGTCAAAAGGAATTATCATTGCAACAGTTTCGTTAGCTACTTGCAAATGAAATCGTGGAAGAGATCCACGTCGGAAGTGGCTCGTCGCAAAATGATTTTGGTCCTATGAGGGCCACAAGCGAGCGAGCAAGCAAGCAGACATACGTCAAATTACCGAAAAGCAAGGCAACTCGCGTACATGCAAAATTCGTGCGTTTCGGAGCGAGGCAGAGGAATGAAATGAGGAGGAAGGGTTCGCGCACAGTTTCGTGTGTCTCGCGGTGTATGCGCACGTATATACGCAGCCGTGTGTATTTGTGCGCATATGTGTGTGCTCGCGGCGAGAGAGGGTAGACGGACCTGCAGCAACCGTAAAAGAGACGCGGGCGCGGGGGAGGACAGAGAGGGGTAACGCTGGAGGTTGGCTGCGGGGTAGTTTGGATACAGTAGCAAACAGGCAGATTGGATTCCAGACTCGATTTACTGGAATGCAGAAATAACAGCTGGCGAGCAGTCTCCTCGAGGCCGAGAACCGACTTTGCAGTCTCCACCACATCCCTCCCTTTTCCTGCGACACGCAGACAGAACGGGGAGGTGGAAGAAGAACATGGACGCCGAAGTCGAGATGGACAGTACCGCAGAGGAGGGATGTTTATAGATTCACAGAGCACAATACGGCTCCAGCTATTCTCGCGTATATCCCTTCCTTCTCCCGTCAAATCCCTTTTAGTCCCTGCGACTTTGGATGATGAAGTCTAATACATTCGCAAATCGGACCATGACCATCATACGGATTTTCGGATGCAAAATACAAAAACACGATTTGCGTGAAGGTGCAGGATAAGAGGCAAGAAAACGAGTTCCTTTCTGTTGTACGCTGATAACAGGCAAGCATTAATTCCTCTAATCGGACCCAACGCCGTAGAGATGCAGTGATTTTCAAGCCTGTTCGCGCGTATCTTTGGCCTCGCACCCCGTTGGTTCCTGCATTAGCATAACGGACATGGTGGAGCCATTTTCCCAGACCTTTTTGCAGTAACGATAACCTAACGTGGTTCTTTCAACGTTGATCTTAACGACGCGGATCAACAAGGACGATTTGTCTCTCGTTTTCTTGCCGCGAGCTCGTTAATAGAGCCGGCTACCAACGGCAATAATGTCGTCGTAGTGTTTAGTTTCAGTAAGATTTCACGTTTACATACATCGCGGGGTTTTGCCATTGTTATTTATGCAGGAAAGTTTACCAATGTTAGCCATAGGGCGCACCGAGGTAGTGCGCCGTTAGTTGCACGGCTATCGATTTGTACGTCGGGTAGGCCATTGCCCTGCGAAATTGCCCGATTCGTTTAGCAAAGACACGTACTTTTAAATTCCGATAATCCGCTCCTCCTCGAGCGAATACAACCAAAATTTAAAAAAAAAAAAAAATTTAGTTCGATAACATTTGAGAACGTTGAAGGCACCCTAGTGTTGCCATCCGAGATAAAGTACCTTTCTGTGTCTTCCGTAGAGTTCCGTTACTATTATTTTAACGGATAGAAAGGCGTGGTATCGATTCGTATGAGTTCACCTTTTCTCCCCGATCGTACGACGACGCGGGTGTGTAGTTCCTCTGCAGCTACGAGTGTTATGGGTAAAACGCACCCCATGCCACGGAAACGCTTCCTCGCTATCGACGGGCAATATTTTTGCCTCTCCCTAACCGGATGGAGCCAACCACTCCATGTTAAATGAACCATTACGCTGGCAATGTTACGCCGTAGCTGCGCTTCCTACGGAAGATCCGGACTTCCGCTGTTGAACAGTATTTAATTTTCCCGAATACAACTTTGTACATCGTCTACGCACGATCATATTATTCTGCTCTATACGGATATGATAATAGTAATCCAACAACAAGAGAAGCTGAATTCAAGATTAAAGGTACACGATTTTAGTAAAAGTAAGAAAGAAAAATATAATCATAATTCTATTTACTTTTCGTCATATTTCTTTTTTATGTGCACATATATTACGTAAGAATTTTTCTATAACATAGATGAAAATCATGAATACCATGCATCTGAACACAGTGAAAATAATTCTTTTAGGGCAGTATATCGAAAATCTGTAAGACAACATACCTTTGGCAATATCTCTTTGAAACAAATGTTTCAAGACAACGTAAAACAAAAACGGACTCGCGTGTTTTATAACCAAAAATTGTTTCTATCGCAAGAAAATGTAGTGTTTAAACAATCGTAAAATAACGCTGATGCGTGCCAATGTTATGTATATCGACATTACAAGAAAAGTGTCAATATATCGTAGGTATACAATGTGTTTTGTAAACAAATATAATACTGCTGCACTGCATAATATTTCAAATATTACTTCTCTCTTTTTCTCGCACGAATTTAATTGATTCTCTTGTACTCTTCCTTTTTATTAATGTCATGCTTTGTTCATTTGATTCCGCTTTTGTTTATCCAATTTTAAATGTATTATCTAAATTGACTTGTTATTATGGTCTTCTCTGAAAAAGGTGTTTTTATAAATAAATTTATTTTTTACTCTTAACATTTTTTTCTTTAGAAATAGCATGAAAATACGAATTTTGCGTTTGCTAATATTTGTGAATCTCATTTAGTTATGATTTGCATGATTACGCGAAATTCGTCATGCCTTCACGCGGAATGTTATGGTGTCAGTCATATGTATAATCCCCCTCTGTGCGTACAGGGATTAGCATGGTGCAGTAATGCCGACGTTCCGATGGATTTTAGCATTAGGTGGGTTGGGTTAGTCGTAACCAGATTTGCAAGTTAATAATGAATTATTGTACCGTGAATTTCGGGTCAGCCAGCAATAGAATTGCGTCCGACTATCCGCCGGCGGCTATGTTACTACTCGGACGTGCGCTCTGGGACTAATAAAAACGGCTCATTCAAATTTACATTGAGGCAAATATTATTTATGAAATGGTTGCATTAAATAGCTGTCCCTCCACTCTCTGCATACATTACAGATATAGATTTGGTTACATATATCTTTAGCACAGCTTCATTTCACGTTAATCTAATCAGATATTTATTTAGTATACGATTAGATTATTTGTGTCCTAGGCACTTTTTCTTTTTAAAATATTAAGAGCACTTGCCTAAATAGCAAGATGAAAAGTGCAACGACAAGTAACGAAATCATTACTGTCGTTAAGAGTTACAGAATAAAGATTTTAATGGTGTCTTTAATGTCAACAAGGTGTCATTAAAATGTCTACTTAGGTGACTGAACAATGATCTCTAACTTTTTCTTTTTTAAATACACAACTTTATAAATATTTTCTAAATACGTTAAAGTATATACGTAAGATTAATAATTTGGTATACTTGTACAAGTAATGAAAATTAACCCGAACACAAACTATTAAAAATTAATCTAAAAGTAGTTGTGTCATATATATTCAGAGCTATAGCAGCTACACGCATTCGATCGCGTTCAAAGTTATGAGATAAGTTTGTTTCAGCAGAGGTTTAATGCAACGATTACTTACCAGCAAAGTACGCCAACATCGCTGTCAGCGCCACAGCCAGGAGGATCAGAGCGATCGAGAAGCATTTCCAAGAGCACCTGTGCTGACAACGTTTGTCGATGTGAAAACGCGACGGTGAATACGGGGAGTAGTGCGGCACCGCTGCGGCACGAAGCGGAAAACCTGGCATCACCATGGCTTGGCCTTGCGCGCCTACCGTGGCGGTACCGCCATTTCCGGCACCACCTAAACCGCCGCCCAGAGAACCCACCGTCACCTGCTGTTGCGGTGGCGGAAGCCTAAAACAACAAGAAATAACCAATGTTAGAATACCGCAACCTTGCGAAAATCATTAAACCGCATGATTACGCGTATTACATACATATTAAATTATGCAAGATAATTATACATTTAACGTATCTAATATAATATGAAAAAAAAAAAAAAAACGATTTTGTTGAAGTATTTAAAAATTTAGCTAGATACATCTAAATAATAAATCTTTTGTTACATTATCATCAACGCTTAAGCACTCTAATTTTTAATAATCCAATAAAATTATTTTCAGATCTATAGCTAAATTTTAAGATAGATATTAGGTTTCAGCAAAATCGTCCTTTTCGCGAATAAGTTATTTAGACTTGAAGTGAAAATTTTAACAGTTAGTATAGTCTGTGAAGTTTTAATTCTAATTGGTATTTATGCGTCTAGTAGACCCGAAATAAGATGCTTTAAGTGCTTAAGTGCTTTCATATAACTGTAGTTAAGAATTAGATTAAGACGCTCGAGTCACTTCGATGATTCGAAAATACCGCGATTAATAACTGCGAATCGAATGATCGGCTATGATGACAAATTGTCCGTATGATTGCGAATCAGAACGTAGTCGACGTCGATTAGTATCTCCCATATGTCTCGCTTACTGCTGATTATTAGTTAAATTCATGCCGATACTCATCGGCGTATCGGTGCGTCGGGGTTATGTAATAAATGGGATGGTTGACTGCAACATACTCCAAGCGGGTCGCTTGATCCGACGTCACTCCGAGGGCGATACGCACCGGCGATAAATCGACGACCGGTATCTGTTTGGCGCACGTGTGCCAAGCAGAGGCGACGATCGCGTCGTGGTACGTACATACATAGACCGGAGAGAGCATCGGCGGTGCACGTCCGGGGATGCAGATAACGCCGAGCTTATAAAAGATGCAGATGCCGCCATTAAGCCCTACATGGCAGGCTGCGTGTGCGTGAGTATATCGCCCGCACGAAACCCATGGGCTTTCGAAAATGACGTTCGCGGGGGTGACGAGGTCGAGGCCCTACCCGTCGGACCCGTGTCAAGGATTTTATTTTCATCATCGACGATATTTATCTTCGTCCCCTCATCGAGAAGCCGAGGATAAGCGTGGCCATAGCCACGACCGGATGAAAGGCCAACATCGAAACAGGGATTTAATATGGTGTCCAGGATAAATATAGTTTTCCGATAATCATGCGGACTCATGAATAGCATTATGCGCGCGTCGCGGCTGAAATCCCGTAAGAATAACTCGATTGACAGTACGTCTCTAGTAGGGATGAGAGATAAGGGGAAGGGCAAAAGGGGAGTACTGAAGCGACCAGAAAAAGGAAACAAGCGGGAACTTAACAATGCGCTGCGGCACCAATATTGGATTTTCCGCTTAAAAATTCACGTAGTATAAAGCCTGAACACGAGACGCGCGGCTGCTCGAATCGAATACTTACGAAAAATCTCTTCCAAGTTGGTTTTACGCCGGGTTCGACGGGAAAGCAGTCAGAACGTTGGATTTAATCCGGAACTTATCGCCTTAAGGTAACGTTTCACTTTCATGGGATGTAAGTGATTTAAAGTGGTTTAAAAAAAGACATTTCCTAGAAGTAATACTCACACAATATATCACTCGTGGAACGTATTTTGCACTTTTCTAAAAATGTGGAAACAATCGAATGATTTTCTTCAGAATAATTAATTTGATCGAATCGTCCAATAGTTTTCTCTTTTCTCGTTATTACAAAAATATGAATATTTTGAAAATAATCTTTCAGTTGTATATGAAATAATCTTTTTTCTTCAAAACGTTTTATTAGATGAATGTGCAAAAGTTTGTGGAATTACCGTTAAATGTGTTACTAAAATTTATTGTAAAACTTTTTAATCATATATTAAATTATAATATTGAATATACCCTGCAATATACCAACTATATTCCTTGGTTATTAAATTGTTTCATACGTAATATAGTACATTCGCGATATTTGTTGATTATTTACAACAAAGAGCAGAGTAACGTTAAAGCCATAACAATTTAATGTAAAACTTATGACAAATCTGTTGTTGCTGAAAATTTGTGCCATAAGTGATTTTCATGATTGAAAACGACGGTATTAACTTTAACAAAAATCGAAAACATCTATCAAATATTAAAGCATCTATTCAATGTTACATATAACTAAAGAAATTCTAGTAACATTTAACGGTGACTTCACAAACTTTTACAAATATCTAATAATAATTCAAACGTTATTTTAGCTAGCAATTTTTCATCTCTTTAAATCCAGAAAGATTTGTCAAAAAAATGGTAGATGTCATAAAAGAAAATTCTAAAGATAAACCGAGACAGACATCTTGCAGAGTTCACAGAAATGATCGTTTCCATCTCTCTTGAAGGAATCGTTGAGATGTGTCGTGTGCCGCGCGTAATTTATAAGTTGCTTAACAAACCCAGTCCGACAAATACCATAAATAATCGCGCTTAGATCCCGACGCTTCGCAATCCTATAAATGTCCGCTCATATTTTCTGAAGCAGGAAGCAATCAGACACGACGTGAAAAAATATTACTGGCAAAAGTCCCGGGTGTTCTTACGCGGCGACGCAGAAAAAAAGAAGATACGCGAGAGAAGGAATCCCGCGTAATAAATATTACTTTTTCCTCGGCATCATTAACTTAGAAACGGAGCAAGCACCGTAAAATTAATTTACTAAAAGTATCGGTGTGCTCAACGTCCGACAAAAATTGGGGAGGAAAAAACTTAATGGCAAAATAATGGGAATTTTTTTCTAAGCTGGAAGATAGCCAAAGATAGTCTTACTTCATCTCTCCGAATTATCCGCGCACGGCAGTGTGGACATGCTTCAAATATAATTCAATTGCAGAGAAGTATGATTTACCTAATAAAAATAAACAACTTTGAATACACGCTGATTGTTTCTAATTTGCGCATAACTTTTTATCTACGGTACGGCCATCTAATTAATTTAAAAGTAAATTTTCCGAGAACGTCAGCAAAATCGATGGTTCAATATAAAATGGTTTTATCTAATAAATGTTTCTGTATTATTAACATTAATAATAATTGCTTTGAAGCTCTTGTTATTACTATGATTAATTGTTATTGATTAAATTAGTTTAATAGAATTATTTTCTCCGCGCGCGCGTTTTACGCATTAATAAACTCTTATGATTAATTTATAACAGTTCATGATTACTTCCGTATTCCGTTAGATTTCCCGAATTGAAGCTCCAGAAGTTTTTTCTGGGAAATAAATAAATCTAACTCTCTCCCCGGCTGGGCTCTCTAAGAGCCTCCGGACAGATGTACGGCGCTCCGGTCGGGACAACCGGATTCTTGATTGCACGTAACAGACAAATGAAGCGAGGGGAGTGGCTGAAAACAAGATAAACGACGAAAAAGGAGAGATAGCAAAGCCAGGGATGCACTGCGGAAGAACGGAGTAAGCAGCAATTCGGCGTGTTCACGCCGTAGCCCCTCCAAGCCGGGTTAATCCATTTGTGCGAGTAAATCGGTTAGCTGGAATTGGGTTATATTTCCTAATCGATACGATGGATTAAGTTACCGGTAGAGGTTCGTCCTCTGGCTCGTCGGTCACGATGCACGGCTCTTTCTTCGCTAATTATCGTTAGTAGCGCTGAAGGGAACGTGAGAGAAATTATAAGTTTCTGCCGAAGCTTCAGTAAAAGATTACAGTGCTATCTCGTAGTTGTATCAAATATCGTAGTTGAATACAAATAGCATTCTTAATTAGAAAAAAAGAGTACCGCGATATTGACGATATGTATATGTTTTTCAATCTAATATTTAGTTTAGTAAGAATTCACAAAATTGTAAGAGATTGCCGGGATTGCTAGGGAATGAGAAATTGCAAATTTCGAATCCTCTTCCCTTTGATTCGAACGGTTTGCGATTTTTCTTGTGACAGCTTAATCTAACTCAGGGACGTAAGCGTAAAGCTAAAGCGAGAAGTTGCCGCGGCACGACTTTCGGGAAGGAAGTTCGAAAACGTGCGGATGTTCCTTTAACCAATGTAAAAGTGGGTCGAGGAGCGCCGAGTTTGATCGTCAGCAACCTGGGCGGATTACGCAGTCCCGCTGTGAAGTTAGGATGTTCCTGATCTAAGTTAAGTCGTAGTCCGGTCACGAAAGGACCCACCGTCGCTTTAAGCAGGTAGTTTCTCCAACAGGGCGACAACGATGGTAGTGGACGTGGATTGTATGAACGTGTACAAAACACCTCCACCGATTAAACCAATTGGACGCCTGTCTGATATATTGGAAGTTAAAGAGGTAATTGCGAGCGGCGTTGCTACCACATATTGAGTTGAGTGTCGTCTGAGTGGAAGATTGGACTGTTTCAGCTGCGCGGGCTGAGGATAGAATCGAGCGTGTGATCCAATTATGATGTAACGCATGTTCCATCGCAGGCACGATTGGCAGCGACGAGTGCCGTGCAGTTCCTATACCATTTCAAGCTTCGAAAGCTTCCCCGTGTCGTGAGTCCTTATTATTGATTTAACAGATGACAGGATGGTCTTTGAAAGAAGTGGAAAATACGATTTTCATTCTTGATTAATTTAACAAAGTGCACCATATATAGTATTTATAGTACAATTATTTTTTTTTTAATATTATTAAAATTATTTTATTCTTTTAGCTATTTGAAATACTATGTTTCAGATATTAATCTTAAATAGAGTGGCCATATAGTATTTAATATAATGCGTTAACTAACTAACTCGTATAACATAATTTATTAGGATGCTCTCTGAGTATCCTATTTAACATATCTTTAAATCACCTATCTATTTAAAGATTAAAAATAGGACAATAATCCTTAGATAAGATACTAGATTTACATTTTTCTGCCATTACCTCTATAAATTCGCTTCTACATCTAATAATGAATACATATCTTGTAAAGATTTCATTACCCATCATTCCCCGTCTCTTTGTAAATTTTCTTGTTCAAAGTAACTTATCACTTATCTGTCATCTGAAGTGACATCTATGCCGTAACGTTACTTCGAATAATCCAAGACCACTAGAAAACATAATGGGTCCTTCCGAGAAGAAAGCGGCGTGAAAAATTTCGGAGGCCGCTGATACTCGATCGTTTATCACGAGCGGCGCTTATCTGCGATCTCCCTTGAGATCGCGTAGCGCAGACGAAGCGAGTTTCTAAGGTACGACGATTGTCGGCGTCGAGAAAACGTTACCGTGGTCCCGTAGGAGGTACACGTAGGAAGAATCCTAATAAAAATCTGATACCCCGGTCCGCTCGCGCGGGTCCAGCGCCAAACGCGTTTCAAAAGGAAGATAAGGTGACAGAGAGACACAGGTAACACGACGCGTCGCAGCTGAAATTGAATCCCACTCTCAGGTGAAAAATTACGATCGTTGCTAGCACGCCCGGGGGATAATGAAGTCTGCTTTCGCAGCCATTGTTCCGCGGAGGGCACGTCGGCGCATAGCTGTGCGCCGAGCCGCGCCTTCCGACAGCCGCCGCCTGCTTTCTCGCCGCTAGCGCGACGCCTCTAATTATTAATTTTGGCCTTTTAATATTAATTAGACTCGCGCGCGGAGGTCTGGGTGCGCGAGTGAGCGCGCGCGCCTACACTATGCGCCGTAATGGAACGGCGTGATTACGCAGAGATTATAATTTTAATCGCTCGATTACCACTCCGAGATAAAGGGAGAAGGAGAGAGAGAGAGAGAGAGAGAGAGAGAGTTCCCGCCTCGCGGCAGCGGCGCAGCTCTTGTATGCATTTCTCGGCACACAGTAATAATAAGTGCGATACCACTGAATATTCAGAGCGACTGTGCCGCGAAGATTCCGCGGTATTACGATTTTAAGACTGCGAGGTGCCTCGTAAACTACGCGCTCGACGCCAGAGCTTTATGTCTATTATCCTTAGCTAAACTTCGCGTTTGCGTCAGGATATTAATTTTACGTCGTCATGGAGAATAGAATGTTTGCGCAAACGGCACACGAGTTATTTTCCAATAAAAGATGGATGGGGACGTTATAGCTTGTGAGGTTTTTGACGAGAAACCCTGTCAATCAATCCCTGACAATCCTGTCAATCTTCGTGAATGAAAAAAAAAAATCGAAAACGAAATAAAAAAAAAAAAGCGGGGAAGATTTTGGATTTAGCTATAAGTTTGCTTCATAAGTTTGCATTCACAAAATCTTCCAACAAAATAGATCCCCCCCCGCATATTTTTATACATCATGTACAAACTAGCTGCAAGCCCAAGTAATACCTCCGCAAGAAGTTATCAGATTGCTCCGAGGGAAATTTATGTCGCAATATCATTTTTGAGGATTTTCTCATATTTCGCATAAAGCTACCGTAAGCCTGAGTAATATCGTGAAATGAAATCTCCGTGAATGTTTCCCGCGCGGTGAAACTGATACGGTTATACGTCTATCCGCGCTACGCGTCGTGCGTACATATCATTATATTAAACTAATTATAATCGTCAGAAATACTACCAAATGCTCTCTCGCTCGCTCGCGAGATAAAGCAATGATAATAATACGCCCTGTCGGAGGGGGGGGGGGGGGGAAAAA
>NW_017277774.1:3542996-3605450 GCF_001594065.2 Cyphomyrmex costatus
GGGGCTAAAAGCTTTTTTCCGTAAATCTCGCAGTTTGCAAGGGAATTACGATCTCTCCGCGTCTACTACCGCACGAACCATCGCCACTATCAGACGACGACAGTCTCGCAGGCCGCCGCGCTGTGTGCCGTGCGAACGATCGGTAAGAATGATGGTGTTAATGGTCGACCGCGGTTCTAAACGAGCGCGAGACTCGCTGTCCATTGCGGCCTGCATGCGAGCGGGAACACGCGAGGGACACGCCGGAGCGAGCTAATGTCAGTCGTAACGTTATAAAACGCGACACCGGGCAGCTGGCTACACCCCGCCTGGTAATACAATCCCGCGTAAATCCCGTGCTTTCTCTTCTTCGTCGGCGGTGCGCCAACCAGTTCCCGTGGTTTATTGCCATCCGGCGTCGTGTTAAAAGGACACCAGCTGTGCGCGCGAACGCGAGGGAGAATAAGGGTGCTCCGACACGCAGAAATCGGAGTCCGCGGCGATATCTCGATAAGAGGAGCCGAGGGGTACTAGCGAAGCTCTGATCGCTTTATCGTTTGTAAAACTCTCGCGGTCGCAAAAGTTATGTACACTGTCGAGAGTCATTGCCCTCGTAAAAAACGAGACGAATCTTTAAAATATTTTGAAGCTTTATCCGTAATCAGGAAAACACGTTTGACGTATGTAATTGATCTTGGTACTTCAATTTGCTGATACAGACCGCACAGAAAACCACGTCGGCTTTTGCAAACGCAAGCGAAATAATTCCGTACTGTTAATTTATAAAAATACTGTATTTAAAAAGAAATTGAATCTAATTGCGAAAGTTCGATTATTATTATCGGAGCAACGATTTTCCATAAATTGTATAATCGTCTCTTTAAAATATGTTGCACTGTCCAATCATTTGCAACTTATTATGTTATACGCGCGCGAATAAATAAATGATAATAAAACATTACCTATATATGTATATGCATCGTGATAAATAAATATAAATCCGAGCTGAAATCATTTCCTATATTTATTTAAACAAACATATTTATTTCAACAAAGAAATTGTGTGTCTAAATTCTTCTAGATTTTTATTTTACGATTGACAAATAATTCCTGCCGAAATTTTCTTCGGACACCTTCCGCTTTATCATAGACGAAATCTGAGGTCGACGACTCGTCGCGGTGCATAATTCCGCGATAAAGATCCTCCCGCCACGAGTCATCGACCGCGCACCGCCGATTTGTGCGAAGACAAGCGTGTTTTTCTTAGATCGTATTTTTCACAGCGATGCACCATATTCTTTCGAAATCATTATTACCGCGTAAGAAATATAAATGTATTGTGTAAAAACATACATATTAGATGATTAGGTGATTTTTACATTATTTTTCTATTTTCTTCATTTTTATGCGGAAAGTCCTTGCCCTCGATTTTTAGTTGGGCGATTGCCATCGATTCTCGCTTACGCGACATTCGGGAGGTCCTCCCCGGGAATTTTCCTCGGACACGACCTACTTCATTGCAGACGAGGTCTGAATTCGGCGATTCGTCCTGCCGCATAATTCCAAAATAAAAATTCCTCCTTATACTATCCACCGCTCGTATTGTGACAAGTTTGTTCGAGAGGGACGAGTCTGTTTTCCTCGCGTTATCCTTAACGTGGTGATGCATTAGCCTCGAAATCACTTCTCGAACGACTTGCCGCGACTACGATTGCGAGACTGCGAATCTTGCCCGGCATCACTCCGTGCCGAGGTTTCGCGAGATAGAATCGCGCAAGACGTGAGAGGAATCTCTCGGCCTTTCGTGTACGCAGCGCGGCGTATTCGAAGCGAAAATCCAATCTTTCTCGAGCCATTCCGGGGCCCATGCCTCGATAAGGGATGTCATCTCTCTGTTTCTCTCTTCCTTTTTTCTTTCTCCGCCGAACGTCTCTCTTTATCTTTGAATTTCCGTGTCAATAGTTCACCGATTTCTCCGCAAACCGTCGACTATAGAGACTCTTTAATAAAAATCACGAAATAATATCCGCGCAATTTCTGATTAACTTGGCTTCACGTTTCAGTAAAATTGATAGTTTTAAACGAAATCGCGATAACTTCGCGAGGGAAACTGCGTTGCAAAAGCTCTAAATATCATGTTGCAATGAAATGTTTTCTGTTCTTCTACGCTAAATCGTATCGCGCAAGGAAGATCTTGGAAGCGAGATCCTGTCTCGCGTGGTACAAAGGCGGGGCATGTTTTTACATTCTTTAACGAGTTTGCCGCCATGAAGTTTATTTCCGTCGAGCGGCTCTTCCGAGTGAAACTTGATCGGTATAATCTTCACCGATGCAATTACCTCGGATCGTACGTCAAAGGTATCACGCTTTTCTGTACTTTCCTACATATATTATCACTCGTAAACAAACTTCTATTATTTCAAACCGTGAAAATTGTGGTGAAAACAAAAAAACAAATAGAAATAAACAACAAGGAAATCTAATTTTATCCCTCCGTCGGTAACGTGAAATTTTTATCGTTTTTCTTTAGAATCTGGGTCTTCGAACTTTAATGCAGATTTTTATATTATTACAGACTGTATATAAAAATCTGAAAAAAATTTTATATGCTTGAAAGCTTTGAGAGTTTTTATTATCATAGATCACGTTGGATTGTATTTTATGTATTTTTTATATTTAAATTTATCTACCCCCACAATTCACATAATAAAAAAGTTGACTGTATGTTCAACATTGCGAGCGGAAGATATATATCGGAACAATATTAAATAATCCTGTCTTTAAAATCATCATTAAGATTGCTATTTATTCACTACTATTGCAAATTGTGACGTCAGAAGAGGGAAAATATTTAATAAAAATTCTAAAAATATTTTAATACATGAAAATATGTGTTTCAATAAAAAATACTTAAAATCGATAAATTTTGTAAAACATATTGAAAATTTTTGTTAATTAATAAATAATTATGTAATTAGAAACAAATTATGCATAACCAAAAATGAAATAAGCTACATGTTTACAGTTATAATAAACTATCAAATTAATAATAATAATATAAATAAATTTGAATTAATTTCTTCCTAAAACAAGAAAATAATTTTCGATACTTTCCGATTGCAAATGTTGTTTTATAGAAAAATATTTTTATTCAAGTATAATTTTCAACAATTTTTATTATGTTTTTTTATGTTTCTGATACCATAATTTAAGATAGTAGTTGCATATGAACATGGATCTTTATGATCTAATTGATTTTAAGATTCCTCTCAGTCAATGAAACGATCGAATAGCATTTCGAGACTTATTATTAAACGATCTTTAATAGAAAGAATTGCGCCAGTTAAGCCGAATATGGTGCATAAAATTTAAGTGCTTCTCTACAAACATCAATCCTTGGGGCGCCGTCGTCATCTTTCGAGTTTCAACTTTTATCAGAGACGTACGTATCATTTGAAGAAAATCGCGAACGATACTCGCGCGAGTATATCGTCGCCAATACGCATGCATCAATACTGCAGCCACGTACGTGGACGCATGAAAAGTTTCTGGTGAGAAAAATATCGTACGTGCCCTCCGCGATCCATGTGGCGGCGTGCTAGGGCGATTGTGCGTCCCTTATTCCGCTTCTTTATTGCGAGCGATCAGAATTGAATAATGCAGTGGACGCGAGCCGGCGGAAGCGGTTCTGCATCGAGGAGCAAAAGCTCTGAACACCATCTTTCCGTACATACGGAGAAGAGATATACGCATATGTATACATATATAGACGCTAGACACGTTATATATAAAATGCCCAGGAATTCAGGTATATACCAGAGGCGGAGATTTGTTCTCTACACACGCACACACATATATATATATATATATATGCGAAAGATACGATGCATATTCTTCTCGCACAATGCAAAGGTTGCTCGATGCGTCGAAAATATCGACTTCCGCGGGGTGCGCAAATTAGCCTTTAACAGTCCGCGCGAGACGAACGGACGAAATTGCTCGCGTGGCACATTCAAGGCAGATTGCACGTCAATCGTTATCGGTTAATTGTAACCTTTTAATTGATTCTTCCCTTCTAATTCCAACGACCAAGAGAAAGAGACCAACGCGAGCGATTAAATTTACTACACATCACATAATTGACTGCTTTTATGTTACGAAATGAAAAGTCTGAGTTTAAGTGGAAATAATCAGTAATTATCGCTGGCGTACCTTCTTCTCTCTCTCTCTCTCTCCCTCTCTTCCACTTTGCATCAACTAGGATCGATATTCCCAACGTTTCATTTCCCTACACGAACAATCCATCGCGCTGTGAAATATACAATCGATACAATCCACAATCCGTCTCTCAAATATCATCGGCTCGGCTATACTCGTCGTTGCAACTACCAAGCGTGCAATTTACAGATATTAATGAAATTGTTTCCATATGTGTGTACTCGGAATTATTACACATACACAACGTACACTTTGAGACCGATTCGATTTTGGGGATATAGCTTAAAAATGTATTGACAAGTCTATTACACGCAGTTTTAAATATAAAATAATGTATTTTAAAGGCACGATGCAGGATCATTTAATATCACATAATGAAACGCAAACGAGATGAAAGTATTGATATATATTTTATTAACCATCAAATTTCAGAATCGTATTATTTTAAACGAATTTCATCGGCTATTACTTTTAAGCCTATAGGATTACTTGCACGATTGTTTGATTTGTGTCATTTATTGTTGAAAATAAGAGATTACTAAAATACGTTAACTGGAAACATTAGTAGAGTAAAAAACACAAAAGCTACGTAATAATCTCTAAAGTTTTATGCGAGTATTACGAAGATATTTTTTCCTTAACAAACTCTCGTGTGAAAAGTAGAACGTAGAACTATTAAACAAGGTCAAAAATAATGCTAAATTTATTGCGAGTGCTAGTTGTGAGATTAACTTGATATAAATGTAGTATAATATTATTCCTTGCGAGGAAGCTTTCAAGTTTTCTCATTATGACAAACTCCGTTGATTTAACAGCAACGGTCTGCGTAAAACGTAAAACAAAGAACACACCGCACATGTTTTTATCATCCTTATATAAACGTTACGCCATGTAAAAGGTAGCTACACTATATTCAAAATCAGAGTTCATTCGTATAACAAACGCGTCCCTTGCACGCATTCAGTAAATGAATATGATATATGAGACGATTATTTCAATCCTTTTGTATGAAATTGTAACCGAAGAAAATACGATAATTGTTTATTTTAAGAGATATAAAAGTGGAGTAGAGCATAATCAAAATTTCAGCGCGAACAAGAAGAAAAAAGTTTAATTCCTATTACAATTAAATCTATTAAAAATTGTTTTGACTGTAAAGCTGCCTCTCCTTGTAATCGCGATAAATTAAATGAGTATAAGAACGTCAAAAAATTTATCAATTCAACAAACGTTTCATTCTCGCGGGAGAGAAGTTTTGTTTTGAATTAGAAAAATAATTCAATGGAGTGTATCGCCATGACGAGCAAAATTTCGTCGCGAAAAGAGCTTCTTCGAAATTATTTACCTCGATGGTTATCGCATGACGAGCATAGTACGTTATGCGTATTAACGGCATATACCTTAAAAATGAGTCTGGACTTTTATACGGATTCCATCAAACAGTAACGACCTTTCGACTTTTAAGTCAAAGCACGTTCCGCGACTGTCGCTCGCGACACAAGGCGATGGTAATTCGGTGGTGCGGCTAGAGATGATCGCGGTCCAGTCGGGGAAAGAAGGCGACGGAGTGCCTGTGTGCGGAAGCTATTATTGCGAGACACGGATGGACGATATCCGGCGGAGGCCCACGTGGTGACACGTGGAGAGGAGGACGGAGAGGCCCGGCGATGCCAGCTGCACGATCGCGCGCGTAGGGCAACCCCCGACCTTCGCGCGAAACTTCTCACGCGAGCGCGAACTTGTACGCGAGCGGAATCGAAAAGGTGCGGGATGGTGAAGATGGGATGTATCATCCTCACGACTCTTCGCAAACTTTAGCAACATTCGATCATCTCCTCGGTTCTGTCCTCCACGCCCGCGCCGTGGCAATGAACCGCCTGTCGCATCCCTAACGGCGTGAGTCGACGTGAAGTCGCGCCAAAGAAGAAAGCCGCGAACCGACGCGAAGATGAGGGGGAGAATATTACACCACGTGTGCCGGTAATAAGACCGCGCACGTGACGATAATGCAAAAATGTCCTCTCAGGCTCCGTCCTCTGTTCCCCTGCCTCGTTTCCTCCCTCTTCCACCTTGTTTTCCCTTGTCGTCTCACGACGAGCTTCTTCATCCCCTTGTTCGCGTCGCGCGTTCTCGTAGTTCAGAGCGCGTCGGTGTTTTCTGCACTCAAGCGATTAACTTTCATGCGTCCCTTGCGACATTCGATTAAATTGGATTTTTCTTTTATTTTTTATTTGCTTATTGGATTTGAGTCTCTTGAGTAAACGCTAGGAATAAATAGAACTTAAATATTCGACAATTTATCTATTGCAAAAATAAAATCGATAATGAAACTACAAAATAAAAATACAAGGTGTTATGAAAAGAATAGCAAGAAATTATTGATTGATTCTCATTCAAATAGCATAATCGAGCTCGGTAATAATATGGCCATTTAATCCTCTAGGTTAATTTTCTATGTGGAAATTACATAATTATTTCGTGGAGTATTCGTATATCTCTCGCATAATTGGTCGCACGATAGATTAAACAGTATATAATTTAATTTTGGATATAATATATAATAATCAACTATACGCGACTGTTTCATTACCTGAAAAATTTGTATCCAGCAGATGAAGCTTTTTAAAAAAACATGTTTTGCACATTTGCTTTATTTATATATTTAATAAAGAAAAAACATGTGACAAATATGCAGCGTTTTTCCAAAAATATTTCATTTAACTAAATGTTTTTCAGTAAAAAATATCGTTCCTCTGTTTACATATACTATATTGCATATATATATTGTATATTTTTTGTAAGAATGCGCATATTATTTTTATTTTACATTTCTCTCTGGATATTATTTGAATTCCCGACAACTAACGATACTTTCTCATTGCGCAGAATAGGATAATTTTATAAATTAGTTTCTTCCTATATTTCTTTGAGGAAAATTGGATTGGACGAGTAAAGAGACAATGTTTTTCGCAGACGCAAGACCTCCGATATCTCTAGATTCACACGCGCGGCATCGCAAAACGAAATCTTTCATAAATGTCCTTTTCGCTACGATCAGCCTTCCTCATTGATTCTGAAATCGATGGCATCGTCGGTCAAGCGTCGCCTCCTCCGAGGTAGAACAGAGAAAAGTGGAAAACAAAATGTGGAGCGTACTATTTGATATTTTTAGTCGGGCCGCAACACCGCGTAGTCTTTCGCCGCCGCGCCGCTTCGTTCTCATCCACCCTCACTCCGGCTTTTTGTTCTTACGCCGTGTCTTTTCGCTCCACGAAGGCGGGACTCAATTTCATCTCGACCGAGGGAAAGAATAAGAGAAAGCGAGAAAGCCGGCCTGCCAGGTCGCGACGTAATGAAGAAAAATCTTAGGAGGATATTGCAGATAGCGGCGACATTTCCACATACGTAGACGTAACGACTTTCGGGTCGGATGAGTTTGAGGAAGGGTCGAAGGGCAGTGAGCCGTGTGTCGCCGTGGCGCGTCATTATTTTGAGTGCGACACATCTTTGTAGAAATGAGACGCACGGCGCCAAGACAACGATTCGAAAAAGAGAGAGAAAATGAGAGGAGACGCTCCGAAGGCTGGTCTTTTTCTCTAACGATGATGATAACGTCGCGTTGGAACGGCAGCAGCCGTGTCACCGATGAGCTTCGTTCACATCATTTGCGAACTGTGACAAACGTCACTGGCGGATCGTTACCGTCCACGTACACATTGATGGCGATGATTTTTCATCGACCGCGTTTGATGATGCGAAGAAAATCACGGCACGAAGGATCTGAAGCAAATGGAGAAGAATTTGCCTTTACTTCCACTATATGTATTTGAAAATAAACATGTCGGAAGAACATTATCTCTTCACCGATCGACCAATATCGATTGACGACTAGCGACGTAGTGTATAGTCAATAATCAGATGTGCGATCATAATTGGACAATCGTCTATGTTATGTGATTATACGGCAAGGAAATATTTTCAAATTCTTCGATATCGCGTTATTATCATCGCGATCGTCGTTTCCGCTTCTGTTTATTTAATACGTTCAATGTTGACTTGAGTACAATCTCATAAATGTCGTTTGAAGAAACCTGCGAATAATATTAGTACAGCGTGCGAGCGGCGAAGCATGTTATGCTCCGAAAGTGGGTGCTTTGTCATTCTAGCAGTCCATCGCTTTTGACATGAAGCATCTCTTGTCAATCAAATCGGTATAATAATAATAATAATTTGTCTCTTGGTAAGTTTACTCACGTGCGACACTACATGAATCTAGAACTCACAGGATTTTAGGTATTTATTTCGCTGACATGGAAAGAATAATTTTGTTGAATTAAAAAATTTAGATAGATGCGAATCTGAAAATAAATTTGTTGGACATCAAAATAATTACGTACGAAATTCAAGCATGATGAGCAATGCTGCAATTTTGGCATTTTAACAACCAGTTTAAACGAGCTACATATTTATTTTGATAGTCCAATAAAATTATTAAAAAATTTTTATCTAATTGTATCTATATTTTAGATATTTCAGCAAAATCTCTCTCGTTCTTTTAATATTTTTAACCAAAGTCTAGAAATATTACATTTAAAATACATAGAGTTCTAGATTCGTACGGTGTCGCACGTGAATAAATCTTAGAATCTTTAAATATTTTACCAAAACCGTCTTTTTTACGAATTATTGTTTATATAAATAAACATATAATAATCTCATCATTTGCGATGATATTCTTTGTACCTACATGCTTTTATTAAACCGCACTCATGTATTCTGTGTATTCAATAAAGTTGAAGCTATTATTATTATTTATATTTGAATATTCAAAATGCATTCATAGTTCATGTATATATAATCCAGAGTTTATTTTAAAAAGAGATTATTAAGGAATAGAGATATATGTATATATAATCACAGACGGTTATCACAATCACATTTATGTAATTGATGAATGTATATTTAGAGTGCAGAACAGAATTGCACTGAAGAATAATTAATAAATATTATTTAACGAGATCGAAAATGTAATTAATTAATAAATTAATGAATAAATATGTAGCGTCGACGCGGTGATAGTATTGTGACAAAACGTAATTAATAACTGTCGCTTAGCGAGATACGAAGTGCACGTAATTTAACGAGTGTCGACTATAATCAAGTTTTTTTTGTTAGTGGCGATGTTATTCGCAATAACACGAAAAGAGCGTTTATTGTTATTCTTCAGACAGGCGTTATACTCTTTCTTACATAATTAATCATTCCTTCCAGTACTAAAAGTTTTACGGAATATCTTGTTAAAGCATTTCTCCATCTTTCATTGTCACAAATTCCCTCATACACTGCACATACACACAATTTGTTTATCAACTAATTAGTGATAGAGATGTATACATTCGATAGATATTAATTATCTCATGTAATTTTTTATATTATATTAAATTATCCAAATAATTATTTCAAGAACGCTGTTCGAAAGATTCCGACGACACTATGCGAAAACCGATCAATTTCAACTAACTTCTAAGAAATGGCCACTTCGTGTCGTTCATATAAATTAGGTTTGTTCAAGCTCATCTCCCCCTCCCCCAAGTTCTGATAATTAACGCTTCCCGCATCGTTCCCAACTATCGTTCGAGGCGCTTTACTCTTCGGATGTCCCGGAAAGGCCTGACCTACGACCCCCGCCTGCGACAACCTTAGCCGAGTAAATCTAATTTCGAGGGTTGCGATTGTCCGCTGCATTATATATGTTCTGTCTGCAGGGTCGTTCCCTCGGCCGGTGACCGAACTCGGCAGGGATCCCGCAAACCCTCTCATCCCTTTTCACTCCTCCGCGTTCCACGCGCGCGAAAAGAACGGACGAGAATAGTAAATTCCATGGTTCCCGCGCACTCTCGGTTCGCGGTTCGTAGACCAAGCGCGGCTAAACACAGCTTTCGCTTTAACTTCTGTATTTTTAGATGAAAGCCGTTTTCTGTGTTTAGCATTACGCGGGAATATTACTCTATTTATAGCCGAATAGCTTTGTTGAGCGCCACGTGCCTTACACTCCTCCCTACATCTTTGTTGCCGGAAGGGATGTATGCTTGATGATAATTCAAAGACTAAAATGCCAGTCATTACTCAGCTTGTTAGTCGTGTCAAGCTCCGTTGACAATACAAGCGATGATGTCTAATTGCCGTTTCTCCTGGATGGCACCTCCTGGTGTGCTTAATAAAACGATGGTATTATTTTCAACCAAACTAATGAACGATATATCTTTTCGTATATCTATAGCATCGTTTATTTTTGTAGAAATTGTAGCATTTTACTATTCAGCCATCTCTAAAAATTACTTCATGAATTCAGATTAATTCTAGCCGCAACTTTTGAGATTTAAAATAAAAGCAACGCAAGAAATAAAAGTATCTATTTATACGCAATAATTTTAAAATTAAATAAAATGGTCGAATGCAATTATAACTTTTAAATTAATTCAAGATGTTATTAATAATATAAAAAAAAACTCAGTTTAATTTTGTAAGTAGATACTCCTGTAAAGGTGAGATACTTACAATAAAAGAATGACTTATATATTATTCACACGTTAACCCATAAATAATCACCTGATTCTGTTTATGTAAATGTACTCGGGATTTTACTCTCCAATTAAAATCGTTATTATTAACATATTATATATTATGATTATTTTTAAATTTAATATTAGTATTTAAGAACACTTTTGATTTAATTAGTGATCTGACAGTATAGAAACCAAACAAATATTAAACATTATAGAATAAGCACAGAGTGTAATGTATTTATTATGATAATATTTCTAAAAAAATAAAAATTTTAATTAATATAATGCTTCATTATTGCGAGTTTTCGATGGAATTGTATATTTAAAAATTTGTAAAGAATTATTGAAAAAGAAAAACATGTTAAATAATATCCATGCAAAACAATATTTTACAACAATTCACATTTTTTTGCCGCTGGGATATAAAAATACCTCAGGTGGCTATTCCCCGGGTTAACAAATGTAATTATGCGATATTCCTGTATTTTTACATTATTGATCATGAACAATCGCGCTCATTTCATGAAAAAAAAAAAAATTCACCCCTACATCTAGTTGATTTTTCATGCGAGTTATGCATATCTTCCCTGTTCTGGTTAAACGTATGCATGCTACTTCTATTTGCTACCACTCCTGACTGTATCGGCGCGTAAGATTTACGATGCCCGCGAGCTCTGTTCGATCTGTTGCAAATCTATCTACGGGCGATATTTTATAAGAACGTGTACTTTACGGCTTCCCTGGAACTTATCCCGGATGGCACGATATAAGCTTCTTCTATCCCAGTACAGAATTCCGCGAGGCCGAGAGAGGAAAATAATGAACGACGTTTCGCGCGCGCAGTCGGAGAGATTCGCAGCTAAATATTTCCCAGGGAAGGAGAGTGAGAGAAAGAGGCGCCCACCACCTCGACTCGGTGCTCACGTTATTAATGCCGTTATGAATGTTGAATAGCGCCGTGAAACGTTAAATACACACGTTTCTGACTTCGGCGAATTGTCTTAATGTTGCCCGTGAAAAGCGGCGAAAATAGATTTTAATAATAAGAGAACTAAGAAACGATATCCACAGACGATATTGCGACGAATAATACAGAATAATATTATAATTTATTTAGCGAAATTGGCATATTTATTCGACCTACAGCATATATATTTCTTCGTTTCTGACATTTAGATTCCTTACTGTTTTTCCTATTCGCAATATCTGCTCTTGTTTAAAATATTTGCACTCTACGTCGAAAAGAAAATCTGGATGCATTAACTGACATTATATCGGGTTAAAAATAGACAAATTAGAATTTTCCGGTTTATGTTCAATTTCTATCAATCCATTAGGTGTGTGTCAAAAACTGGTTTATTTAAACAAGATAATGAACGAATTTCTTAATTACAAAATATTTTCATCTCTTACGAAACCCTCAAAATTAAATTGCACTCCTAATAAATTAACTTTAATTTCAGTTTAATTTACTCTTTAGCTTTTTCTCATTTTTCGAACTATAGAAAAAGATAAAAAGTAAGTTAAACGAAGATTAAAGTTAATCTATATATATTAGGCATAAGTCTATTTAATTCTAGTTGAGATAACTAGAATTCTAATTGATATGATCTAGAATTTTCTGATTTGTCTGTTTTCAAACAGAAATTTTTCTTAATGTAAAATCCAGTTACGTCGATCACTAGTAAATAAGTTTAGTTTGTGCGATGATACTTTTATAATAACATTACTCAAATAATATACTAATGATTTCGATGAAAAAGGGGAATTTATTTGAGAGCCATTTCGTTGAACGTCGTCGGCGTAATTGACACTAAATTCGCCACAGATTCCGGGAGAGACATTCGCGATTTTGAGATACCACCGACGCGGCTTGCTTACGCATCCTGTCCGAAGTAATACGAGATGCACGGGTGGATCCACCGATGTGGGAGAGAACCGAGCGAGGGCGGAGGGCATTGGGGCTCCTCCTGAGCGGAAGCACTATTTCAACGTAATTGTCGTTTCATCGTTCCCTCTCGTCCGTACAGTGCCATATCTAAGCCGCGGACGTGCCGTTGTGCTAGGGATTCCGCCTTCGTATACACTTATACACGCGCGCGATATTAATGCCCAGTTATGTCTGCTGCGTCGAATAGACACACCTAACCAGTGGCGAAATTAACTTTAAGCTCGGACGGTCGTGCGATTCGGCAATTTCGTCGGAAAATGATCGAGCGGCACACTCTCTTTCTCTCCTTCCCTTTTGCTCTCTCCGCACGATGCATACACCTACATCCGGCATATGTCACTTCCCCTATTAAGTCAGACCTAATTTCTGACGAGCTGCAGCACTTCCGCGTTTCATATAAAATCGGCCGATCCTCCATTCACGGATCATTATCAACTAATTACGCATATATTATTGACGTTTGTTGTATTTTAATTTTTTTTTATTACTGAATAAGTATACGATCCGATACTTTTTCGCATTATTCATTTAAACGCTATACCTATGAAAGAGTACGTAAAGATACGCCTCGTACTATAGTAAGTTGATTTTTCTCAATATCGCGAAATCACCTCACATTTAGATACTTTAATCCTAGCTAGCCGTAAACAATCTTGAAGTTTGACGTTAATACTTGAGGAAATGGGTTCTCCTGCAATTTTTCTGATTTGCCAACACTCCCATAAAAGTAAAGGGATAGACGATCTATTAATAGTAGCTTCTGTTATTTTATATAAATTTTATCTCGTTCATATAATACGTGTGAATAGAGAAGATATTTTATTTAAAAAAATGTGTTGCGTTCATTTTTATTCTATAGATAAAGTGTTCGATAGAAGTCTCGTATAATTATAGCACGGCACTGTGCTGAGCCCCTCATTCATTAGGAAAATAAATTGCGTAAAATTGCGGAACACATACGTACACGCAAGTGCAGTCTATTGAAATCTCGTCGCTCGCGAAAGCTTTCGTGCCTCCGCCGTAATTCGGCGTGTACGGGAATTATCGCGCAGAATCTCCTTACGGTGCACGACACGGCTGCCGCTTGATCGATTCAAAAGCGGGACGGGGCGGCTCGCTCCTAAAAGGCATTTCGCAGGGCAGGTCGGCTGGCTGGACGTGGGTGATACAAATCGATCGCTACAGCATATAAACGACAGCGATATCGACAAATTGGTGGGCCGGGCACACGGATGGATATATTCCGTGAAGTTTGTTAGTCCCTCGCGCCCAATCTGTCACGCATCGCCACGAAACGCTTCTCTGTACGTTCGTATGCGCGTATAAATGTGTGGTATGTGTGTACGCGCGGTATAACTCTTCGAGGTTTATGTATATATGTACTTACATACCTATGTATACATCTTTTCTACATCACTTCCGTCTACCTATCTTGCTCCAATTCTTACGCCGCTCTTCACCTTCCGTCTACATTGCTCTCTTATCCTACCCTCGTTCCGTAACTTTTTTCTCGGTTTCCACACCCCTTTCCCACTCTTCGAAAACCGGTTGCCGTATTTATTTCAAGTCGGGTTCGGAGGGTGGCAGCAAAGTGGAGGAAGCGTCGACAAGAAAAACACAAGGAGTTGGGTGGAGCGAGGAAAAACGAAGGGTCTTTCTTTCTCTCGATGAATAAGGGAGTTCTAATCCGGCACGTGAGAAGGTAGAACATGGGGAGTAGGGAACGGGCGCGTGTAGGTGTTAAATCGAAAAGAGAGAGGTTGACGATGGGCGAGGACACGTGGAAGGAAGAAAAAGTGGGCAATAGAAAGTGAAGATGAACGCACTTTATCTCGTACCTGTGTGTTCCTCTAATTAAGGCGAGCTAACTTATCGGCTCTTACCACGTGAAGATAGTCTCACGGAAGTTAATAGTAGTTAATTTTCTTGTGTCGGTGATCCATTCTTATCTGCAGTATTCATCTTTTTAAAGGAACGTAAACCTTCTCTCTTTTTTTTTTAAAGATATACGTTATAAAGACGTTTAGATATTTTCGTAATTTTTCTTAAAAATATATCATAAATGTTCTCCCAATTTTGTTAATCCTTTTAAATTAAAAGTTAGTAGTATCTAATTTTCTTAATTTTTTAAATAAAATTTATATTATAGATGTTTCTGTTGAAAAAAATATATATATTGTCGATATGTTAAATTAATATTGTTCTATAGAAAATTAAAAATATAATAACGGTAAATATATCTCAGAGATGTGAGAAATGACAACACATCAAAGGGTGTAATGCCTAAAGACGACGGACGCGCGCTATCGTGCGTGGCTTATGGCCGGCGATAGACGTTTAGATAACGATCTCAATTTGCGCGGCGCGAGGATGAATAGTGGATTAGCCAAGTGTCTAATTACAATCTCAATGGAGATTCCGTCTTGCGATAGAGGTCGACGTTCGGCACGTCCGTCGGTTTTCGCACGAGATGAGACGACGACGCGGGAGCAAGGCGAGAGACGAAACGAGCGGGCGAAAGGGCGGGTGGCGAAAAAGTCCGGGGCACGAGAAGGCAACCTAATTAAGTCTGCGAGATGTCTCACCGAGATCTCGCTGATGAAGACGTTTGTCCAACGTGTTTCGAGCGCGGAACTTTCGGCTGATTTCACGGAAAAGGAAACGAACGAGCGAGCGAGCTAATGCGCTCGTCGCGTTTATGCTTCCCTTTTTCCGTTTACGCGACAATTTTCCTACCGTGTTTGCGAATGTTCCTTGAGTAAAGGAAAGAGAGAGAGACAGAGAGAGAAAGAGACAGAGAGGAAGTTTGGAACTTCAGTGGAAATATGATGCGGGCGCGTCAGGCGTACAAGCAGAGCGAATGGAATAGTTCCGGGCGAATTATCGTAATAGTCGCGCCCCGAAAAGCGACTTTTAATTCCGCATACGGGCGGACTGTCGTCAGTCGGAATTTATCTCGCTTTATGCCCGGCGCACGGTCCGTAGAGTCTTACTGCGAAACGTGATAAAAATGTCTGTTCGCGCGTCAGAGATTGCTCGAAGAACTGGAAAGTTTCGTCCGCAATCCCATTTCACCATTGCATTTCCTCGTACTGTAACTCTACAATGTTCGAATCCCTATATCTATAAATACACTACCAAACTCTATTGATTACAAGAGAGTAAAGAGCGAAACTTAGATACGTATATACAGTAAAAAAAGGAACCAAAGTATCTACGTAAAAAAATCGGATCCCTAACTGTTATTTGAAGCAATAAGCGTATTTTAAACTCAGAAAACTATGTATTTATAAATATTGTCACGTTGATAAAAAAAGCAAAACATCTCAAAAAGTTGGCAACTTTTCAATAGAATATTTTTTTAAATCTTTCTGAATATTAAAACAATGATTTAATTAGGATAGTAAATATGTAAAATATAATTTTACTTTTTTTTATATTATACTTTCAAGTATAATATATTTATTAAAACTATACGACGAAAGTTATAAGAATTCACATACTAAAACTCTACATAACAGATACAGAAGATTATGTAAATTTCATCTAATTTCAAAGTTGTGACTTTTCTGTAAGTAATATCGACAAATGTGTTGTTTTTTCTTACACCAGAAATATGTTTTTAAGAGTCGACATTTTCTTTCATTATTTAAAAAACGTGAATTTTATATTTATATCACTTTTCTATCAAGCAGTATATTGAGATAATTTAAAAGCTCCCCTAAAGCGCTCATTATTCCCATTATTCAAATAAATCTTTCGGATGAACATAAATCCTTTCAGAAGAAGAAAACGTGCGCATCTTGATTCGAGACGTAGCAAGCGAAGTGCTAAAGGAAACGGTTCATCGAAGGACAAGCCGACCGCTGCATCTCGGTAGATAACAAGGAGACACGCCGATCATTCGTAAAGCTGTCAGTCGAGCGATATATCAGTATCCTTTTTACTCGTTACCGTGACGCACCCTCTTTCCAGCTATTCGAGCACCCACGACGACGACGACGACGACGACTGCTAGTCGTGGAGAAAACTCAGTGACATTCTCCAATGCAAGTACATATATATATATATATATATATATACACACACAGGATATTCGATAATTGATGGCACAAAAAATGTTGACTCGTCCTAGACTGTATCTATTTGTAAGAGTAGACTCTTTTTTCCGAAGATATATCCACAAAGGTATATCGAAGGTTCGCAATCGAGGCTTTTGTGTCGTCATTATATAATTTATTCCAGGGTTCTCAACAATATAACTGTTCTACCTGAAAATAGACCTTTTTAAAGCAAAAGTAGACTCGGGTTTAAAGCGAAGATGCACGCGATATATTGCATTCGTAAGTAACGCAAAAATAGAACTGTTCACGGGGAAAAATAAGTTACTGCCTTTCAGATATTCACTACTTCACGACGAGGAGAATCCACTCATTTTCCGGTTGTCCCGCCGTTCACGCGGCGGGCTGGGTACGTTCAAGTGGCGCATAGGTGGGCACCGAGCGGCAATATGGTGGGCCTAGGTGGGCTACTGCACGGTCGTTAGTTAGCGAGCATTCATCATTGTATTGTTATCGTTGGCCACGGCCTTCGCAGTTATTCGAGCCGCCCTTCCGAGATCACAATACGCGACCAGATGCAGCGGCATGGCAGGGCAGACGCGCCGATAGGTTTCCTTCTTTGTGCGCGATATTGGGCCGATACAGACCGGCGCGGCGGTGCCTTCTCTCTCTCTCTCTCTCTCTCTCTCTCTCTCTCTCTCTCTCTCTCTCTCTCTCTCTCTACCCCCCCCCCTTTGCCCTGTGTATGGGCCAAAGGGATACCTCGGTGTAAAAACGTTGCGCTATGTTCGCGCGTGTAGCGCAACCGACACAAAGCGGCACCCTTGATAGGGTCAGCGTGCTACGATCGCTCTTCGATCGAAGGGTCTTCTTCCTGGCGGCGGAGATGTAGCGAAAAATAGGGCGCGCGCTGACGTTAATTCTTTAAGGCACTGAGCCGAATACAGCCGCTGTGGTCCTCAAAATAGCTCGGATAAATATAATAAATCTGGCCTGCCACACACATATTTTATCCCGTTCGCTCTCTCATCGTTATTCGCGCACTTGAAGCATATGGTTGACGTAAAGAGCAGCTTTGACGACAAAGAAAGAGGAAGAAGAGGAGGTTTCGGTGTTGCGCACGGTGCTCGATGGACACAAAGCGCCCGCCGTGCACACGGAATTCGTGAATAATATTTACCGAGATGGGTACACACGATGTGTGCACATCCTCTTCTTCGTTCCTCCGCTCTCCTTCGTTAATAATTCGCTCACTCGTGCTTTTCTTTAAGATCCTTGAGTCGGGTAAGAATCCCGAATGAGTCGTTGACGAACTCAAGCCGTTAAACCGTGTTACGTATGCAACCTGTTCGAGACTGATTCAACTTGTCGGAAGTTAGCTCTTTTCCGAAGGGGATAGGATCACCGTGAGGAGCAGTGGGAAAGGTACCTTCGGAAAGTATAGTAACGCGCGACACGACTTGGGGAAAAGCGCGCGGTGCTTCGTTATGGTGAAGCGATGCGAAGGGAATGAAAGAGATCGGAGGGTCTCGAACATTTCAAAAGAGAGAGAAACTTTCTTATTTCCAGGGAAAATAAATATTTGACCTGCGAGAGCGCACCCGCGGCACACCGATGGTGGTGGTGGCGGCGGCGGCGGCGGCGGCGGCGGCGGCGGCGGCGGTGGTGCGGAGACTTTGTTGAATGGTTTTTTTCATTCTTAACGAGCACGACCGACCGTGCGCTTTGGGACACACCAGCGTCGTTATAACGCGGCCCCGGCAATTAATTCGGCTCCCGTGACACTAGGTTTAACCTTTCGGAAAAAGAACTCCGTAGCGCGTAATGTCGTGGATTTCTTGCAATCTCAAGCCATCCGCGGGTCCCTGTGGAAATAGAAGCCCCGGCTCGTATATACACACACACACACACACAAACCGCATATAGGCGGCGAAATAAGGACAAATATAAACAGGAGGGTGCGTGGAAACAGATTCCGCTGAGAATGCGGAACGAATTTTGCGGAGATTGGAAGTATTCCGTTTGTTCGGTGTATGGGAACGTACAAATATCTCGTTTTATGCAACACATGATTTTATCCATTCAAGCTTATTACATCAATAATGTAGAAATGTTCCTTGAATACTATTTATTATTTTTAATTTCCATGTATATAGAAATATAAATAAATCTATTTTATGGTTGGAGAGCTTTTAGTTTTAAATAATGTCCATATTAATGTATGGACAACACTTGGTATAAAATAATGAATTAAATTTGAATCTTTGTTACATTTTTCAGTCATATTATTTTGTTTGTCGGCTTCTTGAAGGTTAATGAGACTTTTTTGTTTAATCTTAAATATTTGAGTATATGTGGGACCATACAAGTGAAAATATTTATTCGATTTTCTCGCTACGACTTCGTCTATGTTTCTTACGTGATGTACCGATTTCCCAGTTGGGCTTTAAGTATGTCGACCGGCGAGGATCGCTCTTCAAGTCCTCGGATGGATCGACCTACTTCGAGAAGTAATACTTGGAGGTAATGTCAGACCTCCTTATCTATGTAACGACATTTTCTTAACAAGACAAGAAGAGATTTTCTTTTACGGGCGGCTATAATCAGTACAGCATACGCATTTACCCTTATCGGTCGTTACAGAAATTACAGCGTGTACGTTACTTTTTAGCTGGAATCTCTAGCATCGAACTCCCGGCTACGTTATACATTAACTTGCTAAAATTTTGCAGTTGATAAACGCCTCGCGTTTAATATCTATGAATATATTAGTTTTTCATTTCAAGATCGCGTCGCGGAGCGCAAAACGTAAAATTCAATGTAATTTCAGAACTAATTTTCATTAGGGAAATATATTTCTGAAGTATTCAATTACGTGCGACGCCACGTTACATAATTATGAAATGTTACCCCGTCGCGGAACTGGTTCATAGTTAGCAGTGAATTTTGCGTCATCGCAAATACATAACGGCGGAGTTGAGCGTAGGTGAGGGCGGACTACATCGCGAGCGAGCTGAAAACAAAGATATTATCACGCATACGTCATCATCTTTCTCCGGGCACGCGATAGTGCGCGCGTACGTCCCAGAGCGCATTCGCGCTCGTATATGTGTAGGTATGTGAGGCGAAGGTGTACTGACCTCAACTTCGCACATGTGCATTGCGTCGCATCTGCATACATTCTGGTCTGTTTCGCTGGCATCGAGGACATCTTTCTCCACGCGGACGAATTCTCGTTCGTATTATTCCCTTTTATAGTCTCGACAATTAATTGTGTGGATTACTCTAAAAGCCGATCTAGCGAAGAGTAGCTCACGAACAGAATATGAAATTCGTCAAGATTCTATATATAGCTATTATAGCATTTCGGGAGAAACAAAGATCGATGTGATATCGATCTTATCTATTACCGTCCTACTTTCTGAGCTCTTCTCCATTTGTTTGTCTGAAATTCATATTTATTTCTAAGCAAGCGTCGCATCGCGAATTATATCAGTCAACAAAGTTTTAACTTTATCGCTTTTCAAAACTGTTATTTTGATGCGACAGAAGCCGAGAATAATCCGAACTGTCTGTTGCAGTGGTCAGTCACCCGCAGTGCACACGCGTTAGCTTTATATAAAATCCCCTGAGTCACACAGTGTGCCCGACTTTAATTGCATGTTTAATATTCATCTGGCTGTTGACCAGCTCCAAGTTTCTTCATCTCGGGAACCACATATCAATTCCCGTACACTTCGACCGTGATAACGTTCGGCGCTGTATGTACGTGGGATCTTCTCGGGAGTTTCCGCGAAACTTTCGAGAATCGAATGGAACGGTCGCTGTCAATCCTGGGTGGATTTTGGCGTCTGGCTGTCGTCAATACTCGACGAACAGTTGTGTGCGTGCAAGAGCAGCGCCACATCAATGTACACAACGGCATGGCAGTTTCTATGGGATCTAATCGACGAAGTTGTAATTACTTCGTCGAGGAGCGAGCGAGAGAGAGAGAGAGAGAGAGAAAGAGATATATAGAGAGAGGGGGGGAGCAGAAAGGAGAGGAAGAGAGGAGAAACGGACTCGACGGAGTTTTATTTTATCGGCGAGTGATGGAGATATCGACAGATGTAATGCCACCTCTCAGACTGTCCCTCCGCCATTGCAACATCTCGCCATTTTCTTCGCTTCTCCTTTCTATGATCTCCTCGTCTCCACCCGCCGAACTACCCGGCAAACGATCTTTACGAGCGTGATTACCGAACACCCTGGAAATCCATTACTTTATATCAGTTTTTCTTTAAAGGATTCGCCGTTGCCGCCGTGGCGCCGCCCGACGCCGATTCCTTAGAAACTCTTCGTAGGATCCTTCTTTCGAAGCGGTCGAGCTTTTATTCGCGCGTCCTCGAGAGTGTTATCTGCTCGAATACCTCTCTATGCTTTGGTTCTCTCGATCTTTGCAAGGACATCGCCTTGCTTCTCCATCGCATCGTTCGGCTCTTTGCGACACGATAAGCCGCTTTTTCTCACGTAAATAGTTCACCGTTTGCCGATCGGTTGGAATCTGTCTGGTCTTCGTGTTAAATGTGCCGTGGACTTGCCAATATTGGCAAAATATTAATAGTAAGAAGACATGTGTTATCAGAAAATTACCAATAGATATTGAAACCAATTATTCCGATATATCATTTGCAGGGAATGGAAGTAACTCGTTACTTGTAACGAAGTTACAGTTACAAGTTACTTTTTTGGTAACTTTACTGGTAACTGCGTTACTTTCTTTTTTTGGTAACTGTAACTGTAACGAGTTACATTTTTTGGGTAACGGTAACGAAATTTACAGTTACTTTTGTCGTTACTTTGCACACGATTAAACACGGTTCGATTGGATACATGCTATCTATAGCGCTTATCAATAAGACTTGAAAGCCCTTAGACATTCGGCCGTTATGATTCAGTAATTATTTTACACATTTGATAGAAAAGTTACACGACTAAAAAAATTTGTTTTTCTAAGACAATGACAGGAAATCAATTTTAAAGAACGTATATTTTTTTTATTGAAAAAATTATATATTGTAACTCTCCCAATTTATCGCTAAAGGGTAAAAGTATCGCTTGTTCTCTTATCAGTTTATAATAATTGTTTAGTGAAAAAAAAAAACATTTTTTTAATTAAATAACGTGAAGGAGTATTATATCAGTATATAATAGAATAAAATAATTATATCTATAGAAAAACATCCTATTTGAAATTATATACCATTTTCCTGAAACAATTGTTTTAATTCAGAATTTAAAAAATGTTCTTCTGTTGCTGATTTTGACATGCCATTCTTTTATCAAATCAGCGACATGTTATATCTAATTTATTTTTAAATAATATGATATTTCAACAAAATACGCGAAATAAGAAATACATTAGTATTACTTACAAAGAAATATTTATTTAGAAATTATTATTAGACAGATGCGTGGCTTTTTTAAATGGATATATAAAATAAAATAATTTATTCTCCTTTTTTTTATTCTCGTTCTTCCGATTGTGCGAATTGTGCAAATAATGTCGGACGTCTCGTAAAACGCGCTTCCTATACATCTGTATTAATTGTGTTAAAAGCTTGTAGGAGGTTAATCTTTTTGCATAGCGTGCTGTAAAGGGATATTAAGTCGTATGGGATTACGGATACGCGAATGGGTCAAATTTCGTTTGTAATATCCACCCACCCTGTGCACACGAACGAAGACGAAACCGGCTTTTACATGACACAGCCCGGTATGAAATCTTAAACCTCACGTCCCGAGAAGTAAGGGGCGCGCCCTCGTACATCGACGTTCCTCATCATTGTTATACTTCTAAGGGCATCGCCAGTGGAAAGGGGTCGTCTCGAGATTTTCGTTTAAATTACGGCGCACCTCTCACTTCCCTCTCTTTGCAAATCTTACCCTCGTCCTTTACATCGCTCTACTTTCCGCCATCGAATTAAGTTCGAAGATTTTCGGTTCCATCGACAGGAGGAAGCACTAAAACATAAGGAACGAAAAATGGGGCAAAGCTTATATGCGAGGCCAATTAATTATCAAGCATCTTCTTCCATTTCTTGAGTTTCCTCTTTCTCTATTCATCCTCACTTCGATTTTCCTATTTCTTCTCTTGTTTTTCTCTCTCTTTTTCGTTTCCTCTCTTGAGATATCATATGTACCGAAGCAAAATCGTCGTTTAAGTTGGAGATATCCTACCTTTCTCAGATTTTATTTACGAGCAATGCTCCGGTCGCAGTCCTCGTGCAGAGTTTCGTACAGCAGGAAGAATCCAGCGACGCCCTCTTAATGATCATATTATGTTCGTTCCACGGACTCTCGTGAGCGCGCTGCGTTTCGCATCCCTAGAACGGAGTCACGTTTTCCTTTCTCTCTCTCTCTTTCTTGAGAGAGAGAAAATTTTCTACCTGGCGGAAATTATACGCTCTGTGGCTACCTATGCCCGCCTGCACGCGATTAATTTATTTCTTCTTGCGCTCGCGAACATTATCCCCTCTAGAGATCGCATCCCGGTCATCGCTACTGGCTTTAGCAGTTGAATCCGGAAATATCCCTCCGGAGGGCACTTTCGCGAGCGTTGACGCGAGTGCGAACTTTGGTGCGCCGCGGACTTTTTGTTGAGAAACTATTATAGGAAATGTTCCATTTTCCATCTCCCACATTTCCTCTCAACCGATCTGAATTATAGCCTTCTTTGACAAATATTTGGAGAATTTTTGAAAGACGAGCGATTTAATGTGTTAAGAATATTTCTAAAGAGAATCATAAATGTACAAGCAATTTTCTTCCTGGTTTAAATCTTTTAATAGAATTATATGTTACAATTTTATTTAAAAGTTAATTAGAAAAAAAATTTTTTAATTATAGATAACACAAAAAGCTATAAAAATTACAAGTCATTTTTTAATTGGTCAAAAAGTTTGCAGATAACGAAACTAATTGTAACTCTTTATGTATAAAATCTCTTTGATCGTCAATAGTAATATTGGATTAATATTAATTCTGTTTGTTCATGTGATAATAATCATACACTTTGAAGTTTAGAAATATATTTGTGCAAAGTATTTCATAATTTCGCAAGTGGAATTTTATTCTATTCTTTTTCAGCATAAAATGGTCAAATATATGAATTCATTTTTATAAATATCTTAGCTATTAAAAATGCGAGTAATAATAAAAGATTACACGATTTAAACATAAGTATATCATATATATAAATTTATACAGTTTCGCACAAAATGTAATCTCGTTTACTATTTGTAATTGTTTCGTGTATTTGTTATTTCATTTTCTATTATACATATATAATTTACAGTCAAATTGATAGCATTATCCATTAATTAATTCTTTAATATTTACACAACAAATTAAATGTACATTAATTCGTTTAAATCACTGAAAATATTCTCTTAAATTATAGTGACAGTTGCAGGAATGCAGTACACTAAGGCGTATAATGTTTGACCGACTTCTCAAAGAAGCTTGTACGGGCGCGTAATTGGCTTAATTTTTCTTGATCATTTTAATTGAGCTCCATAGTCCAACAATGAAGCGTTACTTTCGACTTGATTGATATGAAAGGTCCACGGCGTTCGTTCCCTGTTTTAACTCGAAGTTTGATTTCGAAATTACATTTTGTCGAAATGAACAAAGTTTGACGTTTAATCTTCGTTAAACCATTTCCTGATGTGCAGTCTCTAATGTGACATTTTGAAAAACAGAAAGTATTTCAGAGATTTTAACAAGAATTTTTTATATACGACGATAATTTACACTGTGAAAATTTTATATATTTTTTCGTATTCCGTTTGCTAAATTCTAAAACATATATAAATATATACGAATATATATACATACGTAATATAAATTTAATTTTATTCCAGATAAAATAATGTCGCAGAAATTTCATTCGTAAAATCACAATGTTACGAATAATATAGGGATATTGCATTTGTTTCTCTTATGCTCAAAATGTAATTTCATATAATAACGCAAAATTTAAATTTTAATAATTATTTTGATAGATTTCTTAAATAATTAAACGCAACATTTTGTTTTCGTTTCATTCATTTAGTACTTCTTAGGAATTTGATTATTGTATTAAGGGGAATAAACGAGAGATTTCGTGACAGTGTTCTCACAACATTGCGACAATTGCTAAGACAATGTAGTTTCAACTGTCGTAGAAATTATATCGCGTATGCAAAAGCATTTTCTAACAAGTTCTTCACGATCCTCGTTAATGTCGTCGCACTTTTCACACTGGTTCCCTACTTTGAGACTTCGTAGACATACGAGTCATATTGTCACGGCTGTCCGCACTTCCTTGTTGCTTTCTATCGGCATTGTCCTTATTGCGACATCCGACGTATACGTGTACGATTTTGCAGGACATTTCTATATATCTTCGGCCCATCTACATAATACAAAACATTGTACGCGGTGTCGCGAACTTGTAATGAATTTTCAATTGTGCTTTACAAGCCTAACGCTATGACAGTTCAATGACTATGGTACTGCGTATAATGTTACCTGATTGACTTTATCGTGGCCGGTCAGATACGGTGTTATAACCGTTACCACTTGCGTTCGAAACGTTTATCTATAGGCGGGTGAAGAATATCTATTGTGTCGCACATTACGAAGTTTCGAACGCTCTGCAACTCTGCGGTACTCCGCAGCTGTAAAGTGCTACAGGTTGCTATGTCAAAAGAACCCCCTTACTTTTAGAATTGTGTATAGCTAAATTGTGATGAAGTAAAGAAGCGGGAAACGTGAATTATATTACGCGTGCACTTCAAATCCCGTAAATAAGTTTTTTCCGTATATCCTTATTTGTATTCCTTTGTTGTATTCTTATACACGTCGCTGCATTGATAAAAAAGTGAGATACAAGTAAAAGATTAATATTTTTAAGATGATGAAAGTAAATTGATTTGAAAGACTAATATATTGTTGCGGATTGACAAATTTGTCAATACATTGTTTATATGAAAAACTCTGATAACGAATAAAATTTACACAACCCTGTACCAAGATTGCAGTGTTCAAATTTTGAAACAATTTATAACATAATTAAAAAAAAAAACGTTGTAATTGAAACATGGAAAGAAAGTAAAGTTACGTATATTTACTACTAATTAAAATGTTTCAATTAGAGGAAAGAATTTAAAGGTGTTCTACTGACAAGTTGCTATAATTTGAATCGTGTCACTTTTCTATCGAAGCAGCAATATTCCCTTTGTATATTTCCTTTGTATAAATCTCAGCATTTCCTTTCATCTACGAATTCTTCCATCAATTTTAATTTCAAAGCTTTTTTAACGATAATTTTAACCGCAATGCTATCTCACAATATTTTTAGTATGTGAGGCGATGAAGTAATGAGAGTTATGACATCGTAATCATACGAGGGATGACCATGCGATTTTTTTCCTGATAGACACTTTCATTGATTTTTATGAAAGTGAAACAATATGTACACTCGCGATCAAGCGTATCATCAAAGAAGCAGCACATGCATCCTCTATGCCTGTAAACACGCGCATTCCCGTTCGACGTGTAGCTCGCCCCCTTGATATATGTTATAATATGAGATCACGTCCCCATACGCGTTGCCGAGCGTGTAAACACACACGCTGGCTGTTGTACGTGCCGAGCTATCCGTGTATGTACGTAGCGATGAATGTACAATCCGCGGAATCTGCATTGCGTGAAATTAACTTCGCTGCTTTAAAACGAGAATACCACGAAGGCAACGCGAAATAAATGCGCGCTAGAAAACTGGTGCGTGGCCAATTTTGTTTGTTTTTTTTTTTTTCCCCAAAACTACGTGATACACCGTTGCATCGGAAAACACCGATTCGTAATATCGTTACAGATGTACAGCGGGTACATTTGCCGCATATATTTACCGGGAGCTGTAACTAATGCGCCGTGTAAACACGCCGCACGAAATATACCGAACCTTTTAATTCTGTATCGATATCTTTGGATCCGAATAAAAATACGTCGATTATTCTGTATGATATTATTAGCGTACACGAAATACTTCATATATTTGAAAAATAAATATATTATGATAAATACTTGCGTATCTTAATAAAATAATGAAATTGTACAACGTTGGTTTTTTGACCCAGTTCCGCGCGAATGTGAAATCCGACAGGATTAGGAATTTAAATTTCATTCGAAAAATTTATATCCAGCAACATGAAAAAATAAAGCGGCTTGCAAGAGAAAATGGTTGGAATAAATCGACGCTGTATAGGCGCTCTATAGACGCTTGTATCGCGCGGCTAACAAACCCACTTCACGGAAAAACAAGGGGCTGAAAGAATAATCGATCGAACTTACGCAGGTGGTATATCTGCTCGCGGACATTGCACTGACTTGTTAGCTTTGACATGTGTGCGTGGTAAGAGGCTATAAGTTCCGTGTATTTCGCGTTCAAGTAATCATCGGCGGACAATAATTGTAATATGAAAACGTATCGGCGAACGGTAGCGCGATATTACTCGATGAAATAGCGTTTTATATAAAATATGCTGCGTTAATAAATTCTGAGAATAACCGAGGACACTATGAGTAAACCGAGTTTCAAGTTGGCGGCGTGTACCGCCGGGCACATCAGATTACCGGGCGGTCTCTCATAATTAATTATACACTTTTAATTATCTCGGGTAAAAATTTTCATTACGTTCACTCTTCTCCCGGTCGCTACGTGATTATTTGCAAAAAACACTCGTACGGGTTGGCTGTCGTGGTCTTTTTTTTTTCCCCCTCAGCACGCGCCTCTGTGAGTCTTGCTGCAGCCGACGCGTGCATATTACGTTGCTAATTAATTGCGTAGATCAAAAGAGTGAAAAATCGAACGCGCATCGTTAAAGGTATACGCGCGTCGCAGTCTCGGGACAGGAATACAATCGGGCCGAATGACGAGGTACCTGCTCCGGAATTTCATCGCATATTTGGAATCCGCAGACAATGCGCCGCTCATATTGAACTCCGGAACGAGACACGAGGTAGATACGACAGTTGGGCTACACAGAGGTTGTAAAGCGGGACTAAATGAAACGCAATACGACCCTCCCACGAGAGTTTTATATAATTTATTTCATCGCATTCCCCATAATACACGGGCGGCATGAGGTAGAAAAAGCAAAGCGTATTTGTACACGCGAGGCAGCGCGGCTGCATATAATAACTGATAAAAGTTATCAGGCAGCAGAATATTATTATACGTATGTATATGCGACATCAGGAATTGAAATTTTGTAGCACGGGCAATATTGACACGGAAAGAACGATTCTGCCAAATTATTTACCTAAAAATTTAGCCAGAGATCTGAAAATAATTTTGTTGAACCGTCAAAATAATTACGTAGGAATTTCCAAGCATAATGAGAGTGATGCTATAAAAAGTTTAGATATTGTAGCAATTAATTTGTGCGATCTACGTAATTATTTTGATTGAATAAAATTATTTTTAGATCTGTATCTGACCAAATTTTTAGCTTTAGGTTTAGATAGTTTTCACGTCAAGAATAGTATTTATTATTTAATATTTAAAAGAATAACACATTGTGCACAATGCAAAACAACGGTTAAGCCGAGAAAGAATTTTAAGGAAGCCAAGAAGGAAATACAAAAGCAACGAGCTGTAACAGATCGACTGTAACGCGGCAGTCAGCGATATTACGTAGATCGACTTAAGTCGTAACACGTTTCACCTCCGGTTGCCGTCGTCGCGGCGATTTCGAGATTGGCCTGCGCTACCGTAATCTCGGAGTTTACGACGGGGGTTAACGTTATTAACGTCTCGCGGGACGACGACACGATCCCGGGCGTCCGCAATCTGCGGATCCCTTTCAAGCGGGCCGTGTAGCCGGAGCTTTTATCCGACGCTATGATCTACTTATTCTGTATCATACATACTGGATAAACTCCACTGTTGCTGGCTGCACCGCAGTCGTTTATCACCACTCCGGCTTTCGCGCGCACGGTTCTCCATGAGACGGGCGCGTCTCAGATGCAAGGAACACCGAAACGTTTAATGCCGTAAAATAGAGAAGCGGAGATCGCGTCTAAACGCGGTCGGTCGGTACACACACACACACACACACGGTATCACGAACGTATTTAATTACGTAAGTGCGCACCTTTAATCATGTGAGGAACATCTATCTTGTTTGAAGCCCAGGCTGTACCTTTGATAGATTATACATCGCGCGCGGAGCTTATACGGAGATTCGCGAAAGACCGGCCGTTTATAAATTATTTCTTGACTGCTCGTTGCAGATATGCACGCATGTGCGACCGCTATACTTTGCTTGTGTGCTGGAATAAATCGGAAATCGTGTGGGTCCGCGTAACGCCTTCTAATCGTTCATCACGCGTTCACTTTGAAGCGAGATCTAATGTATACGGCACATTATCCATTTATTACGCGGTATGAAGTTATACATTATTTATGTTTACGATACTGTCAGGTTATACCGCCACACTTCGAATTTTCGCGACGCTGAAATTGGCTCCGCGTCGTTATTCTTTGGTTTATGATGTAACAATGTCGTTTTTTATCGCACTATTTCCTTCAACATCGATTCCACAGCGTATCGCGCTGTATGTATTTCAATCACTCGTGATTCATTTTAATCTCGGCTACGAGGGAGAATCGTCACTGCTACGCGTAAATGTACGTTCGTTTAAGTATTCTCTTATAGAATTGCCTTCTTGTTCTATAGGAATCTTAATTAAACGTTACCAAGATCATTGCTTCTTCGAAAGCATAACGTACGCTCAACTTTTGAGATTGTATTGTCGCAGACACAAAAGTGGCAGTCTCAGCAGATCGAGTTAATTGTGCCGGTATACGTTTCCTTTGGATCTTCATAGTCGGCTCAACTTGAACTCTATCGGGCGACAATCTCGTGGTTTACGACGGGCTAACGTCATTAACGTCTCGCGGAGTGACTGAAGCGACCGAGCGTAGACCTCTTTCATCTGAAATTCTAGCTACCGACGTTTATCCAGTGCATTATCTATTTATACCGGCGGGTGTGCGCCCACGATTCCCTCTTCCCTATCCCTTCACCGCTGTTGCCGTCGCGACGACGATGAGAGCGGATCTCAGAGGCTCGCGCGTCGGTAGTTACGCTCCGCCAGCCGCGGGAAATTTTCGAGCCGCGTTTCCTGTCATTGGGAAACGTCGTGCCGGCGAAAGGCCTGCATTAATCATGAGGCTCGAATCCGCGGGATCCGGCAGCCGTGGTGCAGCGCGCCGAGCACGCCCGGAAAGCGATTCCCAGTCGTTTATTATCCACCGTAACGAGAAACGTCCGGGTGCCTTCCGCGGGCAAATTTTCGATACCGCCGCAACACAGCGATCCACGATTGCGTCGGGTGTATCTTGTCGGAAGGGATTCGATGCGAAATCCAGAATGATATATAGAATGTCGCACGGGGATACCTCACGTTTGGATACCTCAAGTTTGAAGATTCTTTGATCAATTTCAATTTTTTCCGGAAATAAAATTTCTAATAAAAAAATTTTACATCTCATTTTCGGAAGATGTCTATAGCTCACATTGATCGGCAAGATTATGCGCGTTTCTCGCCTTACCGATCGTATCCTTGAGGCTTTTAAACGTTCTCACCGTCGTTATTTCTGTTTCATCGTTTATCGGTGTTAAAATTCCGCTCAAGTTTTATGCACCGCGGTGCCACGCCGTAAAAATTGATCGCGGTTACATGCAAGATTTATCAAGCGTCACAAGAAGTTGTACGTATATACGGTCAAGAGTTTCCGGTGGAAATACGCCCGCGAACCCCAGGTCGGCGCGGCGCGAAAGTTTACGAACCTGAAATTCGATGAAGAGCTCGTCTCGTTTACGCCGGCTTGTCCGTCGCGCGATTCCTTGCTCCGTGTCCGTGCGTCGCTCTTTTCGCTCTTTCTCTCTCCCTTGCCGTCCGTACTTTCAACCCCCGTGACCGATATTGATCCACCACGTGGTGCAGGGCTGCTTCGGTTATTACTTTGTGCCCATATAGAAAGACATGACACACACGTGGTGGCCGAAATGTGATACGATATGCAGTCGTACATTATGTTTTATAACGAGTAATTTGTAAATAATTTTCTCCCAAAGTTTTAACGTGAAACCGGTGAAACTTATAATTGTCGCAAATAAAATAATATTACAAGTCCTGGATGATACTTCGTACAATAAACTGTCTAGTATCGGATTATTCATTATATTAAAGAAATGCATCGTGTAATACCATTTGGCGCGTACCGCAATATTTACGGAGCGCTTTTTAGCAAAAAGTGAAATAGAAAATACGAAAGCAATAAAATATAAAATGTCTCTTGGGGGTGCGTTCAAGGGAAGTGGTAATTTAGATTTGCCGATATGCGCTGGCAAACATTAGCATAAGTGCAAAGTACTTTGGACTATAAGTAACTTCGTGTAACGACTGCGTGTCATGACTATATAAAACGTAGTAGAGCTAACCAGCAGAGAACATCAGATGTTGGTATAGTTGGTATAGGACTTTTTAACGACAATCTTTCTTGTCAAGTTCGATGAGTTGCCATTGTCTATCGAAAGCTTTCAAAAAGAGATGCATGAATGTATATCACGTGTATTTACAATATAAGATATATTAATATTTATTAATAACGCCGCGTTGGTTTTATTAATAACCCGCCGTAATCCAACGTATTATAGTATGCTGCGCTGTAGAGACGCATTATCATCTTCCTTTTCTCTCGCTTTATTAACGTAATGATCGCGCATTTTCAAAGTTCTATGGAAACGGCACTTCGTTGCGTCTTCCATTTCGGACGGCGTGGCGAGCTTCGATTCAATTTCAACGTTCCAGACTGTGGACAGGCGGAGGATCTGGCACGGGGAGGGTGGGATTTAGTGGAAGGGAACGAAATGTAAGAGGTTAATTGGAACAGATAACTGCGTCTGCGTGTGTCGATGTGCTTCTCTACCTTCCTGCCTCTTTCACCGCATCCCTTCGGCACCACTAGTTCCCTTTCTCCCTTTCACCAGCCCTCGGTCACATTTTATCTGGCTCTTCGTTTCTTTTTCATCTCCTATCGTACAGTCCGCCCTAACCAAATCCACCGTTACTTCTTTACGTGCGCTGTAAGCGCTTTCTCCTCGTCGCATCGATGTGGCCGTCCATCATTAACAGTTAACGGCCATCGTGAGGTATACGTAGGCCGTCGTCGAGTGCAGAGCATCTGTTTAGATTAGGATATACATAATGCCAAAGTATACACGGATACCGACTGAGAGGCCGTGATAAAGATAGAAATCCCTGGGAAGGAGGGAGAGAGAGAGAGAAACGTTGAGAAAAGAGCGGAAAGCGATGCTCAGCAGCAGTCGCCACGAAAAGAATACCATGGAAAGAACACGCAGCAGGAGCGACTATTCAAAGTTCGATCAATCCATCACTCTTCTTACAATATAGGTTGTCGTCTAGTGTTCGATTTCTGTGTTTCGTATTACCAGTTTTTTTTACCTCGTTTCACGGCTACATGAATAAAATGAAAGGAAAAAAAAGTTACAATTTTGCTGTTTCCTTAAAGCGTGGCTAATTGTAACAAAGCTATGGAAGGAATCGCGTTGTCATGGTATCTACATCTCGAGATTTAAATGCTTCTAGATTCGCAGATAGAAGCAACGAAAGGCGCACGGACGTTGGCTGAGTTCGAATTCGTCGGCATTTACATCGCTGCCGACTTGGCCGCGCATTACGAGGCGATGAATTACTTATAACCACCTCGATCTCACACACCCACATGTGCGTCTTTCCAGTTGTATCCTTTTATCTTCTGTTCTGACTACCATCGCGTCTCGTCTGAGCGTGCGTATAAATATCGCGCATTTATAAGCAGTCGGTGACACTTAGTTATCGTCGGATCGCTAGCGTATTCTGGCTTTTCCTTCGCCGCCTAACGACTAGAATACTCGGGGATTCCCAAATATAAAAATATTAATGTTTAAAGGGAAGTAAAGATTAATAGAAATAATTCAATTTTCAGTGAAAGCGGATTTTTTCTTTGCTTAGAAATGTGCTTAGAAATACTAAATGCAAATTTTTACAAATCTATTATTTCAGTTTTATAAAAGTTTCACACATATTTAAAGAGTTGTACATTCATGGAGGCACGTTTTCGATTAATAAAAATTTTACTAGAAATGAAAATTAGAGAATCAGAATTTATAAATAGATGTTTATATAGTAAGTTTGTTTGCGTTACTTGAAAAAAAATCCCCAGAAATTTTTGCACTTAAAACGAGATAAATATTTGAGAAATAATTTGAGATTTCAGTTAATTATTTCAACGTCAGGTTAAAAAAAGAAAAAGCAAAAATTCTGAGTACAAAAAGTGCAAACAACGCCCAACAGACCAAGTATGTTTGAAATTTTTCTAAGAATAAAAGTTAAAACATTAGGACTTACAAAGAGAAGTGATGAATCTCGTTCTTTACAAATGCAATGGTCGATCGCCTTATCAATTTTGTTTAGCTATGCAGACCCCCTTGTATTCGACGTTCCACGATCGTCATGATGTTTAATGATTTCAAATGATGGATTATACATGGACAGGATGGCGACTCTCGTGACGTGGAAGATGCTCGCGGGATTGTGTCTCTTTGTTGCGACGCTTGTCGCAAACGTACTCTATCATTACATAAAGAAGTTCATAGGCTGGCTATGTTAGCAGCGATCAGCAAGTTTTTGTAAAACTTTTCTGTTGCGTTCGTAGTCTATAATATTCATCTAAGGTATAGTTCAGAATGGACATTTTTTTTCTATTTCGTACGAGACGAATAAAAACTTCTCAATAACACTCGCGTGATGCACGTTAATTTAATGTACCGCGTCTGTTTAATATTTAAAAAACTACGGTACTGGCAAAGTTTATTGTTCGAATGTTCTATAATAAATTAGATATTTTATACGGCTACCGATTTTTTCGCTAAATCTTTTTGCAACTGAAAGAATATTTTATTAGATTATGATCTTAGAATCCTTTTATATTATAACAATTTGTATCAATAAATTAACTTGAGAATAAAATAGCGATCAAAGAGTTAACTGCTCGATGTTTTTCGACAAAAAAGTCTCATTCGATTGCGATCCACGTTCTTTATTGGTAGATAAGATTGCCAGACAGTTGCTCGTTGACTCAATGGCCAGACAAAAGGTTTTTTGTGCAAATCCAAAGACATGAGGCAAATGGAATAGCGAAACGGAGAAAGGAACGATAGCAGTAATCAAAGATCAGATGCCTGGACATAATCCTTCGTCCTTCGGACGAATTTCCGACGAGGGACGAGCGATCGTTGGAAAAACGTAATCTTGCGGAAAAATATATCGATTGAAGTTTCTTGAGAATATAGAAAAAGATTGGCTCGTATGAATATCGGAGCGAGTAGCCGGAGACGACTTAATCAGATTCCGGAACACTCACGAGATATCAAACATTAAGCAGCGCTATTCAATGCAATCGCCTTTAAGTTTCGTTTGATGTCTTCTGACAAATTCCTATCCACCGCCGCTCATCGAGGAGCTCACGCCGGTTTGTACGTTCGACCTCCTAACGAGCGGAGTTTACGGAAAGGTCCCCAGCGGGGCGCAGACATTGCCGATAATAAAGGAGATTGGCTCTAAATTACGAAGTCCGTTGCAGACGGTCCCGCGTTAAATGCCTCTCAGCGACAGAACAGAACAGAACAGTCGCCGAATCGGGTTCTATAGACAGTAGGTGGTCCGCTTCTGTATTCCCCGTTCGCAAACGCGAGAGAGGCTCCGTCTTCGCCGTGTCTCGATTTTCCGGAGGCAATGAACAGAGGCCAGAGGCGTAGCTACCCTGGTTGCGACGGTCTAAGGAAACTTGGGATCGGAGTTCAGGAAAAGAGGCATTTCTTGTTACGTTCGTGAACGATGGAAGTAGTAGTTTGGATCTCCCCCGATCGTCTTCCGAGCCCGAGGAGCTTCACGCTCCACCTTAAACAACTAATTGCGTAATTAAAAGAAAGTTAATCCGAGCCGCGAAAGCGACGTCCGTTGCATAAACAGACGAAGAATCTAATGGCGCGTTGAAAATTGAAGAGAGGGCGAATGGTGCGGCGAGACGTGTGTGTGTGTGTGTGTGTGTGGAAGCGACGAGTAATTTAACGCCCGACGAGATTTATTAAAATTCGTTTTGTTAGATATCCATGCGGGTGTGCGGTGCGTCGCACGTATGGCCGGTCAGTCACCGGACTAAATGGTCCTTTGTTGTGTCGGTGGATGCAGCGAGCCTGTTGCCAATCCGCTGATAAAGTTCGTAACCCATTATCGGCATTAACGCAATGTTGCACTTTCGAAAATATAGCATACAATGGAGATTATCTGGCGATGCTCGCTCGCTCGCTCGCTCGCAAGCGAGCGCGCGCGCTCGAGGGACCGGGGCTTTGTATCGATGCAGTGCACGAGCGAGGAAAATTAATTAATTAATTCTCCGAGGACGTCGAAGCTGACGCAAGATAAGAAAGCTGATAGAATAATGTAGCATCTCGCTGTGTTTAATACGCCGGAGTAATTAATTTGCTCCAAAGAGTCGTTCGCCTTTGTGCTATTACAAAAGATATTAGTGCCTCGGCCGAGCGACGTTTGTGCGAAAAAAAAATCGTAGAGGGGACACGTAAAGATAGTCCTTAAGTGTAGATAGTTTGCAAATAATGTTCGTCATTGTAAAGCAACGAATGTGAAGTGATAATAGTAAGAATAATGGAAACGGCGAGAAATCAAAATGTAGTACATACAATCGTGTCTACTGCAGGAAGTGGTCGCGTTAAAAAGGAGACCGTCACGAAAATGATAAAATTCTTTCAAAATGAAAAATATAAATATTACTTTTACTTATTAAACGTTAAATACAATTGTCCTTCTAAAACCCATATCTAGCAGCTTACAGTTAAAGCTAATATTTGCCATACGTGTCTTCTTACAAGCGGTAATCCTGTGATATATTATAAAATTTACATTAAGATAATACGCGAGATATTTTATGAACAAATGATTATCAAGTTACAAAAATACGAAGAAGGAAGACATTATTTCCTCAGTCAAGTCGAGAGCGTCGTTTCAAATGTGAATGTTAAATTTTTAATTTAACTGAGATGAAAATTAGTGAACTTCTTAATATAGAATTGGCATGTAATAAAAAGATACCATATTAGATATTCTGAAATTTTCCAAAGACACAACGGTATATACCTCTCAGAGATTATATTTCCTTGACAGTTATTTTTATAATAAACAATGATAATATTAAGAAATGTTTAAAAATTCAGAATACTATATGACATTTTCGTATTCATCAAATGTGCATTTGTGTAGAAGAATTTCCCATATATCTTGACAATGTCTTTTTCCTATTAGAAAAGTATTAGGTGCGAATCGCTCGGGCGGAGTAAGTGCGAAGAAGCGGATCAAGGGGGACGACTAAAATCCCGAGTCACTCGAACAGTGCTGGTTGTTACTCGCCACGGGGGTGGCGAGGATGAAAAATGCGTGGTGGTCAGCGGCGGAAGCGAGAAAACCCTCGAACGAAGGCGGACCGCGCGCGTCGGGATCGCTCCAGGAGGGCGGTAAAGTAGAATAGGAAAAAGAAGACAAGATAGACAGAGAGAGAGAGAGAGAGACAGAGAGAGAGAGAGAGAGACGGAGAGAAAAACGTGAAGGAGCACGCATGCGTCGATAAGGACAGGATACGGAGTGGTTTAAGAGCGATGGTAAAAGTGCGGTGAGATATCCGAGCAGTGTGGAGAACGGAGGCACCGACATGTTGAGACGATGGAACCGGAGGTGAGCTTACACAAAGGACGAGGAGAGAGGGAGTGAGAAAGAGAGACGCGACGGAGCGGAGGAAGAGAAGGAGTAGATGAACACAGGGGGTGACGCGGGGGTGGCGGCACAGAAGAAGGAGAGAAACGGAAGCGATGAGGACGGGGTGGAAAGAGGACGAAGTGACGGTAAGGGTGTACGAGGAGGGGCGATTGAGCGTGGTTGTAGGCGAAAGATACGAGGCGGAAGCTACGAACGCCGGGTACTGGGAGTAGATTTTACGAAAGCTAAGGCGGCCGCAGGGGGTATAGCGGTGGAGGCGGCGGACCCGCGCACGATGCGCTACACGAACTGATGTCCCTTGAGGTCAGCCTAGCGTGACTACCTATCAATTGCCGAGACTGCGTCTGGGCCGTCTAAGTGACGCGGCGCGCGGCGGTGTGTATGTACACTTGGATATATTCCGGAGGTATTCCCGACGTCGATTCGCCGTGGATGTGTTCAGGTATAGCGACGCGCGACGTAGCTTTACGTACATGGGATCTTTGCTATTTGAAGACTCCTATCTCGCGATATTTTCAACGCGTATCGTCGCTACAGATTATTCGTAGGAAAAATAGTATAATAAAGCAAAAACGCGTGAAATTGTCTGCAGTAACGAATTAAATGCCTAATTATAATTTACTACGGAAAAACGGAGGATTTTATCATTGTACCCATGTTCGATTATACCTCGCATTCTTCTCGTATTCCGGTCCTGTGAACTGCTTGCATACCAGAAATTTCAACAAATGTATGTAATAAATTGCCGCAATGTGATGCAAAACCTGGAATTGCATCAGTTTTCCTATACCAAAACGTTGATCGATGCTCTTACATTCCCGCAATCAATGTCGGGCCCGACCTCGTTTCCAAAAATTTATTCCCGCCATGTGCATCATCAGGAACAGTATCGGCATAATAAAGCGTTACGATCCCTCACGTGGTTAATTTCGCTCCGTCTTAACGAACTTGCATCCAGAAACAGAGTCTATCCTGGGAGACAATCGTTGGCACTTTTTCGAGGGGAATCACTCTCTCCCTAGTTTTAAGGCGCAACGTTCAAGGGTTTTCCTCACTTGTCAAGGCAGGTAAATAAATGCGAGTAGAGACGTTATTTACACGTCCTCACTCACCGCGACCGAAGACATTTCTTTCTTACCAAAGTTCTCGGTATAAAGCGCGATAGCGTATCTGAGATCTACGAGCGTGCGCTCGATTTGTTTTCGCATGTCCGCCTGGCACGGAAGTTCCCTAGGTGCGATGAGAATGACAGCGTGTTTTCGTCACACGCGAAACGGCCCCACTAATAACCATATCGCAGTGGGCTGATTTCGCTAATTAATGATGACGCGGAGCACGTTATGTTCGCAGGTTGACTTCCGCGCAAACCGAGTTGAGTTGGGAGGTCGATCGTTAGCAGTTTCGAGCCCAGTGGAAACTTCAGTAGCTCTTTTTGTTTCACGGCATGAACACGATATAAGAAAAATAGGAGTGTTTGACACTTGTTACCTTTGAGTATTTGACGAGATAAACAAAGTTCCCTTAGAAAGCAGATACAGCATTTTTTTAGGTCAAGCGAATTCTGAGAATAACTTGTCTGTAATATTGAATACGTGAATTTTTTAATGAACTCGTTGGGGCGTGCATAAAAAAAGTTTGTAACTTTCAGCAGACCTCTGAAAAGTTTTTTGCAGAAAAATCTCGTTGGTGTCAATTATTTAGGGAGTTTTTGATATTTGATGACTCGCAGTTTCGTTCAGAACCAATAATTACTCGAGAAGTATTGCTACTGGAAGATAAAGATAAGCTTCGCTTGTTCAGCGAGAAGTATGATTTATACATCTCACAAAATATATTCTATGTACAGATACAATCTTTATAATTTAGTCTAAAATTATGTAGAAATAATAATGGATAGAGTATCACTATTAACAGACTGAAAGAAAAATGATATTGCGATAATGGTAATGTAATTATAGTTAACAGCTCTACTTTGTAATTATTATAAATATAATAACTTCGATAACAACTATAAGTGGAGCTCTTAACTATAATTATTTTGCTTAATTATAACTGTATAAACCTTTAACTATAATTATTTTACGGTTATAATGTTAGTAATAATAATTATAATTTTATACGTATAAAAATTATATACTATATTAATGTAATATTGTAGCCATTTTTATGTCAATTACATATTAATTAATTAATTTCATTTTATTAATACATGGATACTAATAAAACTAGAAATATTATTATTATTATCATTATCACAGTAATATCCCGAAAAAACCATTTTGCCGAAAGATCTAAAAATTTTGCACAATTTTGCACATGTAAAAAAATAATTTTGTTGTATCATCAAAATAATTATGTTGGAAACTGGTAGCTAGAATATCAAAATTTTGTACACCCACAGCACTGCTCATTATTATTTTTTAGTATAAAAATAGAGTTCCTAACAATAATTATTTTACCGTGCAAGTTACAAGTATCAAACACTCTTCTCTCAAAATGTATTTTTTTAGACATAGAATGTGTGTACGTAAACTTTATGCCATCTTGAGACGTATATTGTATATAAAGATCGTAAGAAAGGAATTGATCTTAATGGCTAATCGCTATATTCTTACACGTATCGATGGCTTTAAGCGGTGGGCCTGGCTAGAATACGATTTGTCACGCCGATATATCGAACGTGCTTGCCGCGCGCCCGCGTAGAGAAATATCATCGGTGTACCAATATCCCGGTAAGTGGAATATTCCGGTGGGAAGAGAGAAGTCGTACCATCGCTCATCCAGTGTGGCGTAACATAGAATGTAAAACCCTTATCTCCACCGAGAGAATTCTCCGCGCACTTTTCTCTCTCCACCTCTCTGATCTTTTTTCTTCTTCTTTTCACCCGCTCGTCTCTCTCTTTCTCTTGCGCGAGAAGAGTATCTATCACCTCTCTCTCGGCGCGGTACCGCGGCGGTCCTACCCTCCTCATATCGCGAAAAACCGCTGCGTCTCCAGCGTTACGTTACAGTCGGCTAATATCGAACGATGGAAATCGTTCGCCCGCCTCTGTAAGATTCTTCCCGCGACGTTCTCTTTCGGTGTCTCCGCTCGCATTTCACCGACGCGGAAGCAGTTTAGGATATTATGGAAATACGATTTCCATTCTTCACGCTGCCTATCCGTGCGGCGGAAGTTCGCTCTGCCCTCCTCATCCCCCTCGGTTCCTTCCTTCGCTGTTCCGTCGCGTTGCATCCGCCAATGCGGAATACGCATCCAGATTACGGGACGAACGGCAAATGAGGTAATGGTGTTGCCGCGCGTGTTACGCGATGTGCATAAAATGAAATCTCAGTGTTAGGAAGCGTTGCGGAGTGTAGCAAGAAGGACCAGCGACGACGGCGCGGCGCGGCGCGGCGGTCGAACTGTGTCGAGGGAAAACCAGGCCACGAATAGTCGGGAGAGACGTGGCCGCGCTCATGGAAGAGATAAAAGATAGACAACGACGACGGGAGGAGAGAGGCGAAAAAGCGCTACCGAACGGAGAAAAACGCGAGGACGGAAAACGAAATGAGAAAGAAGAGAACGCGAGTTGCGGCGGAAGCGACAAAGCGCGGCGATGAAAGAGAAAGAGGAAGAGACAAGGAAAGAGAGAGAGAGAGGAGGAAGAGGGAAGAGAGAGAGAGAGAGAGAAGAGAAGTTGCGAGAGGGTCGCGTAGGTACAACTATAGCGGGTAGTTGTTGGTAGAGGACAGGGTGATGCATGGCTATGGGGTCGCCTGCTTCACCGCGAAATGTCGGCGCCGTGCAGCCGCCCCGCGCCGCACGCCTTTTACATACTCGACGTACCCTCTCTAAACCCGCCTCTTCCTCCTACCGTCGCTTTCTCGTCCTATGCTCCTTCCTTCGCCACCCTCGTCGCGCGGCTTCCTCTCCTCGGTATCACTTTGTTTGCCTTTCCCGCGGCGGGCCGTCGCGTCGTCGTGCGCTCTGCCTTACTCGCGTACACTCTTCTCGCCCCCGTGCGTGCATATATCGATCGCATGCTCGGGCCCTCTCTCTCTCTCTCTCTCTCTCGCATACCACTCGCTCCGGCGATGCATGCCGCGCTTGCATCCCCCTTGTCGCGCGCATCTCGGATGTCGCTCGCTCGCGACGACAGAATCCGTCGGATTACAACGCGTGTTTTCTACGAGCAGCGGCGAACCGCGCGCTCGCTAAGACTAACGCGCGCGGATTTCCGGGGCTGCTGCTTTGATTGCTCTCTCAGGGCAGAGTGCGGCATGCGTGGATTTCCTAGAGTCCTAGACGCCGCCATCGTTATCCTCCCGTCTGTTTGCTTTGTGTCGCTCTCGCGCGGTTACAAAGACAGACGTTCCTGTCTCCAGCAGCGCGCGCATATTTTGTACGCGCGTTCAGCGAAGAACGCATTTCGAACAGGTTCTCACGGTGTTTCGGGCGCGCTGTAATAGTGCGGTTACAGTATATGCAGTCGGTCCGCTTTGCGTTAATTTTAATTACGGAACGCCGTGTGAATTTATGCGCCACTTTGCATACTTCACGGGCGTTGCCGTAGAATTTGGGAGATCTCGCTTTGGAACGTGCTGGGCGCCACGAATGCACGCGCTGACGCGCGGTCGGTGACGTATTTTAGTCGTGCTCGTTATCGCGTGGCGAACAGGTTGTCGGTTTGCTCCGAAACGACGTGACGTCAGAGACTGGGGCTCTTAAGAAACCTGAATATTTTCAAAGGGGAATGACGCTGAAGATGTTCTCCTCTCCTTTTACTTGCCACAAATCGTCGTCGGTGCTCGCTCCGTCTTCGGTACACCTCTCGCTCAGTTCGGTATCGATCGTCGTATTCGAAGCGCAGCCTGAAACGAAGGCGCGCGGGCTTCCGGCTTCGCGTTCGTCCATAGCACACGGCAAAGATTGCGCACGACGTTCCATGCTCGTTGTAGCGAACCGCGCAAATCTCGGTTCGACAGTTTAAGATCCGTGACGTGAAGGAGAACGGGCGGCACGTCGAGTGAAAAACAAAGATAGGGAGTAAGGGGCATGACATTTCGAGTGCGTGCTGCGGACCAATATAGTTCACAGCGCACTCGAAATACAGCGAGGTTCGACGGGTTTCACGCTCGAGGGATGAAGTTAATGACGGGTCGTTTCGACGCGCACGTTGATATCGATCGTCGCTCAATGGCACACTTGATTTAAAATGGCGAATTTGAATAATAAATATGAATAGCGCAATTCGGTTGATTCAATTTAATACTTAAATTATTTTTGTAATATACGAAATTGCCAAGATAATAAGCATTCGAAACAGCGTAAAATGAGATAATAATTAATCCCGAGATTAATCCCAACGTATCAAAATATTATAAAATTCTTCGAAAATATTTATAAATATATTTAATTTTCTAAGAGAAGAGAGAAATTATAAAATGCGAATCAAAGCATCCGAGATTTTCAAAATGTATTTAATTTTCTAAGAGAAGAGAGAAATTATAAAATGCGAATCAAAGCATCCGAGATTTTCAACAGTTTAATTGTTCCAGCAAATATTTGTTTACGATTTATTTGTACATGTCGTTCCTTTGATAAAAAAAAGTGACACATCTCAAAACTAACAATTTTTCAAGAGAGTATTTTTTAAATTCTAAATTGAAACAACGTTTTAACTTTTGGTTAAAATTTTTAGATAATTATATGATTTGAAGTTCGAAAATGTATATAAATGAAAAGACTTTGAACCTTCGTCTATCAATCACCATAAGGCGGAAGTTTACTTGCATTGTGTACTTAAAATAGAACGCTTTAGAACTCAAGTGTAGTTTTCATAGCTGTAGTTAAAGATTAATTAGAACATAATATATTCGTAGATAATAAATGTACTTCGTAGATAATAATATGTACTTAATAGTTATACAAATATATTACATTCTAAATAGAACGTGATTTCAGTACAGAATTTATAAAACTCTCTTCCGAGAAGTTGCTAGTTTTGAGATGTGTCACTTTTCTATATACAAGCGGCGATGTATAAATTTGCAGAATAGATAATGTTCAAGTAATAATCCAACATGTATTGCCCAACCGCATGTATTGCCAAACCGCAATTGCTTGTTCATATTCCGTTGAAGGAGCCCGTTGGGAATGAAACATATTAATCGAGTCCAAGTGCTAAACTCCGATCTGTAACCGCTCGGAATTATCTCTCGCGAACATATCCTTACTCAACAATCGTCAATATCAAAGAGAGAGCCAGATATATAATTGTAACAACGTCTCTTACCGGACGTGACGTCGTGGTAACGGCGGCGGCACTGGACTGTGAAAGTTATCCATCATCGAGTACGCGTCGTGTTCGACGGACTTGTGATCGAGGCCCTCGAGATGATCGAGACGTAGCAGCTCAGCCTCCCGCGGCGAATGGAGTTCACAGTGAGCTACGTGGAGCAACGGTCTCAGGGAAGAACCGCCTTCGCATCGTTGCTGCCGCGAAGGCGGCCTCGCCACCTGACGGTCTAGACCACCATCCGCAGCGTGGTGTTCGTCACCCCAGACCTCGAATTCACCCGCCGCCGAGTAGTCGCCGAATCCGCCGTTACCCTTCACCGTTGCGCACTTTGCGGTACCTTCGAGGACAAGTTTGGGGCAAGAGGAGCCCCTGACACCCCGTTTCCGCTCAACACCGTTCTCTTGTCGTTTCTCCTCCTTCCGACAATATTTGACGAGATACTCCTTGGTCGGCAAGGAGAACGACAGGCTGCCACGATGGTTGGATCGTTGGGATGTCAGATTTCCGGCGGGTGCTGCACGATCGGCATCGAAGTCCTGCGCGACAGTCGGCAATCCTATCAAGAATCGTTTCTATGATCGCGTATCACTCCAAGTTCGCGCAGAATGCACGTCGGTGACACGTTGTCGTCGTCGTCGTCGTCGTCGTCCTTGGGATGACGTTGATCGAACTCGTTGCGAGTCACGTTTGCGAGTTCATTGATCCTGGACCGTTTACGGGTGAGCGCTTGGTGAGCTTGGCTCTACAGAGACGGCTTAGGACGCACGGGCGCGGGAGTCGTTTAATGTTAAACACATTTCACGTCCGCCGTAGCAAGAAGGTGGAGTGCCACCAGAAGGGTGCCGCAGACTCCGCGCGCTACCGTTCGCACGGCCGGCAGGCACGACGACAGGGGGAGAAACTCGCGTACGCAAACTTTGTTATCGATCTGTCAACGCCAGCGAGAAAGTTCAACTTCCTCCCGCGAGCGATGTTCGACACGACGATTCAGCGTGGCCTGAACTTGTGCTCGGCGTCGACCTTTCCCTCGACGATTTCGACCGACACTCTTAACGCGCTCCGAATCGTGAACGAGCGCGTTATCTATACTCGCGAGAGCCGATATATACTCCTGTATCCTTCATTCACCGACTTGGCTTTGGCGGGTACTCCAAATTCGTGCTCACGACACTCCACAGAAAAAAAACAATAGATATAGAACACCACTATCCGATCGACTATGTAATTTCACCACCTCGCCACTTCGATGAAATGACTGAAATCCCGAGGGGTTGCCTCTTCCAAGTTGTACCGTTGAGTGAACCGCTTTCAGCTCGGTGCAGCCGCGCACAACGAATTCCGACGCGCGTCAAAGGGAGCACGTTCAGCGCGCGCAAAGCTCACGTCGTAGAATTCAATCTGCACGTTTCGTAAAACTACGATCGGCCGGTACGCTCTGTGGACTCTCGCTCATGGGCATTCTCTTAGCCGCGAGCGCTGCTCGATTGTGCGAAAACTAATTGGGTCAGCGGGCCGAGAAACGCACGCAGATCCCGCGCTGGTGCGGAGCGTGAGTGGAGCAGCTCCGAAAATCCCCGGGCTTTATACGATGGGTAGCGTCAGCGAGGATAATAGACCATCGGACGTCACCTATGGATTCTCGAGCAGCGAGAGAACTTTCGCGACAGTGCTCCGACTTTTCGTGAGGTCGATCGGAGCAATTTCCTCCGCTTAGTCCGCCCTATCCGATTTCAAAGTGTCACGTCGGAGTTGCCGACTGTTTGTCGATTCTCCGAGAAGACTTCTAAAGTGATTTAGCTGTCGACTTCCGGAGAAGAATCACCGATCGTTATCGGGAACCAACGACGCGGTCGTCCCATGAGTCCCGGAACGGAGTCTTGACAATTCAAATTTTCACAACTCTAGTGACGCGTTGATCGTCGTGATTAAAAATCGTCCATTCAAAAGGATTGCTCGTTGTCCGTTTGTCTGTCACCGCCACGACCGGACGCAACGTCTCCTCCTTTCGCGCACGACGACGGACGGGGTCGTTAATCTCGGTTGGTCGCGGAGAGACACTGCGAGAGTGCGAGACGGCACGCAACCGCGGCAGCTGCGGATCAAAGACTGAAGGCGCCGCAACGCCCGGCACGAAGTGACACTGAACGTCCCCACCATCATGAAGCTAGATTCGGCGCGTGCGCCCACGCGCGTCACCAACCCTCACTCCCCTCAGGCCTCAGACTCACCCTCGTTTCGGTGTTGCGACCCTTGCGAGGGAACGCCGCCACGCGGAGGGTGCGGTCACTACGCGGATCGTCGCACCGTGGTCGTCGGTCCTTGATGATGCGCCTTCCATAAGGGTCGCGGGCGCTTGGGTGTCGATAGCATAAATCTATCCGGATGATGCGTAAGAACATGATGGCGGAGACATTTTTCGCCTTCTCACTTAATTGGAATAAGATGCTTATCAAGTTATTAAGATTTTTCTAAGATGCCTATGAGAAATGTTACTAAATTGCTTGTCGATTTAATTTGCGATGTTACTAGGTACTCTAGTTCTGTTATACAGAATTGCGTAGCAAGATAGAAAATTAAATTCGGCGCGCAGTTTGTGGAATTAAATATGTAGTATATAATATAAATTTATGCTGAATTATTTAAGCACTAAAGGACCAGTTTTAGAGTTCTTATTTCTTATTTGTTGTATATTTACTAATTTGAATACATATTTTTTTACTTTAAAAAAATGTACACAAAAATTGTTACATGACAAATTTTAGTCTTAGAATGTAGGCAATTTAAATTATTTGTGTATAAAAATTTTTTCGTACAATTGTGCTAAAACATTTAACAGAGCTCACGGTGGATTTATAGAATCCATTCAATTATAAACTTCGTAAAACATGTAAAGTAATTTAATTTTTTAAATATTAGATCTGCAAATTTGGATAATGCTTTTTAAAACGGCATTAATATTCATTTTGGTTCTTGAAATTAATTAGTATCTTTCAATGTGTGTTAGTATAAATTAAATATAATAGGTCTTATATAGACTCAGCGACAACTGTGTTACAGATTCTGGTGTCAGCTCCGGAAGGTTAATTTTAAAATATTATTTGTACTACCAATTTACATTTGAATTTTTAATAGAATTTTTAGTAGAAAAGAGAATTTGATGTACCGCAAGTTCTCTGGTTGTAAAACACGGAAGATATGTGATGTGTAAAATGAAATGACGTCCATTAGTATTTTACATGTACGACAAATATTCCGAAATAAAGAAAAATAGTAGAACAATAAAATGCGTAGGTTCGCATTTTACAATCCAGACCGCTGCTGAAGTACCAGAGAAAGGGAAAAAAGTACGATTAAAGACACGTTGTACGTGCCAGATTTAATTTGATATCCTAGGTTCGTTCTGCTGCAAGCACAAGTTTTCGACTACGTAGATGTAGTCGCGGACACACGTAATAGACGTGTGCACGTGTGATGCTACCCTTGCTATGGCCGAGCTGCGAGAAGAGAAATAGCGATGCGCGTGCGCTACGACAGGGATAACTATATAGAGACGGGGTTGTAAAGAGAGAAAGAGCGCACACGCTGCATGGTGGTGGATTTCGTGGACGTCGAGCACTTGTATTTTCGATTTGGGGTCAAAGATCGCGTCACCGCGACCTCGGTCGTATAACAATGCGTCTTTAAATTAGTCAACGTTGTGCGTTATTGTTGTGCTATTTATTTTAACGTAAATAAGTTTATTTTAATTTCTTATTTGTAACGGAAAGAACAAGTTTACTGAGGTATTTGAAAATTTAGCTAAATACAGATCTGAAAATATTATATAATTTTGTTTGGATTATCAAAATAATTATGTAGAATGTTTAATTGTTGCTAGAATATTGAAACTTCTGATAACGTTTGAGCGTTCTACATAATTATTTTGATCCAACAAAATTATTTTTAGGTTTGTATCGAGATAGACTTTTAGATACTTTAGTAAAACCATCCTTTCATGTTTGCCAATATTAAGAGGAACATGCACTGTAAATAAATTGCTATAAAACTATAGTTAAACAGATTAATTGATTGTATGCTGTATTAATTATATCTATTATAAGCAGCGTATAAATCGCGATAAATCTACAATATTAATTTTCAAAACTCTTTACGCTGTATTTAATAAATTATTTATAATCATTTCTGTAAATTTTTTAAGACACAATACATATGTAAATAATACATTAATTACTTAGTAATATAAAAGTAATTCGTTGCTTTCAAACGATTCTATAACTTGCCTAAAGTGATTAACATAAAATTTTGTTTAATGCGCAGCCCTGTATCAACTTGCAGTGTATACCCAGCTTAGTAAAGTTATATATATAACTTTCATTATTAAAATGTATTAGCGGTAAATCCGATTAACTATTTCCATAGTACGTTTCGTTGATAAATCAATGCAACGAATTAAAATAAATATCAAAGTCTTTTCGATAATAATATTTCATACGAAACATTTTTTTCAATATTAAATAAAATTTTTATAAAAAAATTAGATGCCTGATAATATTCTTAATAAAAATGCAATTGGACGAAGATTCTACGACTTTTTCACACGCGGCATATATATAGGTCAATTCAGATAACCGTCACGGTTTCGATGCTGAAAGGCATTCTTATTAACGTTGGGTACAAGCCTCTCAAGTGAAACTTACTCTTCACGAAAAAAAAATGCAAATAAAAAGACTCGGCGAGACACGCGGTATAGATTCACGTAGAATCATCGGGCACTTTAATCGCCCGACGCCACTTGGGCTCCCTCTCATATACAACTCGTGAGAACGATCGGAAGGAAGTTTAATTATCTCTTCAGTGCATCGCGCCCCGCGGTCGTTGATACTCACTCTCACTATGTGTACATATGTACGCACATCACCCTCACCCAAATACATATTCACAAATATGTATGGAACGTATCGTATGTGCGCGCAAACGTTCGTTGAATGCGCGCACACACGCACGCACGTTGGCGCGCGTCGCGTCGACGTTTGAGAGGTAGGAAGGAAGATGGATGGAGAAGTTATTTTATCCCCCGTTGTGCATCCACCAGAATCCACCGCGGCAGCCTACAACGTTTACCCTTTTAGCGTCGGCGGCGGCCGCCGCGCCGCTGCCACCCATTGCCACTCACGATGTTCACCATTCTTCGGTGCCCCCTAAAACCATCGCTTGGAACTCCGGAACTCCGGGCTGGAACGCGTTGTGTGTACGCGCGTACGTGGGTAGACGGAACACAGCCTCGTATGATCCTGGACGAGAGGAGCGCGGAACGGCGGGGATGGTAGAAAATTTGCGACAAGCTCTTTGATGTTGCTTAAACAGAAAACGCCAGCTCCCGCCCACCCCGTCCGTGTCGCTTTCCGCGCACTCCCTGCCGCGTCGCGGTGTAGGACCGACCTTCCTTCCTTCCTTCCTTCCTTCCGCCCTTCGCGTACTCTGTATACTTTCCCTGCTGTCCCTCCAGCACCTTCGTAAAATATCGGACGTCTTTGAATCCCGCCCTCTCTCCTCATTCTCCTTGTCGCGTGCTCTTATCGTGCATCTCCTTAGTTCTTTAGTCCTGGTTGCTTTGTGACACGGCTGCCTGCCTGACGACGAAGACGATGGAGATATCACTTTACCCTCCTCCGTGCCGTAAGCACTCATTTGTTCTCCTTATCTTCTCGATAGTCACTTCTCTGCCTTCGGGATGGCGACCTGTCCGGATGTGCGGTAGCACCTCCGGCTTTCTTCCCGTCTGTCGCTCGTGGACGACCCTGAAGACGATCCGTATTGTACAGACGGTTTTAACTGACGGTAGTGAAATAAGAAAATAAATTGAGAAAGTGAGAGCTATTTTCCAAGGTCATTTCGAAGGCATCGCAAAATCTTATTCAGAATTTTTAACCGCCTTCTCTTTGATGTAATACCTCTGCGATGTTATCGCTTCGGGGCAGACGGTGGTTTCCTTTAATTGAAGTTTCTCTGTTATGGATTTTCATATTGCTTTCCAGTTCCTCTTCGCGGTGGATTTTAATATACAGACTCATGATACTTTACAAATTATCTTTTTACGATTTGTGATACATTACATTCCTATTTAATAACATCATAATTCTAATGTATGTTTAATAGAATAATAAAAGGGTGTGCAGATAATCAGGTAAACTCAACGAGAAGCAAACTAAATGTTCTATTTAATATTTGTATGCAATAATTTTTTGTTCGTTATTAATTTATTTGCGTCTCCTAATTTAATTTTATTTGTTTCTATTAGGCGGTACATGTGTGGGTAAACTGTCTAATTTTCTTAAGTTCATTAATTGAATTTCTAAGTAATTTTCTTAAGGGTTCTCCATTTGAAAATTTAGCTACACTGCAGGCAGAAAGCGCACCAACAGAATGAATCTGTTCGTCTTGCGCAAATTTCATCTCTTTGTAAACCCTGATCGATAACGTTCTGTGTATGTACTTGTGCATAATTAACAGTACTTTGTTCTTTCATTATAGCGTTCTTGTAATACTTGCTGCAATGACATTATAATATGCTCTAGTTTCTCCGTTTATGTACCGTACGGATTATACACGCGATAGCGTTATACGCATGCATACGTCGGATTACGTTGCGTATCGTTTCCGCGGTCGTAACATAGCGAGATGCAAACTTTCAGGACATTCTATTTACATGTCAAGATAGAGAAGCAGATACATAAAAAAATAGAGAGATAGAATATTTTATAAAACCTTGATACTATCAATTTGATGAACGGAGCATATTACATAAATAAAATACAATGCCAAATTCTTGATGACATTAGAAAAATGCCAAGTGTGAGAATAGTAACATCTCCAGAAAAATCTCACTGCTTGTGTATGGAAGACACAAATCGTGATACATATTAACGTTTCATATTATGTTAATGCGAAGTAGGTAGATTTCGCTTCACAGACGAACGTTATCGAAAGTTTCGAGGGATTTAAATTATAATATTGTGGCGAATGTGTCTCACAAGCGAAGAGAAAGAGATCACGTCGTCATTACTGACGAACCAATTTTCTGCGACGCACGTTACAGCTCGGGGAGTATCCTCAGTGGGATTTATCGCGCTGTGAAGAGAACCCAAAGATGTGCCACGTAGACGATCGTGGCGGGAATGTGCTCGCGTGAGGGTGAGAGAGAGAAAGAGAGAAGGGGAGGGGGGGGGCGACCGGAGAAGAAGTCAGCGGAAGAATGGTCGATTTCATATGAATGCATTCCATGCAAATGCGCCGGCGAAGATAGAGAGTAAGAGGGGAAAAAGTTGCGGCGCAACGAGGGACGCGCGGAGGTTGAAACGTGGGGCACGGCGATGCGGAGATAATTGGGTGAATACATTTGGGCCTGCGGTGTGTGCCGGTGGAGAAGATATATTCCTCGACCGGGGCCCGTCCTTTTGCATTATGCACGCGCGTACGTACGCGACATACACGCGGGAAGACGACATAGCTCGCGCACGTACTCCGTTCGAGGAAAACGAGCACCGCATTGGCGATACGACCGAGTCTCAGGTAGCTGATTTAAAAAGGAGAACGACGGAAGAGAGGAGATTCCATCCTCGAGCGAGTACGGCGCTCATCGCTCTCGACCATTGTCTCGCCCTGGCGAGTGTTCACTTTGCGAACGGTCGATAGTCGAGAGGATTGCGGGACCTATTCTTGTATGTCCGTGGTCAACTGACGCCTTATATCGAGAGATCCTTCTACCGAGTGCGGGCGAAATAATAAAAGGGAATTTATCTGTAGAGAGATAGATGTAAAAGCAACGCGAACGCCACTTTTTATATTTCCATTGAAAAAAAAAAAGAATGAATTTGCATAGAAGTTAATCCCTAAAATAGTTTGCATACGGACGCGATCTATATTTTTCGATAAAAATAAAAGAGGACGAGAAAGCGAAATCCATCGTATCCCATGTTTTATTTCCATTGAGAAAATACGAATGAATACATAACGACGTTCGCATGCAAAATATTTTAGGTATCAAAATCCATGCAAAATCTGTCTATCAAGCACTGTTCAATTCTCAAAGTATTTCGTGCACAGATACGACCAGTATCTTGTCAGTGAAAATAGATATTTAATGACGAAAAATATTCATAATACCAATAATAACGTTCCATCACTTAAAAAATGAAACACATTTAAATATTAAAATTTATTGCACCTAGAAGAAGATACAGGTTTTAGAGATTTAATATAGTCACATAATTACTCGAAAAACAGAGTAAAGTATATACACGTCAATGTATACCATTCAATGCCTATTAAATGTGCACATACAGCGTAACAGAACCGCTCATTTATGCTCGCAATTTCGCCGAGATGGATCGAGTTCATGGTCGATCGGTCGTGGGGATAGGCTTAATGATTTAAAGAACAAAACGGCAGTAAGGAGCGTCCGCGAAGGAGTGTGCTGACTAGATATGCCATACACTGAGCCACTGTCTGGGCCATGATCGCCCATTAACCGCGCATAATCGGCGCTCTACTCGCCGGATGACGAATCGATTCACGAAGTCTGTCGCGCCGGTCTTCTCTTGTTCGCGTTCTCTCGGTCGATGGTTTGGAGGTACCCCCGGCGCGGTGCAGCTCGCTTAATATCATATCCCGGCGGATATTATGATGTCCGCCTCTCCGCGCGCGAGAGACTGGTTTACCTAGCTCCGGACGAGCGGCAGGCGGCATAATTCAAATCAGGTCCTGCGTATTGCATTTACCAACGGCGTCGCCGATAACGCAACGGCGTTTGGCCGGATGCCAATCTCGTTCCCCCGTGGACATTCCCCGGGGCCCCTATCTCTCCTTCCAGTTGTACGCTTCCCTGCAGTTCGAAAGACATCGGAAGCGCAAAAGGTATATCGACCGCATGTGCGCGCGCGCGAAACTTATTTCGGCCCCTGAATAATCTGAAGCTCGAAGCGAAGCACACCCGACAATTTGCCCTCGTTCGCCGTTTGCTCGCGTTCATCTCAAATGTTCTCAGTATACCTATTGTCTTTTGATTACGCGCCGTAAGCCATGCTCGAGAAGATCTGCAACAAATCTTGCTTTGATGGTGACACAGAAAATCCTGTTAAACCACCAGATCTAAAGCGGCCATTAGACGATCACAATGTTATTGTAAAATATTTAATATTGTAAACACACACATATTTTTTTATCGATCATTTAGAATCTCTATTGAGCCTCTAGGTTGTTTGTTTTGAATTATTTAAATAGGACATTAATTATATTTTTTGTACAAAATAATTGTACACTCTGAGAGAAATGTTTGCTATGTATAACTATTTATTTTGTTCATACGTAATTTTGGTTAGAACAACTTTTCTACTTTTTCATTTAAAAATCGTGTTCTAATCAAAAATTTTTAATAATACAGTAAGAAAGTTTTTTTTTGTCAGTCAACAATATATGAATGATTATACGTACTAAAACATTTATTTCATATCAGTATGCAGTAACACATTGAGCGTCTAGGAACTGTTTTACATATACTGTGAAAAGATTTAAAAGTGGACAGATTTTATACTATTATTAATAAGGTAACTGTACTATATAGTGTCACTGTATTATGTACGCTGATATGCGTATCGATCATCGGGACGAAACGACGTGACTCCGTCGTGCGTGGAAGCGCGATAGCGGAGCGAAGTTCGTTCGACTGCCAAGCGAAACCTCCGCGTTAATCTTGCAGCACGCGCGTTTTGGGCCGATCGGATCTACGGGATCCACGAGCGATCGTAGTTAACGTCGGCGAAATTCGTGAACTAATAGGACTGACCCGACCCGGACTGCGACCATTAGTAAATTGAATCGGCCATTAGCGAGCTGGGCATCGGGATACAGACGCTTCTCCAGGCGACGAGGCGACTGACTTAAAGGGGATTCCACAATAGAGAGTCCTATCAATACGCGCCGTATCACATTAGCACAAACGCATAATCGTACGGCGAAACTGCGTTACATGTCTGAGCATTCCACATCGCTCCGTTACGAGCTGTACTGTAGCGTTAAACTCCTCTTGTGTTCTCCCCTTGCCTTTATATGCGAGCGAGCACACATGCGTGTAGTAGACGCGCAATCACGCGCGTCTCGGTATGTCGAAAAATCGCGTGGAAGTAGATACGTGTGTACGTACACGTGCGCGTGTTTCCGCCGTGTTTCCGGTGAGCATAGAGAGCTCAAGCAAGATCGCGGTTGCTGCTGGGAGCCGGGTGACTGGGCTCTCTCACTGTAGCTCTCTCGCCGGTGCCCAACTCACTGCAAATAAAGCCTCACCCGGTTTGTTTGAAACATTGAGCAAACGGCGGTTGTTTAACCGGATGGAGAAGCTAGACAATGCTCGAATGGCGAAAGAGATGAAGATAGTCGGTATAGTGGAAGAGAAAGAGAAAGAAAGACGAGGGGAGACGGAGGAAGGAGAACATAAGTGTGTCTTTAACCCTCCAACGATGCGCGAATCCTTACCGAATCTATTTATTGGCTTGCCTCTACGAGGAGCACCAGTGCGCGTACAACTCGTCGCGACGACTGCTGAAGACGGTAAGACGGATTTACCGGGGAGTAGCTTAACAAAGTTCGCTTGAGAGCGCGACGAGCAAGTCTACGTCTTATCGGAGGCTTGCGTGACTGCGTCGGTTATCGGGCTCTTGGCGGAGTTTACTAGACTTTTTCGGCAATGATCGCGAAGTGAGGAACCCGTAGCACTCCTTCTTGATAAATAATGTACGTTTGTGTCGACTTACAGCACAATGCACCGAGCGATCTGGAGATCTCTCAAAAACAGTCACGTCAAAGACGTATATACGAAAACTCGCTTGACAGTTCGAGTCCATCAGATAGTATTATTTGATAAAATGTCAGCGTGATAAATGTCAGCATCGATCAAACGATAAAAATATTTACTAAAAAGATGTGTGGAGATATGATAAAAAAATGATGTATATTTATTGAGTTTAATGAAGCGCGAAGATGCGAATTGAGATAATCCGACTAGTTTCTCCATATATTTATTACACGACGATTTATATCTCTGGTTTCAGGATCTCTAGAATCTGTCTTGTTGAAGAATCGAAACTTGGATCATCAAAATAAGATGTAAAATGTTCAAACTGACTGATATAATGTGAAAACCTTTTACAGCATTACACACATTGCTTGAAAGTTTTACAATTATTATGATGGTCAAGAAAATTATTTTCAGATCTGTATGATAGTTTTTAGATACTTCAGCAAAACCTTTCTTTTCGTGCTGAGGACGAACCTCCGAGTGCGGTCGTTGGCTCCAACTGCGTTATTTTTTTTGGGGGGGGGGGTCCCGCGAATATTTGCCATCAGAGAGAAACAAGGCCGTCCGGTTTTTCTCGTCTCTATATCTCCCCGTGGCGCGATATTGCGACCTAGGGGTGGCCATAGATGTACGTTTACAGGCTCATCTATCCTACTCTGCGGAGACGCTCCCCTTGACGAAGAGTGCACGACGGGCCCGGGTTATAAAAACGTTATTGTTCTCCACGCATACGCGCGTTTATGTCAACGGAGAACGAGACAGCACTCGCGCGATCGGGGATCGTAATGCTGGCGAACGCCTTCCCGTCTCGAACGTGACACTCTGCTCCCCGCGCGCGCATTTTATACGCGAACGCCTCGTTTTCCCGGCACTTCGCGCCGACGAAATCGATAGCCATGCAATCACGTCCCTCGCGAATTGTCTGCGCATCAACGTCCCGAAGTGAAACCCAAAACAGTATGGAGTTTCCGAATGTTCCTCTCAAGACACTCCTCCCCGCTTGCTCCATTTACTTCTCACGTAACTGCAGACAAACGCAATTGCTTAATGACTGTTTAATCTCCCGTTTATATACAGTTATAGTAAAGTCGGTTTAGACTATATCCACTAACCTTTCAATTATAAATTCTGCTTTGTCGCCGCGAACAAATTCAATCGCGTCCAACGTAAACAAATGAATATTTATAGACAAAAGCGATGTGTTACGTATGAGCAGACAATCGGAAAATGTAACGGTACATTTTTTTTATTTCACGGATTATAATTTATAAAAAAGTTATAAACACTGAATAAATCTATCAATAATCAAAAATCTTAAAATTTAGTATAATTATTTTACAATTCTATAATGTATGATTTTTAGAAGAGAATGTGTCTTGTAGTAAATCTTTGTTAATACTTATATCTAATCTACACAATGCTGATTTTTTTGCTATTTACATATTATTTTATAGACGTTAAAAAGGACGCTACCTTCTCAAGACATCTTAACTATGTATTGTCGTTTGAGCCGGCTTCGCAACGTATCGCTGCTTAACGGTCTGGAAAGCGAAAGACCATTACGGGGAATCACACGCTCGATGACACTCTTCTACTTAGGAAACCATATTAGGTCGGCCTGCCGAGTGTTTAAATCACCGCGCGCGATTCCGAGGTGAAGGGTCGATCTGGATTTATGTGCGGTTACCGCGGTCACCGTGAGTCATTGGAGGGAGATTCGCTTTCCCTCCTCTTACTCTGTTGCCATGAAAGATCAGGATACGCTGAGATTTTTTCGAGGGAAGATGCCTCTTATTGCGCGACGAGATACTTAAAACTCTCTTTATGTGGTGTACAAAAATTTTAAACTCCAGCAGAAACTCCCGCAATTCTTTCTCATTAAACTTTTGCAAAACTTATTGCATTTACATTTATGGAATTGTTAAATAAAATGGTTTACAAAATTTCTGAATAATAAGTACGTTAAAAATGGTGTAAATACAAAGAATATAAATGTAAAATTTAAAATAAGAGTAAATGGCAGGATTTTTTATATAATATTTTATTTAATAAGAAAAGCTTTGAGAAAATGTTTCCCAGAATTCATTGATTCTGAAAAGATATACGATGCGTTCAATATGGTCCTCCCCTAAATTGTTCGACTGTTCGTGTCATTCGGTAAATTGCTTGGATATCGTATAAAAGCTTATGCGTGACACAGTGAGAGTTACACGTGCAGACCATGATGTACCGAGAAAGAGTACAAGGGAATTACCGAGAGAATTCGATACTTGAGTACTTGAATCGAACGATCGTAAACGATACGTTAACGTGTTGCATATCGTACCTGGTTAGTTGTAGCTATCGCTATTACGAGCTATACAATTTTATGCTGATCCGTATCCCCGATATTTGCGCATATTGATTACCCGAAGAGACGTTATGGGTTAATCGGTAGTTACACGCCATTTTGCTAGGTCGCTACGTCTTGTATTACATAGACGAGCCGAAAATAGCGGAACATCAATTTTCTAAATTACAGTAACTCGATGAGGATGATCGATCGCTGGCGTCAAATTTAGCAAAGTTATAAATTCATTTTAAGACGGCCCGTTGAACTTCTCGGGACGATTATTACAAAACGTCCCACTTAATATATCGATTTATCCGCGGTTGCAGACTCAGAGGTTTGCATAAGGAATTTCGGGGCGAGTATTGTGGGATATCCTCTCAGCAAAGATTCGAGACCATTCCCAAACGGCATAAGTTCCGCGGGGCACAAAAACTGGAGGAGGAGCACTTAACGACAATGGGTATGTAGATAGTATGACCCGGTTTGCCGAGAAGGACGACGTAATTAAGGGTGTCTCTTCCGAGGGCATGGACGACCATTTGTTTTAATAAGATGTTCGTGGAACTTGGGTAAAACGACTTTTTTTTTTTTTATAGAAAAGTGAGTTGCTCTCTTTTCTGCGCCTCGCCTTTCCCCAAAAATTACGAACGTTCTCAATCAACGACAAATCTTGAGTCCTAGTCGCAGATAAGTGAATAGCCGATATCGCGTTAACTGCAGTAATTACTCCATGAAAGTGATTCAAATGTTCGTTCGTTCGGAACCGAGAATTAGGTATACGGTCAGAGTTTTTGCGCAGGACGCATGATCAACGAATGAATCGTTTAATGGTCTAGCTGGCTTGGCGGGGTGTATTTAAGACGAAAAACCAGGACAATTAAACTGTAACGATCGATAGCTTCTAATTAAAAGCGTAGCGATGTAGAGTAAGTCTTTTATAACTCGTAACTTGAGAATTTTCGCGAATCGTTTCTAATTTCATAGCGACCAAATGAGATTTTCAATCTAACTTATACTACTAAAACGAATCTATAAAAGACAATTTTATTTGAATTAATCAACCATTTAGCGCAATTATCCACCGATGCAAGCACGCAACGTTCAAAAAGATCTTGATGTACAGCAATATGAAGAATGTTGTACGCTAATAGAAAAAAAGATTCATCTTTCTATATAAATCAACCCTCTAATAGCTACGTGTCGTTAATGCCTCTACACAAATCTCCGATCTTAATTATGCGAATATATCGCACATCACCGTTCAACGGAGGGAAGGAGAGAACAGCAATGTAACGGCGATCCACTATACCGTCGTCGTCGCCGTCGTCGTCGTCGTCGTCGTCGTCGTCGTCGCCGTTGTTGTCGTCGTCGAGCAAGGTTCATAACACGATGTGGGGGTGCGAGAGTGCTAGGGTGGCGCGCGCGATAAAGGCGGGCGAAATACGGCTTTTCATAGGGCACCGCGCAGGATGCAGATAAAGTTAATGGGATTTTATCGGGACGCGGCGCAATCTTAGGTTGCTGACCAGGCTGGACGCATGAGCCGAGCAACCCTCTCTCGTTTCTCCCTCTTTTTTGCCTTCCTGCGCGCACTCCCTCGGACGCAATTAATAAAAGGATTCTCTCTGCTTCCACTGCGCGTCCCGACGTTCGCATCGTGCGTTGGCAGTGGTCAATGTCGAGCAACGTGATAGCAGACATCACTAATACAATCACGCAACTGCGGACAGCACCCTGTCGGAAAGCGAGTGAAGACGACTCTGGATGCGCAAAGTTGGCAATTTCATCTCACGGAAAAAATTCAGGAATATTGCAACTACGTAGTAAAAATGTGCGAGTAGATATGTATGAACATTTTTCTTTAATGCAGCAAAGAGAAAAATTGGAGAAAGAATTTTTAAATTAAGTCTCTCCATTTAAATTTTAATTAAGTATTATCCTAATCGAATTCCGCGAATCTCACTCAAATCTCTTTACGAAAGAGAAGTAACGAGAAGTTTTCTTCTAAAAAGAAAGTTCGTACCATGAATTTTTCTAAAGATTGATACGAAGAAAAAAATCTTTTTGCATCTTCGCGTTTCTAAAAGAAAATTATACGATTGGTTTTTAGAATTTATTCGAAGTGTATCGATTCCTAATCCAAAGTATCGTTGTTTATGCTCGAATCTTATAAAGACGGCGCTCAGGATAATTAATAGGAGACTCGGAGATCTGGATTGTTTACTTAGGCAAGGATTGACCGCTACGTGAAGGCACTCAGCTTCCATCGTTCGTTTCGAGACCGCGGTTCGGCCCTGGTCATTCGTTTCCGTTGCGACCTGCAGATTTCGGCAGAGGGTTGGCCCTCGTACACAGCCACCCTCGCAACGACGAGCCGAAGGGTCGCGTAATTAATGCTGCTAATATACTCCGGATCTCTCCCGCCGGTTTCGACACTTGCGCTCGCCTGTACATATCGGGGTGCGAGGTAATTTCGCGAGGGAGGATGTTAATTGCATCGAACGGTCGTTTCCTTGATTTTGATAGATCGGCTCGTGTCTCGGAGTTACCGTCATCGTCGATAAACCCGGAGAATAATGTCTTGAGGCTGTGCGATCTAATCCTGCTGGGCTAGGAGATGTATGGTGTTATGACCGCGTATTTACCTTGCACCGTTTCTCTTCGATGTTTACGACGAAACGTCCAGACCGTGATTTCTCGACCAAAGAAAAAAAACATGATCTTTAAATCCGATAAGTTTAATGGATGCTGAATGCGATAAGCGGTTTGATATATTCCTAGACGTGGCTTAAATATGTTGAATGTTGCTTAATAAATTTTAATATATAATTCTGTTTTGTACATGTCACCAGCTGTGCGACTAGCCTAAACACCACAGGATTATAGACGTCCGATGTAGTCTTTTGAAAAAGTATAAGATAATATCTATTCTTAATATATGTGTCCTTAAAGAATTGTCTCTTCTTCGAATTTTATTTGGCAGCGCGCAATGTAATTTTCTTACCTCTACATCTTAGCATAGGAGGTATACATTTTCATTATTTCGGAGCCCCCCCACTGCGACGGATATTACAAACGCCGACCTTAAGCTCGACATAAATATAGTGGTGTCGTTAACAGACCTCTATCGTCTGTCAACTGTTTCAACGGAGTAATAAAGGGTGTATTAATAGAGCAGTCGTGGACGACAGGCTACGACACCTCGTAACAACGTTCTCGCGGCTCGTCGTAGCTCATTCGTTTCCTGGCCGGGTCTCACCCCAACGAGAGAGGGAAAGGATGCTAGAGCGGCGGGGCGTGTTGCCCTCACCTTAAACTTCCCCGTAGACATCAAACGCCCACGCCGGGATTACGGTGCTCTGCATGTCGCTCGGCCCTTCGCGCATGCATATGTCACTTCGTACATATGAACTATGAATGCGGGCGTATGACGCGTGTATTTCGCCCTTTGCTCCCCGTAGCTCGTAGCTGTTTACGTCTCTGTTATGCGGCTTCTCCGTGTGTGCGTACGACCGTGTATTTTTCCGCGGGGGGTCCGTCGCGCCGTCGGGAAAGGAAACGAGGGTGCCGACGGGAGATGGAGGAGAAGAGAAGAAAACAAGGAAAAAAAAAGAACATATATATATATATATATATGTATGTATAAAACGTACGTCGGTACGACGCGACGTCGTGAGTGTTTTTTCGCTTGATCGACTCCGAGCGAGCACCGATTGGAATCTCGCGGAACGAAACGACGGATATGCCGTTGTACGTGTGTTACGGCGCGTTACAGGCAGACGGGTTTTCCCCCTTTCTCTCTTTCTCCGGATACGGAATTACTTTCGCAGCGGTAAATCAGGCTCTCGAGCCGGCGCGGCGCGGCGGTCGGCTGACGGTGGTTTAGAAGTTCGGGTCGACGGCGATAATTCGCGGACAGATTAACCCACCGGGTACCGGGACGAATCTGCAACGCTCGGGATCAGGCACGTCTCGACTAACACGCAGGCATGATCCGAGTTTGGGAAAACTTGGTCCGGGTTGGGGATACGCGCCCCTCGCGCCCCCGATATATGCGTCGCCATTTGAAATCGCTCGGCGCAGTATCCACGTGCAATTTGCAAGCATCCATGCCCAACGGGATCAGTCGCAGATATTTCAAACGCGATGGTTGAAATTGGATCGTCATCTTTCATAAAGTGCACAATCTTGTAAATGACCAACGAAATATCGTAGTCGCAGTGACAGTTTCGTGCGAAAGTTGCAAAATATGATTTATCCATTACAGAACCCGGATTTAATGTACGACGCAGGATCGCCATCGTCGATCCGTAACGACAATTTGCGAAAGGTATTTTATACCGGGCGTAACAGCACGTATTTCGATACGCGAGCAGAGCCGGGGAATTGCATGATACAGCGGCGTGTAAAGTGCAGGGGGGTTTCAAAGCGTTATCACGAGTGCGCCGGCGTTTATTGCAATCTATCCGTACGCGTGACGTGCTTTTAACGCTGCCGGATAGAGTTGTATACATTCATCAGCGTTTTTAATATTCACCGACCGAGGCGAAGCGACGAGTGTGCGCGCGCGCGGTGTTGCTGTCTCCCGTTCTCTGGCTAGGTACACGACGACGGAATTCCTTCATCCACAGCGACGCGGCTTGTTACAGAGCGCGATCCGCGAGCTAAACGACAATCCTCAACGTCGATCGTGTCATTCCGAGTGTGAGCAAAATGCATGCCGTGTGTCCCGAAGCGCCATGTGCAATCGATTCGTCTGCATTCTTTATCATCGCCGGTATCCGTACGCTTTGACGATGTGTACGCTACTTGTGACACATGCATTACGGGCTATTGACGTCCGTAGAAACATGCGCTCCTTCTCCTCCCACACCCCCGAGAGAGAACAAAGAAGGTAATCGCGCGCTCTCTTACGTTGAGCATGCTTTCCAGAGGGGAAGTGTCACGGACACGCGACACACTTCGTCGTACGATGACATGCACTTCCTGGGACGAGGGAAGAGAGGAGGGAGAGAAAGATGCATACACTCCCGATCGTTTTCACGGGGGCTATACTTGAAGCCGGCTCGGATACCAGAGAGTATCAATGTACAGACAATGATCCCGACAGACGAGTGGTGTATGCTTCAGTTAAGACTTGAGAAAGCGTGCAGGTTAATTTATCTCTGGTCCGCTTCGACGAACGGAATTGAGGAGAATCTGAATCTGCGGCTTCACTTTTTCTTCAGACGTTCGTTTAACGAATGTATAATAAAGAGAAAAATTTACACATTCATTTTCGCATATATGTGAAATATCATCTTATTAAGATTTTTAATCCCCACAGAGAGGGTACTAAAAAATATCTTGTTATATTATTTAATAGGTTTAACATATGTATATTCCGACTGCAATTACTGAAATGTTTATAAAGAGAATGTATATTACGTTTGTGTATTATATGTTTCGTTACGCTTAATGCTTCCATTTATCATCGTCCTAAAACAGGATTAACGCTAAGCGCGGGCATCTTATTTCCGGACACTAAACGTAACGAAAGCTCGGATATCTCGCTGGAAGGATGGAGTTATCGAGTTCACTGTCTCGCGGATGGAGTAAGTTAGCACCGGTCACGCTAGTCGCGTTATTGCAACGCGATACACAATAGGGGTGGGAGGGTGCGGGGGAGGAGGTGAAGTAAAATGGAGGAGTGACGTAGGAAACGGGAAAAGGGGGGAAAAAAGAGGCCGCGCGCGAGCGGCAGGAGAAAGAAGAATAGGCGAGGGGGGAGAGGCGCACGAGGCCCACCTATATTTTCTCTTCTCTTTCTTTTTCATCCGTGCGAGGAACGTATTATGCGAGCAGATCGAATCGCGGTGGCGGCCCCCTTAATGCATGACGCAGCGCCGAAGGGTGCGCGCGCTGCACCTTGCATCCTGCTGCACCCTGCACACGTATTCGATTGGGTGCACTGCGTCGCAACGCAATAATATCGTAACGATCCATCACACCTCCGCCGTCAATAAAACATCTGGCAGTTTCTGCCACCCTCGCTCTTCCCGTCTCTCTCTCTCATCGCTCTTACACTTTCTCCTCTCTAGCTCCTCCTTTTTTACTATCTATTCCTCTTACATTCGCGCTCGTTTCTCCGCGTCTCCATCTCTTCGCGGCGATCCTTTTCTCTTCCCCGACTCGCACTCCAACCACGTATTCGCCACGTCCGCCTATTTATTTGATTTTTTCTTCCCTCCCGTTCTTCTCGTCGCATCCTCCCCCAACCCTCCCCCCCCC